>NC_081288.1:67719219-68088885 GCF_030490865.1 Poecile atricapillus
ACCAGTCCACTGCTCCAATATAACTATAATGTTCTAATAAACTCGGACCCCATACGGTTTTCCACTCATCCCACAGTGTAGTTTGGCTCGTAATATTTTGGCAATCTTGTAACTCATTATACTGACACCACCCTACATCATTAAACCCTCTTATACGGGTAAATTTGCTATTGGGCAGTTTCATACAATCTTTTTCGGGTCGCGCGGCTACCTTTTGGACAGTCTTTTGACATACTGTAGATGTGTTGTCCACCGTCTCAGGTAGTAATGGAATGGGAATTATTCCCCACGGAATTGGTTCTCCTGCTGCTTGTGGGAGAGGTAAGCATGCTGTTATTCGGGACACGTTTTGGACTTTTCCAAAATCTCTAATCAACCCTACCACTAAATTCTCCTGTTCGTGACTTTGAGACCCAGCTACTCCTGTATCTCTCGGCTCTCTATGCTTCCTTCTTACTATGTGAGTGGGCCTGACTTCATGTTGTAGACGCAACTCAGCTTCCACTATCCGTATCCCATAATCAGCCTCAACTTCGCACATCACTAAACACAAATACTTCCCTTCAAAAGAGCCAATTTGAGGATTACTAATATTCAACCATCCCGTACCGTTCCCAGACTGTTCCCACCAGCTAACTTCTTGATCTATTTTATCCCATGACCTTTGGTTGTTTTCTTTCCACCATTCAACTCGCAATCCCAGGCCACATTTTCGTTTTAACATAAATGAGCAGTTTACCTTCAAAAGAGATCCATCCCACATGTCCTGTATAGCCCAGGTGGGTTTCACTTCTACAGATTCCTGGGATGGGGTATCATTCCTCAATCTCCAGGGCACTACTCTCAATTTAACTTGTTTGTAATCAAAACTTCTCCGGGATTTTACAATGCACATGTATACTGCCATATCTTCTTGGCTTACTCGCTTCAGTTGTAATGTGGTGTTTCCTTTCTGTGCATCCTTATCCCAAACTGTGACAATATTTGCTTCTGGATAATCAGGACCTTTCTTCCAGGTTGCCTGTATATTCCGGACTTCAGCTTTCTGGTCATTCATTACAGAACAGGTCAGGTTCACATCCATTCTCTCCATAACACCAACCACTGGTTTGGTAACTGCAACCACAATAGAGCTGTTAACAAGAATGGGTTTCGTTATTACCAGTAACAATACAGTCAAGAGGCCTGCTTTAATCAAGAGGGCTACTTTTTGCGAAATATCACCCGTGTTGGAGAGACTATCTGAGTCTCCCATTGTACAGGGACTTTCTTGACTCGGGTGTAGTGGATCCATGAGTCGATTCCTTCGACCTTTACTGCAGTGTAGGTTGTCAGGATCACTTGGCGGGGCCCGTCCCATGTCTCCTTCAAAGGGTGGGTGGACCAATTCTTCACATAGACTTGGTCTCCTGGTTGAATGTCATGCACCGGATTTTCCAGTGGTAAAGGTCGGTTCCACTGCAAGGTTCCCCTTAAAGCATTAAGAGTTTTGTTTAGCGACATGACATAACCAAATATTGTCTGATCACCCTGCACGTGCAAGTCTCCTTTCATCACATTTGCATGGTACGGTTTCCCATATAGAATTTCATATGGACTGACACCCACTCGCTCCCTGGGTTTGATTCTGATTCTGAGCAATGCCAATGGCAGTGCCTGTGGCCACTGTATTTTTGCCTCTTGGCAAATTTTCTTGATTTGTCCTTTAATTGTCTGATTCATCCGCTCTACCTGGCCACTTGACTGAGGTCGCCAAGGGGTGTGTAAGTCCCAAGATATACCTAACATCTTGGCCACCTCTTGTACTATTCCTGCTACAAAGTGTGGGCCTCTATCTGATGACAGTCCTAGCGGTACCCCAAATCTTGGAATGATTTCTTTCAACAGTGTTTTGACTACTTCCTTTGCCTGATTGGTTCGACAAGGAAAGGCTTCAGGCCATCCTGAGAAAGTGCATACATACACTAAAAGATACTTGAAGTTCTGTGCTTTTGGTAATTCTGAAAAATCTACTTGCCAGTAGTCTCCTGGTTCTGGTCCCACTTGTAATTTCCCCAACTGGATCTGCTTCCTAACTATTGGATTATTCTTCAAACAAGTGGGACACATGGCATTCACCCGTTTTGCCAATGTTAACATCTGGTTAGAAATTACTTCTCTTTTTAGAAATTTTACCAATGCTTCTGCTCCCCAATGGCATTTGTTATGTTCAGTTTCTAAAATGGCTCTCATGATTCGGGTGGGGATCACAACTTGTCCCATGGCTGTTACATACCATCCAGTTGCATTCTTCTGTGCTCTCAGCAGTGATGCTAGTTTTTCATCATCCGGGGAGTACTTCGGTTCTTGAGCCAAATGTGGAGTTACAGGACTCACCTTAGTGGGTATCAGGGCCATTTGGGTCCACACTTCTCTGGCCACTTCTCGTGCTGTAACATCAGCCAATCTGTTTCCTCGATATATTTTTCCTTCTTCCTTCTGGTGACCTCTCACATGCATTATTGCAACCTTTTCAGGTCGGTGTACTGCATCTAGCAAGGCTAGAATTTCAGTTCTATATTTGATGGTAGTTCCCTGGGAGTTCAATAACCCTCGTTCTTTCCACAAGGCACCATGAATGTGCACAACCCCGAAAGCATATTTAGAATCAGTCCAAATATTCACTTTCTTCCCGGAACTTAATATTAGGGCTCTAGTGAGTCCAATGATCTCAGCTCGCTGAGCTGACGTTCCAGGGACCAAGGCCTTTGCTTCCACTACAGTGGTAACTGTTACCACTGCATATCCCGCATACCTGGTACCGTTTTCTACGTAGCTGGACCCGTCGGTAAACAGTTCCCAATCCGGGTCTTCCATTGGAATGTCTTTCAAATCCATTCGGCTGGCATACACTTGTTCAATCACCTCCATGCAGTCATGTGCTAACTCTCCTTCTTCCTGCTCACTGCGGAGAAATTCTGCTGGGTTAACATGATTAGTCACTTTTAGATCCACATCATCTTGTTCTCTCAGGATTGCTTGGTATTGCAGCATCCTGCTGGATGAAAGCCAGTGACCCCCCTTTTGTTCCAGGACTGCCAGTACCATGTGAGGTACAAATACCTCTATTTTCCTGCCCAAAGTTAATTTCCTGGCTTCCTGGATGAGGATCACTGTGGCCGTAACTGCCCGCAAGCATGACGGCCAACCAGCACTTACCGTGTCTAGTTGTTTCGAAAAATACCCTACCGGGCGTTTCCATGAACCAAGTCTCTGAGCTAGCACTCCCAGTGCCAGTTTCTGTCTTTCATTTACATACAACTGAAAGTCTTTATTCAAATCGGGAAGGCCTAATGCCGGAGCTTCTCTCAAGGCTTGTTTCAAGTCTTCAAAGGCCTTTTTCTTCTGTCGATCCCAGCTCAACTGCGGTTCCTTCAGAGCTTCATATAATGGTTTAGCTAGAAGTCCAAAATTCAGAATCCACAGCCTGCACCATCCCACCATTCCCAGAAATGACCTTAGTTCCTGATGGTTCCTGGGAAGGGGAATAGCACAAATAGCTTCCACTCGATTGACTCCCAATCGTCTCTGGCCTTGGGTGATCTCACATCCCAAGTATATTACACTCTCCTTTATCAGCTGTGCCTTTTCTTTTGACACTCGGTAGCCAGCCTGGCCCAACATATTCAACAGAGCAATAGTCAATTTCAGGCACAATCCTTTTTCTGCTGTTGCCAAAAAGATATCATCCACATACTGGAGAACAACATAAGAGGAGGGTAACTCTCTTACCTCAGCAGTCTTCCACTCTTCTAATTCCTTTGCTAATTGATTTCCAAATATTGTAGGGCTGTTTTTGAATCCTTGCGGCAGTCGAGACCAGGTGAGCTGTCTCTTCCTTCCAGTGTCAGGATTTTCCCATTCAAATGCGAAATATTTCCTACTCTCCAATGCCAGAGGGATGCAGAAGAAAGCATCTTTCAAATCAATAACAGAGAACCATTTAAATTTTTCTGACACAGATGTTAATAGAGTATACGGATTGGCAACCACTGGGTGAATGTCTTTGACAATATTATTAATTGCCCTTAAATCTTGCACTAGCCGATACTTACCATTCGGTTTCCTAACTGGAAAAATAGGAGTGTTAAAATCTGATTCGCATTCCTGCAAAATTCCCTGTGCTAAAAACTGAGTTATCAAAGGAGCGACACCCTGTTTAGCTTCTAATTTGATTGGGTATTGTTTTATTCTCACTGGCTGAGCACCTTCTTTTAATTCTACTACCACCGGCTGAGCAGCTTTTGATTTCCCCGGGTTCCCCGACTCCCATACCCAAGGTACCACAGCGTGATCTACTTCAATAGGAATAGGAGAAGGATCAATTTCTTTTATTACAAACAATTTAGCAATTTCTTCTCCCGGAACCTCTAATTTTACTCTCCCATTTTCAAATATAATTCTGACATTTAAGGATGACAACAAATCTCGGCCAAGCAATGGCTTGGGGCAATTAGGCATATACAAAAATTGATGGTCTAATTCTTTTCCTCCAAATCTCAAATTTAATGGTTGTAAGAAGGGTCTTTCTTCTAATTGTCCCGTTGCCCCCACCACCTGTATGGTAGTATCACTAATAGGTCCCAACCTTTTGTTTAGAACTGAATGTGTTGCCCCCGTATCCACGATAAATTCTTGTTCTTTCCCATCAATATCAATCCTGACCTTTAAGTCCTGGTCTAGTCAGCTTTGATTCTGATAATTCCCTAACACAAATGCTTGGGCACCACCTTCCGGAGTCACGGGGTAACCTGTTGATCCATTCACTGGCATTCCTCCCAGTCCAGCTTTCACTGGGCACTCATTTTTCCAATGTCCTATCTGACGACAGAACGCGCATTGATTGGGAGCAATCCCTCCTTGCTGGGGACCAGGAGGGGCCATCCCCCGTCCCCCGAAATTGACATTCTGGAATCCTGCCCTGCCACGTCCAAAGCCACGACCGCGCCCAAAACCACCTCTGCCTCTTCCTCTATTACCGGCTTGCTGCATTATAGCTAATAGATTCGCCTGCTGTTTCTTGGCTGTTTCTTTCTCTCTGTTATTATAAACCTTCCAAGCCACTTCTAGTATTTTATCTAAGTCCCGAGTATCCTGACCCTCTAATTTTTGCAGTTTCTTACGTATATCTTCCTGTGCCTGACCCAAAAAGATTAAAGCAAGCTGCAACTTTCCTGCTTCACTGTCGATATCCAAATCAGTGAAGCGACTAGCAGTCTCCTTAAGGCGTTCTAAAAATGCCGAAGGAGATTCATTCTTATCCTGCTTGACCGAATACAACTTCGACCAATTTAGAGTTTTAGGCATCCCGGTCCTAATTCCGTCCACCAACAACTCCTGGTAAGCCCTGATAGATTCCATCCCTTCAGCCTTTTCCGGGTCCCATCCCGGATCATCACTCGGAACCAAGTCATTCACGGTTTCCCCAACTCGATACAGTCTAATCATTTCCCGAGCACGCTCTTTCATGGCCCGCAACACCATCCCTTTCTCAGTAGAATCCATTAGAGTATCTAATAAAACCTGCATGTCATTCCAGTCCGGGTTCTGAGTTCTAACAATCATCTTAACCACCCGTGCCACTCTTTCAGGATTCTCACGGTAATTTCCTGCTGACTGCTTCCAAATCACCAAATCTCCTGGGGAGAAGGGTACTTTCACAAGCACTTTCTCTTTTTGGGGTCCCACCGCTTGCCTTAAAGGGGCGATTAACTGGGGTCCCCCATGATTTTTACGTCCCTGTCTAGTTCGTGCTGCGAGGGGAGTATTTCGCGGGGAAGGGATTGGAAGACGTATAGCAACCTTTTTAGCATTCCCTGGTGCCACTGTAACGTTTGTCGCCTCCTCATCCTCCCCATCCTCCTCCTCCGAACTACTTTCAGGTAACGGCGGATACAACGAGGGACGAAGTGAGGCAGAAGGGAGGGGTGAAACGGTAGGAAGGGGTGAAGCAGAAGGGAGGGGTGCAGTGGAAGGCGCGCCTGGTGACACCAGTAAAGACAAATCTTCTTCTGTCCGGGATTTTAAAGCTAAACACCGCACACATTTAGATTCCTTTTTACAGCACTTCTCCCCCCCGCACTCGGATTCTTTCATCTCCAGTACCATTATTCCGCACTCGGTTTGCCACTCCTTTTTACGACGCAGTAAATGGAACAAGTCTAAATACTGTATTTCATCCCATTTTTCACTGTCCTCCAAATAGCGCATTAACGAATTTATGGTGTCAAAGTCCACAGTACCATTCTCTGGCCATGACGGCCCTTCTCGCTTATATTCAGGCCACCAATGATTACAATAATCAATCATTTTATCTTTACTCATCTCCTGGAAAAACCCTTCACTTTTCCACCTCTTTAGTAGACATCCCAGAGGGGTATTTTCTGGGATACCTTTATCAGATTGAACCATAGACTTATCTGACTGAACCATGAACTTAAGTGCCTTAAATGCCATTTTAAACCTTACAGCCGTACAAAAACTCGGTAACCAATAGCAACAACCAATATGCAGCAATATACGAGATAATAAAAACCACAATCAATACTGACAGCCCAACAAAATCTATCATACCACTCACTCACACACAATCTCTCCAATACTGAGGTAGTTTCACTTTTAGCAGCAACAACTTACAGACACCTAAACAATAATTCAACAACACACTATCATATCAACCAACAAACAGCAATATACAAAACCACAATCAATATTTACAGTTTAACAAATTTTAAGCAAACCACATACAGTGACAAAAGAGACTTAATACCAGATAAATACCAGACCAATCCCACTTGCCGCTACCCGATGCCGCGAGGGGCAAGTGCCGGACCTGCGCAGCTTTCGCCGCGTCTGACAGCCGGCGCCTAGGCTCCCCAGACCACCCAGACGTCTTAGCCCAACCCTGCGAGGATCACAGCCTCGTCTTACGAGCAGGCACCCAAACCAGAACCAGAAAATAAAGCACCTTCGGGCTTACCTTTCGCAGTCGTCCGCCAGGTGCGGGGGTCGGGCACGAACCGATGACTCCCCGAGAATCACTCGGTGCCGGCGTGGAGTGGATCAGAACGCGAACCGCCCCAGTCACCTTCGGAGTCCTGCCGCGGTCGCCAGAAAACTGTTGCCCGATCCGAAGAAAACACAAACAACCGAAGTCGTTTATGCGGTGCTTTATTGAGGGCCCGGGAGCCTGTGGACTAGCGTCCAAAGACAGAGCCCCATTTCACAGAAAAATCACAGGGTTTTTATATGTTTTCTACATGATTTCTTCATCATCACAAACTTTCACTACTTGGTACGATTATCTCTTTAACCTTTAAATTCTGCCAACAGGTACATTCCTTAGATTATCTCCTAGTTACACTGCTTACATTGCAATATCTGCTATACAGTTCATCTGCAGGTTACATGCGGCCTACCAAGCCTTAGCATAACTACTACTAATGTCAACTAATGCTAACTGTTAACGTTTGCTACTATCTTAATATTGCATTTTATTGAATCAAATGGCAACATTGGCACATGTTTGCAATCCACCATGATGGATCCTTAGTGAAACCAAACTGTGGTTCTGCTTCAAACATCTCACCCTGCTTGGCCACAAAGCTTTCGCTGACATGTCCCATTGCCTTTTTATTGCTGCGTTTCATTTTCAGAGTTTGTACGGAATCATTGCACTTTGCTTCTAAGCTGAACGTCGATACTGCTGGAGTCTCATATGTCCATTTTCTTCTCACACAAAAAAACTGCTTCCTTTAAAACATGCTGATGCCACCTGCTTTCTTGCTCAGCTGTAATTTTAGGGGTGTCCTCTGTCCCGCTTACAGTCTGAATCTAAACTAAGAAGTTTATGGGACACAGATGTGCCAAGACAAATAGTTTGCTTGGACCTTGCCACGTGTATTCAAAAGCATCCTTTCACTCCACCATCAAGTCTCTGCTTTACATCCTGCAAACTTCACACACACATACATACATACAAACTGGAATGAGGCACTTTCTTTCTTTCTCATCTACACTCACCTATCCCCCACGCTAACTTCTTTACCGCTTTTCTCTTGGCCTTGCTATGCATACTTTTCCTCTTAAGACACCCATTGTCTGGCCTACCCCTTCCCTACATTGCCTTGCCTTTCCTTTCCTATCCAACCTTGCATTTCTTTGTCATTCCTGGCCATTGTTTTCCTCTTCCTTCCTGACCCATCCATGTCTTTCCCTTGCCCTTCCTACCAGTCCAGTGCCTTGCACCACCCATCCCCCTTGCCACTTTGTCCAGTTTCCCTTCCCCTTTGTCCAGCTCCAATCTTTCATTTCCTTCTCCTTCTAGGACTCTCATTGCCTTGCTTGCCTCTCCTTTGTCTTGCCTGGCAAAGCCACCACTTTTCTTGGCGTTACCTTTGAACCTCTCCTCTCCCTTGCCTTGCATTCCCTTGCTCACTCGTCCCCCACCTAAAATTCAATACCCCTCTTTTTGCGGCATTTCTTCATCTTGCCTTGCCCTGCCTACTTCTCCTAGGACTCTCAAGGCTTTCACGTACCTCCAGCGTTTCAGGAGCATGTGAGAGGAAGACCAAAAGAGGTCACGTGCAAGCACACCCATCT
The DNA here is from genome assembly GCF_030490865.1 of Poecile atricapillus. NCBI lineage: Eukaryota > Metazoa > Chordata > Aves > Passeriformes > Paridae > Poecile > Poecile atricapillus. The sequence continues at coordinate 67,727,860 of NC_081288.1, forward strand.
GTCCTGGCAGCTTGCTTCTGGCACCTATCCTTACATGTCTTGAATTTTGGACATAAAATTCACATTTCACCTTTGCGCTTCAGGACCAGAATGACAGTTCTTTTGTATACCAAGGAAAGCAGGTAATCCAAGTGTTTTAGGTGCAGATTAGAGATGGCCCATGTGAGATCAAGGCCAGCCAGAGAAGTCTGTCCTAGCCCCTTTTGTGTACCAGCAGTCTTTGAATGTACCTCTCATTTGTCTTGCCTTGGTGACCCAAAAGTTTCCTTGCCTTGCCCTGCCTTGCCTCCTTAGCCTTGCACTCCCTCCAGTGCCTACGCCCACACTTGACCTGCCTACTGCTTTCCTCCAGGGAAACCTAGCCTTGCCTAGGCCTTCCTGTTTCTGCCTGGCCTTCCTATGCCCATCCTTGCCTAGAAGTTCTGGGCCTTCTCTCACCTACCACTCCATTTGCTTGCCCCTCATGGCTCCAGCCTTGTCAGCTTCTCCCTTGACTTGCCTACAATTGCGCCTACACTTGGTTTGCATTGCAAAGAGCGGTAGGCAAGGCAAAGCAAAGCAAGGAAGGTCTTTCTAGGTCTTGCCAGGCAAGGCACACATAAGCAAGCAAGCAAAACAAGAGTAGACTAGCCACAGCATCAAAGGCAAGGCAAGGCCAAGTGACTCTGAGTGCCTTTCCTTGGCAAGTAAAAGATATAGTGACAATGTAATAGGGCAGGCGTTAAAGGTACCATGAGGAGGTATAGTCCAGCAAGATATTTATGTCGTAGACCCTTCTGTGCAGGAGCCATTGTTGGACATAGTACAGGACATGGCATACAGCTTGGCTTGGTAAGTTCCTGAAGGAGAATGGCAATGCTTTCTCATGGGAAGGAAAGCACGTAGCCCCAGAGTTGGAGGTGCAGATAAGAAGCTGTGTCGCGCAGCTCAAAGACGACAGCAGCTTCTTGTGCCGGCATATTTGGAAGCACTCCCTCAATTTGTACAGTCATTGAGTCAGTATCTATCTTTGGAAGGCTGTCTGCCTCTAGTAAGAGTGTTCTGACACCATTGTATGGGATCAGTCACTGGATGTTTTGGATTTTGGAGGAGGGGATGCCATTTCTCTTGAAATGAGCTTCTTGTTCTTCTCTTTGGCAAAGAAATTAAGTTTGGATGGGCACTTTGGGTGGTCTCAGTGAATTTAAAGGTTTTTCCCAAGAGGTTTCCCTGTGGGTTAGAGCTGTTGAACTGACAGTGGGAATCTAGACACCAAGTTGTTGAGCTTTTTGTCCTTGTAGCTTTAGTGTGTGAGTAGTCCCTGTTGCCATGCTGCTTGGATCTTGACTCTGAGACTGAAAGCTTAGGAGCGTAGAGCTGAAAAGAAAAGTGCCAATAGCAGGGTGTGTGTTCATTGTTTGATGGGTGAAGCTGAAATTGTAGGCAGCAAAGAACTTTCTCTCTCCGCTGGCACATTTGTTGAGCGGATGTCTTTGAGTTTGTTACTGGACTCTGCGAGAGTGAAAATGTTTGTTAGGGCAGAGGATTTCGTGTTGCCCTTTGAGTGTGGTGCAAAAGTGTTTGCACACTTGGAGGGGGAAGATCAGCAAAGTCTTTTTTTCCTGGCACAGTTAATTTGAGAGCAGGGACGTTTCCAACTCGGCTCTGTCCTTTGGAGCTGGCCTCGGTGCGTTTCCTTCTTTTGTTAGTCGACAGCGCCATCGTGTGGTTATTTTGATGAGCGCTGGCAGACGGTGCCAGGGAAAAAGCCAAGCTGTTTGCGGCTCCGGCCTCATTGGTGTAGGAGCAGCGCAGGGAAGAGCTCCGCTGGGGGTCCTGGCTCTTAGAGACTGAGAGAATGTGATCCTGTATGTAGCACAGAAGGAAGTGGAATTCTTTCATTGTCGGCTGTGTAGTTTATAAGCTGCCAATGAAAAGACATTTGCAGCGCAGCCTCTTCTTTTCTGTGTGATCAGCTGCTCAACATGTAACTCGCACACACTGAACTGCATCCACCTCCCTGGAGATATAAAATGTGTATATCACTTTCCTCAAACTCTATGTATTACCTTGCACACTAGCAGATCCCAAACCGTTTCAAAACGTCCAGCAGCTACTCAAAAAGTCCAACAAAAAGCTAGTGCTGGCCTTTAGAGTGCCTTTGCAGTCCGTAAAATAGACGAAATGCACTAGGGCTTTGAATGTTTCTTCCCAACTATATAAATTCTCTCCAAGTGGCAAAGTCCATCATTACAGCAAAATTTTTCAGCTGGAGTTCTGACTGAGAGATGTGCCAGGACAGAAGGCATTTGCTGACCTACCCTTTTTCCCTGTGTAACTTGGTATTTGCAGTACAATTATTTTCAGTGTCGCTGTGTCCAAGCAGCTAGAGATTACACAGATAGAAGTGTCAAGAGAGATGCTGCTAAAGTACGCCCTTCTTATAGCAGCATTTAAATGGCACACGACGCCTTGCTGCTTTTTCTTTCCCAGAGAGACCTGCTGTCAATTTTTTCACTCTGGCTTCTTGATCAAAAATGTCCACCTGAAATGTCTTACAGAAATAGGCTCCAGGTGTAAAAACCAGTACGGGGCTACATTTTCTGCGTGCTCCACATAAGTCACATCAAACTCACTCATCAAACTTCACTCTCTCCTTCCATTCTCCACTGCCTCTACCATTGTGTTCTCTGGATCTCAGAGTCTAAAGGCAGGCGCAATAGTTTCCACTGAGGGGTTGGAAGAGGTGTACAAGCAGCACAAATAGCTTCTGCGCTGCGCAGGCCATTTCTCTGCATTTTAGAGTCTAAGGGAAAGCGCTAGTGTTCCTGCGGAGAGCTGCAACAGCTGCAGAATATGTGTTGTCTTGGCACATGTTTGCAATCCACCATGATGGATCCTTAGTGAAACCAAACTATGGTTCTGCTTCAAACATCTCACCCTGCTTGGCCACAAAGCTTTCGCTGACATGTCCCATTGCCTTTTTATTGCTGCGTTTCATTTTCAGAGTTTGTACGGAATCATTGCACTTTGCTTCTAAGCTGAACGTCGATACTGCTGGATACTGCTGGAGTCTCATATGTCCATTTTCTTCTCACACAAAAAAACTGCTTCCTTTAAAACATGCTGATGCGACCTGCTTTCTTGCTCAGCTGTAATTTTAGGGGTGTTCTCTGTCCCGCTTACAGTCTGAATCTAAACTAAGAAGTTTATGGGACACAGATGTGCCAAGACAAATAGTTTGCTTGGACCTTGCCACGTGTATTCAAGAGCATCCTTTCACTCCACCATCAAGTCTCTGCTTTACATCCTGCAAACTTCACACACACATACATACATACATACTGGAATGAGGCACTTTCTTTCTTTCTTTCTCAGCTACACTCACCTATCCCCCACGCTAACTTCTTTACCGCTTTTCTCTTGGCCTTGCTATGCATACTTTTCCTCTTAAGACACCCATTGTCTGGCCTACCCCTTCCCTACATTGCCTTGCCTTTCCTTTCCTATCCAACCTTGCATTTCTTTGTCATTCCTGGCCATTGCTTTCCTCTTCCTTCCTGACCCATCCATGTCTTTCCCTTGCCCTTCCTACCAGTCCAGTGCCTTGCACCACCCATCCCCCTTGCCACTTTGTCCAGTTTCCCTTCCCCTTTGTCCAGCTCCAATCTTTCATTTCCTTCTCCTTCTAGGACTCTCATTGCCTTGCTTGCCTCTCCTTTGTCTTGCCTGGCAAAGCCACCACTTTTCTTGGCGTTACCTTTGAACCTCTCTTCTCCCTTGCCTTGCATTCCCTTGCTCACTCGTCCCCCACCTGGAATTCAATACCCCTCTTTTTGCGGCATTTCTTCATCTTGCCTTGCCCTGCCTGCTTCTCCTAGGACTCTCAAGGCTTTCACGTATCTCCAGCGTTTCAGGAGCATGTGAGAGGAAGCCCAAAAGAGGTCACGTGCAAGCACACCCATCTGTCCTGGCAGCTTGCTTCTGGCACCTATCCTTACATGTCTTGAATTTTGGACATAAAATTCACATTTCACCTTTGCGCTTCAGGACCAGAATGACAGTTCTTTTGTATACCAAGGAAAGCAGGTAATCCAAGTGTTTTAGGTGCCGATTAGAGATGGCCCATGTGAGATCAAGGCCAGCCAGAGAAGTCTGTCCTAGCCCCTTTTGTGTACCAGCAGTCTTTGAATGTACCTCTCATTTGTCTTGCCTTGGTGACCCAAAAGTTTCCTTGCCTTGCCCTGCCTTGCCTCCCTAGCCTTGCACTCCCTCCAGTGCCTACGCCCACACTTGACCTGCCTACTGCTTTCCTCCAGGGAAACCTAGCCTTGCCTAGGCCCTCCTGTTTCTGCCTGGCCTTCCTATGCCCATCCTTGCCTAGAAGTTCTGGGCCTTCTCTCACCTACCACTCCATTTGCTTGCCCCTCATGGCTCCAGCCTTGTCAGCTTCTCCCTTGACTTGCCTACAATTGCGCCTACACTTGGTTTGCATTGCAAAGAGCGGTAGGCAAGGCAAAGCAAAGCAAGGAAGGTCTTTCTAGGTCTTGCCAGGCAAGGCACACATAAGCAAGCAAGCAAAACAAGAGTAGACTAGCCACGGCATCAAAGGCAAGGCAAGGCCAAGTGACTCTGAGTGCCTTTCCTTGGCAAGTAAAAGATATAGTGACAATGTAATAGGGCAGGCGTTAAAGGTACCATGAGGAGGTATAGTCCAGCAAGATATTTATGTCGTAGACCCTTCTGTGCAGGAGCCATTGTTGGACATAGTACAGGACATGGCATACAGCTTGGCTTGGTAAGTTCCTGAAGGAGAATGGCAATGCTTTCTCATGGGAAGGAAAGCACGTAGCCCCAGAGTTGGAGGTGCAGATAAGAAGCTGTGTCGCGCAGCTCAAGGACGACAGCAGCTTCTTGTGCCGGCATATTTGGAAGCACTCCCTCAATTTGTACAGTCATTGAGTCAGTATCCATCTTTGGAAGGCTGTCTGCCTCTAGTAAGAGTGTTCTGACACCATTGTATGGGATCAGTCACTGGATGTTTTGGATTTTGGAGGAGGGGATGCCATTTCTCTTGAAATGAGCTTCTTGTTGTTCTCTTTGGCAAAGAAATTAAGTTTGGATGGGCACTTTGGGTGGTCTCAGTGAATTTAAAGGTTTTTCCCAAGAGGTTTCCCTGTGGGTTAGAGCTGTTGAACTGACAGTGGGAATCTAGACAGCAAGTTGTTGAGCTTTTTGTCCTTGTAGCTTTAGTGTGTGAGTAGTCCCTGTTGCCATGCTGCTTGGATCTTGACTCTGAGACTGAAAGCTTAGGAGTGTAGAGCTGAAAAGAAAAGTGCCAATAGCAGGGTGTGTGTTCATTGTTTGATGGGTGAAGCTGAAATTGTAGGCAGCAAAGAACTTTCTCTCTCCGCTGGCACATTTGTTGAGCGGATGTCTTTGAGTTTGTTACCGGACTCTGCGAGAGTGAAAATGTTTGTTAGGGCAGAGGATTTTGTGTTGCCCTTTGAGTGTGGTGCAAAAGTGTTTGCACACTTGGAGGGGGAAGATCAGCAAAGTCTTTTTTTCCTGGCACAGTTAATTTGAGAGCAGGGACGTTTCCAACTGGGCTCTGTCCTTTGGAGCTGGCCTCGGTGCGTTTCCTTCTTTTGTTAGTCGACAGCGCCATCGTGTGGTTATTTTGATGAGCGCTGGCAGACGGTGCCAGGGAAAAAGCCAAGCTGTTTGCGGCTCCGGCCTCATTGGTGTAGGAGCAGCGCAGGGAAGAGCTCCGCTGGGGGTCCTGGCTCTTAGAGACTGAGAGAATGTGATCCTGTATGTAGCACAGAAGGAAGTGGAATTGTTTCATTGTGGGCTGTGCAGTTTATAAGCTGCAAATGAAAAGGCAATTGCAGCGCAGCCTCTTCTTTTCTGTGTGATCAGCTGCTCAACATGTAACTCGCACACACTGAACTGCATCCACCTCCCTGGAGATATAAAATGTGTATATCACTTTCCTCAAACTCTATGTATTACCTTGCACTCTAGCAGATCCCAAACCGCTTCAAAACGTCCAGCAGCTACTCAAAAAGAAAAAGTCCAACAAAAAGCTAGTGCTGGCCTTCATAGTGCCTTTGCAGTCCGTAAAATAGACGAAATGCACTAGGGCTTTGAATGCTTCTTCCCAACTATATAAATTCTCTCCAAGTGGCAAAGTCCATCATTACAGCAAAATTTTTCAGCTGGAGTTCTGACTGAGAGATGTGCCAGGACAGAAGGCATTTGCTGACCTACCCTTTTTCCCTGTGTAACTTGGTATTTGCAGTACAATTATTTTCAGTGTCGCTGTGTCCAAGCAGCTAGAGATTACACAGATAGAAGTGTCATGAGAGATGCTGCTAAAGTACGCCCTTCTTATAGCAGCATTTAAATGGCACACGACTCCTTGCTGCTTTTTCTTTCCCAGAGAGACCTGCTGTCAATTTTTTCACTCTGGCTTCTTGATCAAAAATGTCCACCTGAAATGTCTTACAGAAATAGGCTCCAGGTGTAAAAACCAGTACGGGGCTACATTTTCTGCGTGCTCCACATAAGTCACATCAAACTCACTCATCAAACTTCACTCTCTCCTTCCATTCTCCACTGCCTCTACCATTGTGTTCTCTGGATCTCAGAGCCTAAAGGCAGGCGCAATAGTTTCCACTGAGGGGTTGGAAGAGGTGTACAAGCAGCACAAATAGCTTCTGCGTTGCGCAGGCCATTTCTCTGCATTTTAGAGTCTAAGGGAAAGCGCTAGTGTTCCTGCGGAGAGCTGCAACAGCTGCAGAATATGTGTTGTCTTGGCACATGTTTGCAATCCACCATGATGGATCCTTAGTGAAACCAAACTGTGGTTCTGCTTCAAACATCTCACCCTGCTTGGCCACAAAGCTTTCGCTGACATGTCCCATTGCCTTTTTATTGCCGCGTTTCATTTTCAGAGTTTGTACGGAATCATTGCACTTTGCTTCTAAGCTGAACGTCGATACTGCTGGAGTCTCATATGTCCATTTTCTTCTCACACAAAAAAACTGCTTCCTTTAAAACATGCTGATGCCACCTGCTTTCTTGCTCAGCTGTAATTTTAGGGGTGTTCTCTGTCCCGCTTACAGTCTGAATCTAAACTAAGAAGTTTATGGGACACAGATGTGCCAAGACAAATTGTTTGCTTGGACCTTGCCACGTGTATTCAAAAGCATCCATTCACTCCACCATCAAGTCTCTGCTTTACATCCTGCAAACTTCACACACACATACATACATACATACTGGAATGAGGCACTTTCTTTCTTTCTTTCTCAGCTACACTCACCTATCCCCCACGCTAACTTCTTTACCGCTTTTCTCTTGGCCTTGCTATGCATACTTTTCCTCTTAAGACACCCATTGTCTGGCCTACCCCTTCCCTACATTGCCTTGCCTTTCCTTTCCTATCCAACCTTGCATTTCTTTGTCATTCCTGGCCATTGCTTTCCTCTTCCTTCCTGACCCATCCATGTCTTTCCCTTGCCCTTCCTACCAGTCCAGTACCTTGCACCACCCATCCCCCTTGCCACTTTGTCCAGTTTCCCTTCCCCTTTGTCCAGCTCCAATCTTTCATTTCCTTCTCCTTCTAGGACTCTCATTGCCTTGCTTGCCTCTCCTTTGTCTTGCCTGGCAAAGCCACCACTTTTCTTGGCGTTACCTTTGAACCTCTCCTCTCCCTTGCCTTGCATTCCCTTGTTCACTCGTCCCCCACCTGGAATTCAATACGCCTCTTTTTGCAGAATTTCTTCATCTTGCCTTGCCCTGCCTGCTTCTCCTAGGACTCTCAAGGCTTTCACGTACCTCCAGCGTTTCAGGAGCATGTGAGAGGAAGCCCAAAAGAGGTCACGTGCAAGCACACCCATCTGTCCTGGCAGCTTGCTTCTGGCACCTATCCTTACATGTCTTGAATTTTGGACATAAAATTCACATTTCACCTTTGCGCTTCAGGACCAGAATGACAGTTCTTTTGTATACCAAGGAAAGCAGGTAATCCAAGTGTTTTAGGTGCCGATTAGAGATGGCCCATGTGAGATCAAGGCCAGCCAGAGAAGTCTGTCCTAGCCCCTTTTGTGTACCAGCAGTCTTTGAATGTACCTCTCATTTGTCTTGCCTTGGTGACCCAAAAGTTTCCTTGCCTTGCCCTGCCTTGCCTCCCTAGCCTTGCACTCCCTCCAGTGCCTACGCCCACACTTGACCTGCCTACTGCTTTCCTCCAGGGAAACCTAGCCTTGCCTAGGCCTTCCTGTTTCTGCCTGGCCTTCCTATGCCCATCCTTGCCTAGAAGTTCTGGGCCTTCTCTCACCTACCACTCCATTTGCTTGCCCCTCATGGCTCCAGCCTTGTCAGCTTCTCCCTTGACTTGCCTACAATTGCGCCTACACTTGGTTTGCATTGCAAAGAGCGGTAGGCAAGGCAAAGCAAAGCAAGGAAGGTCTTTCTAGGTCTTGCCAGGCAAGGCACACATAAGCAAGCAAGCAAGCAAAACAAGAGTAGACTAGCCACAGCATCAAAGGCAAGGCAAGGCCAAGTGACTCTGAGTGCCTTTCCTTGGCAAGTTAAAGATATAGTGACAATGTAATAGGGCAGGCGTTAAAGGTACCATGAGGAGGTATAGTCCAGCAAGATATTTATGTCGTAGACCCTTCTGTGCAGGAGCCATTGTTGGACATAGTACAGGACATGGCATACAGCTTGGCTTGGTAAGTTCCTGAAGGAGAATGGCAATGCTTTCTCATGGGAAGGAAAGCACGTAGCCCCAGAGTTGGAGGTGCAGATAAGAAGCTGTGTCGCGCAGCTCAAGGACGACAGCAGCTTCTTGTGCCGGCATATTTGGAAGCACTCCCTCAATTTGTACAGTCATTGAGTCAGTATCCATCTTTGGAAGGCTGTCTGCCTCTAGTAAGAGTGTTCTGACACCATTGTATGGGATCAGTCACTGGATGTTTTGGATTTCGGAGGAGGGGATGCCATTTCTCTTGAAATGAGCTTCTTGTTCTTCTCTTTGGCAAAGAAATTAAGTTTGGATGGGCACTTTGGGTGGTCTCAGTGAATTTAAAGGTTTTTCCCAAGAGGTTTCCCTGTGGGTTAGAGCTGTTGAACTGACAGTGGGAATCTAGACACCAAGTTGTTGAGCTTTTTGTCCTTGTAGCTTTAGTGTGTGAGTAGTCCCTGTTGCCATGCTGCTTGGATCTTGACTCTGAGACTGAAAGCTTAGGAGCGTAGAGCTGAAAAGAAAAGTGCCAATAGCAGGGTGTGTGTTCATTGTTTGATGGGTGAAGCTGAAATTGTAGGCAGCAAAGAACTTTCTCTCTCCGCTGGCACATTTGTTGAGCGGATGTCTTTGAGTTTGTTACTGGACTCTGCGAGAGTGAAAATGTTTGTTAGGGCAGAGGATTTCGTGTTGCCCTTTGAGTGTGGTGCAAAAGTGTTTGCACACTTGGAGGGGGAAGATCAGCAAAGTCTTTTTTTCCTGGCACAGTTAATTTGAGAGCAGGGACGTTTCCAACTCGGCTCTGTCCTTTGGAGCTGGCCTCGGTGCGTTTCCTTCTTTTGTTAGTCGACAGCGCCATCGTGTGGTTATTTTGATGAGCGCTGGCAGACGGTGCCAGGGAAAAAGCCAAGCTGTTTGCGGCTCCGGCCTCATTGGTGTAGGAGCAGCGCAGGGAAGAGCTCCGCTGGGGGTCCTGGCTCTTAGAGACTGAGAGAATGTGATCCTGTATGTAGCACAGAAGGAAGCGGAATTGTTTCATTGTGGGCTGTGCAGTTTATAAGCTGCAAATGAAAAGGCAATTGCAGCGCAGCCTCTTCTTTTCTGTGTGATCAGCTGCTCAACATGTAACTCGCACACACTGAACTGCATCCACCTCCCTGGAGATATAAAATGTGTATATCACTTTCCTCAAACTCTATGTATTACCTTGCACTCTAGCAGATCCCAAACCGCTTCAAAACGTCCAGCAGCTACTCAAAAAGAAAAAGTCCAACAAAAAGCTAGTGCTGGCCTTCATAGTGCCTTTGCAGTCCGTAAAATAGACGAAATGCACTAGGGCTTTGAATGCTTCTTCCCAACTATATAAATTCTCTCCAAGTGGCAAAGTCCATCATTACAGCAAAATTTTTCAGCTGGAGTTCTGACTGAGAGATGTGCCAGGACAGAAGGCATTTGCTGACCTACCCTTTTTCCCTGTGTAACTTGGTATTTGCAGTACAATTATTTTCAGTGTCGCTGTGTCCAAGCAGCTAGAGATTACACAGATAGAAGTGTCAAGAGAGATGCTGCTAAAGTACGCCCTTCTTATAGCAGCATTTAAATGGCACACGACGCCTTGCTGCTTTTTCTTTCCCAGAGAGACCTGCTGTCAATTTTTTCACTCTGGCTTCTTGATCAAAAATGTCCACCTGAAATGTCTTACAGAAATAGGCTCCAGGTGTAAAAACCAGTACGGGGCTACATTTTCTGCGTGCTCCACATAAGTCACATCAAACTCACTCATCAAACTTCACTCTCTCCTTCCATTCTCCACTGCCTCTACCATTGTGTTCTCTGGATCTCAGAGCCTAAAGGCAGGCGCAATAGTTTCCACTGAGGGGTTGGAAGAGGTGTACAAGCAGCACAAATAGCTTCTGCGTTGCGCAGGCCATTTCTCTGCATTTTAGAGTCTAAGGGAAAGCGCTAGTGTTCCTGCGGAGAGCTGCAACAGCTGCAGAATATGTGTTGTCTTGGCACATGTTTGCAATCCACCATGATGGATCCTTAGTGAAACCAAACTGTGGTTCTGCTTCAAACATCTCACCCTGCTTGGCCACAAAGCTTTCGCTGACATGTCCCATTGCCTTTTTATTGCCGCGTTTCATTTTCAGAGTTTGTACGGAATCATTGCACTTTGCTTCTAAGCTGAACGTCGATACTGCTGGAGTCTCATATGTCCATTTTCTTCTCACACAAAAAAACTGCTTCCTTTAAAACATGCTGATGCGACCTGCTTTCTTGCTCAGCTGTAATTTTAGGGGTGTTCTCTGTCCCGCTTACAGTCTGAATCTAAACTAAGAAGTTTATGGGACACAGATGTGCCAAGACAAATAGTTTGCTTGGACCTTGCCACGTGTATTCAAAAGCATCCTTTCACTCCACCATCAAGTCTCTGCTTTACATCCTGCAAACTTCACACACACATACATACATACATACTGGAATGAGGCACTTTCTTTCTTTCTTTCTCAGCTACACTCACCTATCCCCCACGCTAACTTCTTTACCGCTTTTCTCTTGGCCTTGCTATGCATACTTTTCCTCTTAAGACACCCATTGTCTGGCCTACCCCTTCCCTACATTGCCTTGCCTTTCCTTTCCTATCCAACCTTGCATTTCTTTGTCATTCCTGGCCATTGCTTTCCTCTTCCTTCCTGACCCATCCATGTCTTTCCCTTGCCCTTCCTACCAGTCCAGTGCCTTGCACCACCCATCCCCCTTGCCACTTTGTCCAGTTTCCCTTCCCCTTTGTCCAGCTCCAATCTTTCATTTCCTTCTCCTTCTAGGACTCTCATTGCCTTGCTTGCCTCTCCTTTGTCTTGCCTGGCAAAGCCACCACTTTTCTTGGCGTTACCTTTGAACCTCTCTTCTCCCTTGCCTTGCATTCCCTTGCTCACTCGTCCCCCACCTGGAATTCAATACCCCTCTTTTTGCGGCATTTCTTCATCTTGCCTTGCCCTGCCTGCTTCTCCTAGGACTCTCAAGGCTTTCACGTATCTCCAGCGTTTCAGGAGCATGTGAGAGGAAGCCCAAAAGAGGTCACGTGCAAGCACACCCATCTGTCCTGGCAGCTTGCTTCTGGCACCTATCCTTACATGTCTTGAATTTTGGACATAAAATTCACATTTCACCTTTGCGCTTCAGGACCAGAATGACAGTTCTTTTGTATACCAAGGAAAGCAGGTAATCCAAGTGTTTTAGGTGCCGATTAGAGATGGCCCATGTGAGATCAAGGCCAGCCAGAGAAGTCTGTCCTAGCCCCTTTTGTGTACCAGCAGTCTTTGAATGTACCTCTCATTTGTCTTGCCTTGGTGACCCAAAAGTTTCCTTGCCTTGCCCTGCCTTGCCTCCCTAGCCTTGCACTCCCTCCAGTGCCTACGCCCACACTTGACCTGCCTACTGCTTTCCTCCAGGGAAACCTAGCCTTGCCTAGGCCCTCCTGTTTCTGCCTGGCCTTCCTATGCCCATCCTTGCCTAGAAGTTCTGGGCCTTCTCTCACCTACCACTCCATTTGCTTGCCCCTCATGGCTCCAGCCTTGTCAGCTTCTCCCTTGACTTGCCTACAATTGCGCCTACACTTGGTTTGCATTGCAAAGAGCGGTAGGCAAGGCAAAGCAAAGCAAGGAAGGTCTTTCTAGGTCTTGCCAGGCAAGGCACACATAAGCAAGCAAGCAAAACAAGAGTAGACTAGCCACGGCATCAAAGGCAAGGCAAGGCCAAGTGACTCTGAGTGCCTTTCCTTGGCAAGTAAAAGATATAGTGACAATGTAATAGGGCAGGCGTTAAAGGTACCATGAGGAGGTATAGTCCAGCAAGATATTTATGTCGTAGACCCTTCTGTGCAGGAGCCATTGTTGGACATAGTACAGGACATGGCATACAGCTTGGCTTGGTAAGTTCCTGAAGGAGAATGGCAATGCTTTCTCATGGGAAGGAAAGCACGTAGCCCCAGAGTTGGAGGTGCAGATAAGAAGCTGTGTCGCGCAGCTCAAGGACGACAGCAGCTTCTTGTGCCGGCATATTTGGAAGCACTCCCTCAATTTGTACAGTCATTGAGTCAGTATCCATCTTTGGAAGGCTGTCTGCCTCTAGTAAGAGTGTTCTGACACCATTGTATGGGATCAGTCACTGGATGTTTTGGATTTTGGAGGAGGGGATGCCATTTCTCTTGAAATGAGCTTCTTGTTGTTCTCTTTGGCAAAGAAATTAAGTTTGGATGGGCACTTTGGGTGGTCTCAGTGAATTTAAAGGTTTTTCCCAAGAGGTTTCCCTGTGGGTTAGAGCTGTTGAACTGACAGTGGGAATCTAGACAGCAAGTTGTTGAGCTTTTTGTCCTTGTAGCTTTAGTGTGTGAGTAGTCCCTGTTGCCATGCTGCTTGGATCTTGACTCTGAGACTGAAAGCTTAGGAGTGTAGAGCTGAAAAGAAAAGTGCCAATAGCAGGGTGTGTGTTCATTGTTTGATGGGTGAAGCTGAAATTGTAGGCAGCAAAGAACTTTCTCTCTCCGCTGGCACATTTGTTGAGCGGATGTCTTTGAGTTTGTTACCGGACTCTGCGAGAGTGAAAATGTTTGTTAGGGCAGAGGATTTTGTGTTGCCCTTTGAGTGTGGTGCAAAAGTGTTTGCACACTTGGAGGGGGAAGATCAGCAAAGTCTTTTTTTCCTGGCACAGTTAATTTGAGAGCAGGGACGTTTCCAACTCGGCTCTGTCCTTTGGAGCTGGCCTCGGTGCGTTTCCTTCTTTTGTTAGTCGACAGCGCCATCGTGTGGTTATTTTGATGAGCGCTGGCAGACGGTGCCAGGGAAAAAGCCAAGCTGTTTGCGGCTCCGGCCTCATTGGTGTAGGAGCAGCGCAGGGAAGAGCTCCGCTGGGGGTCCTGGCTCTTAGAGACTGAGAGAATGTGATCCTGTATGTAGCACAGAAGGAAGTGGAATTGTTTCATTGTGGGCTGTGCAGTTTATAAGCTGCAAATGAAAAGGCAATTGCAGCGCAGCCTCTTCTTTTCTGTGTGATCAGCTGCTCAACATGTAACTCGCACACACTGAACTGCATCCACCTCCCTGGAGATATAAAATGTGTATATCACTTTCCTCAAACTCTATGTATTACCTTGCACTCTAGCAGATCCCAAACCGCTTCAAAACGTCCAGCAGCTACTCAAAAAGAAAAAGTCCAACAAAAAGCTAGTGCTGGCCTTCATAGTGCCTTTGCAGTCCGTAAAATAGACGAAATGCACTAGGGCTTTGAATGCTTCTTCCCAACTATATAAATTCTCTCCAAGTGGCAAAGTCCATCATTACAGCAAAATTTTTCAGCTGGAGTTCTGACTGAGAGATGTGCCAGGACAGAAGGCATTTGCTGACCTACCCTTTTTCCCTGTGTAACTTGGTATTTGCAGTACAATTATTTTCAGTGTCGCTGTGTCCAAGCAGCTAGAGATTACACAGATAGAAGTGTCATGAGAGATGCTGCTAAAGTACGCCCTTCTTATAGCAGCATTTAAATGGCACACGACTCCTTGCTGCTTTTTCTTTCCCAGAGAGACCTGCTGTCAATTTTTTCACTCTGGCTTCTTGATCAAAAATGTCCACCTGAAATGTCTTACAGAAATAGGCTCCAGGTGTAAAAACCAGTACGGGGCTACATTTTCTGCGTGCTCCACATAAGTCACATCAAACTCACTCATCAAACTTCACTCTCTCCTTCCATTCTCCACTGCCTCTACCATTGTGTTCTCTGGATCTCAGAGCCTAAAGGCAGGCGCAATAGTTTCCACTGAGGGGTTGGAAGAGGTGTACAAGCAGCACAAATAGCTTCTGCGTTGCGCAGGCCATTTCTCTGCATTTTAGAGTCTAAGGGAAAGCGCTAGTGTTCCTGCGGAGAGCTGCAACAGCTGCAGAATATGTGTTGTCTTGGCACATGTTTGCAATCCACCATGATGGATCCTTAGTGAAACCAAACTGTGGTTCTGCTTCAAACATCTCACCCTGCTTGGCCACAAAGCTTTCGCTGACATGTCCCATTGCCTTTTTATTGCCGCGTTTCATTTTCAGAGTTTGTACGGAATCATTGCACTTTGCTTCTAAGCTGAACGTCGATACTGCTGGAGTCTCATATGTCCATTTTCTTCTCACACAAAAAAACTGCTTCCTTTAAAACATGCTGATGCCACCTGCTTTCTTGCTCAGCTGTAATTTTAGGGGTGTTCTCTGTCCCGCTTACAGTCTGAATCTAAACTAAGAAGTTTATGGGACACAGATGTGCCAAGACAAATAGTTTGCTTGGACCTTGCCACGTGTATTCAAAAGCATCCATTCACTCCACCATCAAGTCTCTGCTTTACATCCTGCAAACTTCACACACACATACATACATACATACTGGAATGAGGCACTTTCTTTCTTTCTTTCTCAGCTACACTCACCTATCCCCCACGCTAACTTCTTTACCGCTTTTCTCTTGGCCTTGCTATGCATACTTTTCCTCTTAAGACACCCATTGTCTGGCCTACCCCTTCCCTACATTGCCTTGCCTTTCCTTTCCTATCCAACCTTGCATTTCTTTGTCATTCCTGGCCATTGCTTTCCTCTTCCTTCCTGACCCATCCATGTCTTTCCCTTGCCCTTCCTACCAGTCCAGTGCCTTGCACCACCCATCCCCCTTGCCACTTTGTCCAGTTTCCCTTCCCCTTTGTCCAGCTCCAATCTTTCATTTCCTTCTCCTTCTAGGACTCTCATTGCCTTGCTTGCCTCTCCTTTGTCTTGCCTGGCAAAGCCACCACTTTTCTTGGCGTTACCTTTGAACCTCTCCTCTCCCTTGCCTTGCATTCCCTTGTTCACTCGTCCCCCACCTGGAATTCAATACGCCTCTTTTTGCAGAATTTCTTCATCTTGCCTTGCCCTGCCTGCTTCTCCTAGGACTCTCAAGGCTTTCACGTACCTCCAGCGTTTCAGGAGCATGTGAGAGGAAGCCCAAAAGAGGTCACGTGCAAGCACACCCATCTGTCCTGGCAGCTTGCTTCTGGCACCTATCCTTACATGTCTTGAATTTTGGACATAAAATTCACATTTCACCTTTGCGCTTCAGGACCAGAATGACAGTTCTTTTGTATACCAAGGAAAGCAGGTAATCCAAGTGTTTTAGGTGCCGATTAGAGATGGCCCATGTGAGATCAAGGCCAGCCAGAGAAGTCTGTCCTAGCCCCTTTTGTGTACCAGCAGTCTTTGAATGTACCTCTCATTTGTCTTGCCTTGGTGACCCAAAAGTTTCCTTGCCTTGCCCTGCCTTGCCTCCCTAGCCTTGCACTCCCTCCAGTGCCTACGCCCACACTTGACCTGCCTACTGCTTTCCTCCAGGGAAACCTAGCCTTGCCTAGGCCTTCCTGTTTCTGCCTGGCCTTCCTATGCCCATCCTTGCCTAGAAGTTCTGGGCCTTCTCTCACCTACCACTCCATTTGCTTGCCCCTCATGGCTCCAGCCTTGTCAGCTTCTCCCTTGACTTGCCTACAATTGCGCCTACACTTGGTTTGCATTGCAAAGAGCGGTAGGCAAGGCAAAGCAAAGCAAGGAAGGTCTTTCTAGGTCTTGCCAGGCAAGGCACACATAAGCAAGCAAGCAAGCAAAACAAGAGTAGACTAGCCACAGCATCAAAGGCAAGGCAAGGCCAAGTGACTCTGAGTGCCTTTCCTTGGCAAGTTAAAGATATAGTGACAATGTAATAGGGCAGGCGTTAAAGGTACCATGAGGAGGTATAGTCCAGCAAGATATTTATGTCGTAGACCCTTCTGTGCAGGAGCCATTGTTGGACATAGTACAGGACATGGCATACAGCTTGGCTTGGTAAGTTCCTGAAGGAGAATGGCAATGCTTTCTCATGGGAAGGAAAGCACGTAGCCCCAGAGTTGGAGGTGCAGATAAGAAGCTGTGTCGCGCAGCTCAAGGACGACAGCAGCTTCTTGTGCCGGCATATTTGGAAGCACTCCCTCAATTTGTACAGTCATTGAGTCAGTATCCATCTTTGGAAGGCTGTCTGCCTCTAGTAAGAGTGTTCTGACACCATTGTATGGGATCAGTCACTGGATGTTTTGGATTTCGGAGGAGGGGATGCCATTTCTCTTGAAATGAGCTTCTTGTTCTTCTCTTTGGCAAAGAAATTAAGTTTGGATGGGCACTTTGGGTGGTCTCAGTGAATTTAAAGGTTTTTCCCAAGAGGTTTCCCTGTGGGTTAGAGCTGTTGAACTGACAGTGGGAATCTAGACAGCAAGTTGTTGAGCTTTTTGTCCTTGTAGTTTAGTGTGCGAGTAGTCCCTGTTGCCATGCTGCTTGGATCTTGACTCTGAGACTGAAAGCTTAGGAGTGTAGAGCTGAAAAGAAAAGTGCCAATAGCAGGGTGTGTGTTCATTGTTTGATGGGTGAAGCTGAAATTGTAGGCAGCAAAGAACTTTCTCTCTCCGCTGGCACATTTGTTGAGCGGATGTCTTTGAGTTTGTTACCGGACTCTGCGAGAGTGAAAATGTTTGTTAGGGCAGAGGATTTCGTGTTGCCCTTTGAGTGTGGTGCAAAAGTGTTTGCACACTTGGAGGGGGAAGATCAGCAAAGTCTTTTTTTCCTGGCACAGTTAATTTGAGAGCAGGGACGTTTCCAACTCGGCTCTGTCCTTTGGAGCTGGCCTCGGTGCGTTTCCTTCTTTTGTTAGTCGACAGCGCCATCGTGTGGTTATTTTGATGAGCGCTGGCAGACGGTGCCAGGGAAAAAGCCAAGCTGTTTGCGGCTCCGGCCTCATTGGTGTAGGAGCAGCGCAGGGAAGAGCTCCGCTGGGGGTCCTGGCTCTTAGAGACTGAGAGAATGTGATCCTGTATGTAGCACAGAAGGAAGTGGAATTGTTTCATTGTGGGCTGTGCAGTTTATAAGCTGCAAATGAAAAGGCAATTGCAGCGCAGCCTCTTCTTTTCTGTGTGATCAGCTGCTCAACATGTAACTCGCACACACTGAACTGCATCCACCTCCCTGGAGATATAAAATGTGTATATCACTTTCCTCAAACTCTATGTATTACCTTGCACTCTAGCAGATCCCAAACCGCTTCAAAGCATCCAGCAGCTACTCAAAAAGTCCAACAAAAAGCTAGTGCTGGCCTTTATAGTGCCCTTGCAGTCCGTAAAATAGACGAAATGCACTAGGGCTTTGAATGCTTCTTCCCAACTATATAAATTCTCTCCAAGTGGCAAAGTCCATCATTACAGCAAAATTTTTCAGCTGGAGTTCTGACTGAGAGATGTGCCAGGACAGAAGGCATTTGCTGACCTACCCTTTTTCCCTGTGTAACTTGGTATTTGCAGTACAATTATTTTCAGTGTCGCTGTGTCCAAGCAGCTAGAGATTACACAGATAGAAGTGTCAAGAGAGATGCTGCTAAAGTACGCCCTTCTTATAGCAGCATTTAAATGGCACACGACTCCTTGCTGCTTTTTCTTTCCCAGAGAGACCTGCTGTCAATTTTTTCACTCTGGCTTCTTGATCAAAAATGTCCACCTGAAATGTCTTACAGAAATAGGCTCCAGGTGTAAAAACCAGTACGGGGCTACATTTTCTGCGTGCTCCACATAAGTCACATCAAACTCACTCATCAAACTTCACTCTCTCCTTCCATTCTCCACTGCCTCTACCATTGTGTTCTCTGGATCTCAGAGCCTAAAGGCAGGCGCAATAGTTTCCACTGAGGGGTTGGAAGAGGTGTACAAGCAGCACAAATAGCTTCTGCGTTGCGCAGGCCATTTCTCTGCATTTTAGAGTCTAAGGGAAAGCGCTAGTGTTCCTGCGGAGAGCTGCAACAGCTGCAGAATATGTGTTGTCTTGGCACATGTTTGCAATCCACCATGATGGATCCTTAGTGAAACCAAACTGTGGTTCTGCTTCAAACATCTCACCCTGCTTGGCCACAAAGCTTTCGCTGACATGTCCCATTGCCTTTTTATTGCCGCGTTTCATTTTCAGAGTTTGTACGGAATCATTGCACTTTGCTTCTAAGCTGAACGTCGATACTGCTGGAGTCTCATATGTCCATTTTCTTCTCACACAAAAAAACTGCTTCCTTTAAAACATGCTGATGCCACCTGCTTTCTTGCTCAGCTGTAATTTTAGGGGTGTTCTCTGTCCCGCTTACAGTCTGAATCTAAACTAAGAAGTTTATGGGACACAGATGTGCCAAGACAAATAGTTTGCTTGGACCTTGCCACGTGTATTCAAAAGCATCCTTTCACTCCACCATCAAGTCTCTGCTTTACATCCTGCAAACTTCACACACACATACATACATACATATTGGAATGAGGCACTTTCTTTCTTTCTTTCTCAGCTACACTCACCTATCCCCCACGCTAACTTCTTTACCGCTTTTCTCTTGGCCTTGCTATGCATACTTTTCCTCTTAAGACACCCATTGTCTGGCCTACCCCTTCCCTACATTGCCTTGCCTTTCCTTTCCTATCCAACCTTGCATTTCTTTGTCATTCCTGGCCATTGCTTTCCTCTTCCTTCCTGACCCATCCATGTCTTTCCCTTGCCCTTCCTACCAGTCCAGTGCCTTGCACCACCCATCCCCCTTGCCACTTTGTCCAGTTTCCCTTCCCCTTTGTCCAGCTCCAATCTTTCATTTCCTTCTCCTTCTAGGACTCTCATTGCCTTGCTTGCCTCTCCTTTGTCTTGCCTGGAAAAGCCACCACTTTTCTTGGCGTTACCTTTGAACCTCTCCTCTCCCTTGCCTTGCATTCCCTTGCTCACTCGTCCCCCACCTGGAATTCAATACCCCTCTTTTTGCGGCATTTCTTCATCTTGCCTTGCCCTGCCTGCTTCTCCTAGGACTCTCAAGGCTTTCACGTACCTCCAGCGTTTCAGGAGCATGTGAGAGGAAGCCCAAAAGAGGTCACGTGCAAGCACACCCATCTGTCCTGGCAGCTTGCTTCTG
The DNA here is from genome assembly GCF_030490865.1 of Poecile atricapillus. Lineage (NCBI taxonomy): Eukaryota > Metazoa > Chordata > Aves > Passeriformes > Paridae > Poecile > Poecile atricapillus. The sequence continues at coordinate 67,747,595 of NC_081288.1, forward strand.
GCACCTATCCTTACATGTCTTGAATTTTGGACATAAAATTCACATTTCACCTTTGCGCTTCAGGACCAGAATGACAGTTCTTTTGTATACCAAGGAAAGCAGGTAATCCAAGTGTTTTAGGTGCCGATTAGAGATGGCCCATGTGAGATCAAGGCCAGCCAGAGAAGTCTGTCCTAGCCCCTTTTGTGTACCAGCAGTCTTTGAATGTACCTCTCATTTGTCTTGCCTTGGTGACCCAAAAGTTTCCTTGCCTTGCCCTGCCTTGCCTCCCTAGCCTTGCACTCCCTCCAGTGCCTACGCCCACACTTGACCTGCCTACTGCTTTCCTCCAGGGAAACCTAGCCTTGCCTAGGCCCTCCTGTTTCTGCCTGGCCTTCCTATGCCCATCCTTGCCTAGAAGTTCTGGGCCTTCTCTCACCTACCACTCCATTTGCTTGCCCCTCATGGCTCCAGCCTTGTCAGCTTCTCCCTTGACTTGCCTACAATTGCGCCTACACTTGGTTTGCATTGCAAAGAGCGGTAGGCAAGGCAAAGCAAAGCAAGGAAGGTCTTTCTAGGTCTTGCCAGGCAAGGCACACATAAGCAAGCAAGCAAAACAAGAGTAGACTAGCCACGGCATCAAAGGCAAGGCAAGGCCAAGTGACTCTGAGTGCCTTTCCTTGGCAAGAAAAAGATATAGTGACAATGTAATAGGGCAGGCGTTAAAGGTACCATGAGGAGGTATAGTCCAGCAAGATATTTATGTCGTAGACCCTTCTGTGCAGGAGCCATTGTTGGATATAGTACAGGACATGGCATACAGTTTGGCTTGGTAAGTTCCTGAAGGAGAATGGCAATGCTTTCTCATGGGAAGGAAAGCACGTAGCCCCAGAGTTGGAGGTGCAGATAAGAAGCTGTGTCGCGCAGCTCAAGGACGACAGCAGCTTCTTGTGCCGGCATATTTGGAAGCACTCCCTCAATTTGTACAGTCATTGAGTCAGTATCCATCTTTGGAAGGCTGTCTGCCTCTAGTAAGAGTGTTCTGACACCATTGTATGGGATCAGTCACTGGATGTTTTGGATTTTGGAGGAGGGGATGCCATTTCTCTTGAAATGAGCTTCTTGTTCTTCTCTTTGGCAAAGAAATTAAGTTTGGATGGGCACTTTGGGTGGTCTCAGTGAATTTAAAGTTTTTTTCCAAGAGGTTTCCCTGTGGGTTAGAGATGTTGAACTGACAGTGGGAATCTAGACAGCAAGTTGTTGAGCTTTTTGTCCTTGTAGCTTTAGTGTGTGAGTAGTCCCTGTTGCCATGCTGCTTGGATCTTGACTCTGAGACTGAAAGCTTAGGAGTGTAGAGCTGAAAAGAAAAGTGCCAATAGCAGGGTGTGTGTTCATTGTTTGATGGGTGAAGTTGAAATTGTAGGCAGCAAAGAACTTTCTCTCTCAGCTGGCACATTTGTTGAGCGGATGTCTTTGAGTTTGTTACCGGACACTGCGAGAGTGAAAATGTTTGTTAGGGCAGAGGATTTCGTGTTGCCCTTTGAGTGTGGTGCAAAAGTGTTTGCACAGTTGGAGGGGGAAGATCAGCAAAGTCTTTTTTTCCTGGCACAGTTAATTTGAGAGCAGGGACGTTTCCAACTCGGCTCTGTCCTTTGGAGCTGGCCTCGGTGCGTTTCCTTCTTTTGTTAGTCGACAGCGCCATCGTGTGGTTATTTTGATGAGCGCTGGCAGACGGTGCCAGGGAAAAAGCCAAGCTGTTTGCGGCTCCGGCCTCATTGGTGTAGGAGCAGCGCAGGGAAGAGCTCCGCTGGGGGTCCTGGCTCTTAGAGACTGAGAGAATGTGATCCTGTATGTAGCACAGAAGGAAGTGGAATTGTTTCATTGTCGGCTGTGTAGTTTATAAGCTGCCAATGAAAAGGCAATTGCAGCGCAGGCTCTTCTTTTCTGTGTGATCAGCTGCTCAACATGTAACTCGCACACACTGAACTGCATCCACCTCCCTGGAGATATAAAATGTGTATATCACTTTCCTCAAACTCTGTGTATTACCTTGCACTCTAGCAGATCCCAAACCGCTTCAAAACGTCCAGCAGCTACTCAAAAAGAAAAAGTCCAACAAAAAGCTAGTGCTGGCCTTTATAGTGCCTTTGCAGTCCGTAAAATAGACGAAGTGCACTAGGGCTTTGAATGCTTCTTCCCAACTATATAAATTCTGTTCAAGTGGCAAAGTCCATCATTACAGCAAAATTTTTCAGCTGGAGTTCTGACTGAGAGATGTGCCAGGACAGAAGGCATTTGCTGACCTACCCTTTTTCCCTGTGTGTCGTTCTAATTGGGAACGGCGGGAAGAACGACACGGACTCTCAAAGGAGTCAGAACAGGAGAGAATCTCTAGTTTATTGTTACAGTCATGTTATATAGACTAGGTCGTGAAGAGTACAGAAAGGAAACTCTTATTGGTTAGTAAAGTACTACATCACCATCATTGGTCAGTGGGGTTCACCACCCCCTGACCTTCTCCTGCAAGGAAAACACAGGAATCAGAAAAACAGCACCTGCAGGCTGTTTTGTGTCTTTGAGGATTGTTTTGAATCGTCCCATGAATTTCCCAGGCTAGCTTCTCAGGCAGGCCTGTCAGGCCATGGGCCTACAGCCTGCTCCAAAGCTAGCATCCATAATTCACCTTTTCGGTTTCGGAAAAAATATAAAAAATGTTAGTTTGTAACATCCTGCTGGGCCCTTGCAGGAGGGAGAACAAACACGGCACAAGTGATTTTTTTACTAGATATTGGAATGGATACTAATTTGGAATTTTGGTTTATGATTTTGATGTTTAAAGATTGCTTTCCTTGCAAGGATTTGACGGTTGAGTCAAATATCCTTCACTCAGTGAACTAATACAAAACGTTAGTCTGTTCAAACTGACAGTCTAACTTGTCAATATAGTAGTTTAAAAGAACACTAAAGTGGTATAAGGTGAGCAAATTTGGGTCTCGCAGGGACCGCAGGACCCCGGTGCGGCTCACCCCCTGAAAGGCGGGGGGAGAACGCGTGCTGGGCGGGGCACTGCTAACCTGGCAGCCCAAGGTTGTCAGAACCCGGTTCGGCGCCTGTAGCACGGTCCGTGCGCGCGCGGGCCGCACTGACGGGCGCGAGGGGGAGCGAAGTTCGCTCCCCGTCCTCGCCTCCGCTTCCCTGCTGGAGCGCGGGCGAGTGCGGGGCAGCGGGGGTGTTGTGCGGGTCCCGCGGCTCCGCGCCGACCCTCGCGGCTCGCTCCGCGCAATGCGCACACGCGCGGGGGTAGCAGGGGCGTCCGCGCGGGTGCCGCGGTCTCGCGCCGCTTCCCGCGGCACAGAAGAAAGAAGCTCATAGGGCGCGCGCACGCGAGCGAAAGGGGGGTTTGGGCTCCCCCCCCCCTCCCCCGCCGCTTTTCGGCCGGCACTTTGGATAGGTGGGGGGGGGGAGAATGCTCGCCACAGCTCCGGCCCCGGCTCCAGATCCGGGCTTCGGCTCGGCTTTTAGGGGGTTTTTGCAGCCGACCGGAGCTAGGGGGCCTGGCTGGCCGCCCGGCCCGCAGCCGGTGGCGGCGGGCGGCGTCCTGAGTTAGCTTTTTCTTTTTTCTTTTCCACCTTTTCTCTCGTTTTTTTCTCGCCGCTGCTGCTGCCGCTGTGGGGACTCGGGGCACCGGTGGAGGCTCCACGGCGGCCGCTGGCAGCAGTGCTTGCAGCGCTGGTCCTGGAGGGGCCGGCGGAGACTCCGCGGAGGGCGCAGGCAAAGGCGGTTCTCGCTGCGCTGGCGATGGCGGCGCCTGCGGGTGCGGTAATGGCAGAGCTGAGCGATTTTCGCTCTTCTGTTGTTTTTCTGCTGGTAAAACTTGCACGCCGAGCTCTGCGGACAGCGGGCGCTTAAATTTTTCTGGAGAGGAAGATCTCCGGCTCATGGGCTGCTCTTGCCCGCTGCTAAAGTTCTTTAAGGGTCTGGGCAGAGCTGAAGGACTGCTACACAGTTCGGTTTCACTGTTTTTAGGCTGGCACTGTTCCAGTGCCTTAAAAATCACTCCCCAAGTTGCTGCTAAGCTGCACGCACTGGTATCTCCCGCAGCTAGCTTAGTCCACAGGTGGTCTCCCACTGACCACCAAATCTCAAGGTTAAACACATAATTCACAGTCACAGCAAACTCCTGCGCTTTCACCCAGTGGAACAAAGCGCGTGTATCTTCTTCAGGAATACAGAGTCCCATGCTCAGCAAGGCGTCTTGCCATGCAAAGCTGACAAGTTGCTCGTCAGCTAAATCACGGTTCTCCATTATGAAAACTTTTTTTATCTTGGCGGCTCCGCGAATGCAATTATGCAAACGCTATCGGCTTGGACCCGGGATTTCAAGCTCTGCTTCACCAAGATAGCCGTTCCAAGCCCACTCTCCGGCAGGCTCCACAATCCCGTTAATTAAAAACCAGCTTCCTCTTGGAAAGCCCGGGAGAATTCCACTTTCCCATCTAGGGGGAAGGGCTGGTGTTTTTCCCGCTCGCTGCTTACCCTCAGGGGATTAGCAGATGTCTTCACGTCGGTTGTTTTCTGACCTCGGGGGTCGGCTGCATATCACGTCGGGTTATCAGACCTCGGAGGGTCGGTCCGTCATCACGCGGGGTCACCAGATGTCGTTCTAATTAGGAACGGCGGGAAGAACGACACGGACTCTCAAAGGAGTCAGAACAGGAGAGAATCTCTAGTTTATTGTTACAGTCATGTTATATAGACTAGTTCGTGAAGAGTACAGAAAGGAAACTCTTATTGGTTAGTAAAGTACTACATCACCATCATTGGTCAGTGGGGTTCACCACCCCCTGACCTTCTCCTGCAAGGAAAACACAGGAATCAGAAAAACAGCACCTGCAGGCTGTTTTGTGTCTTTGAGGATTGTTTTGAATCGTCCCATGAATTTCCCAGGCTAGCTTCTCAGGCAGGCCTGTCAGGCCATGGGCCTACAGCCTGCTCCAAAGCTAGCATCCGTACCTGTGTAACTTGGTATTTGCAGTACAATTATTTTCAGTGTCGCTGTGTCCAAGCAGCTAGAGATTACACAGATAGAAGTGTCAAGAGAGATGCTGCTAAAGTACGCCCTTCTTTATAGCAGCATTTAAATGGCACACGACGCCTTGCTGCTTTTTCTTTCCCAGAGAGACCTGCTGTCAATTTTTTCACTCTGGCTTCTTGATCAAAAATGTCCACCTGAAATGTCTTACAGAAATAGGCTCCAGGTGTAAAAACCAGTACGGGGCTACATTTTCTGCGTGCTCCACATAAGTCACATCAAACTCACTCATCAAACTTCACTCTCTCCTTCCATTCTCCACTGCCTCTACCATTGTGTTCTCTGGATCTCAGAGTTTAAAGGCAGGCGCAATAGTTTCCACTGAGGGGTTGGAAGAGGTGTACAAGCAGCACAAATAGCTTCTGCGCTGCGCAGGCCATTTCTCTGCATTTTAGAGTCTAAGGGAAAGCGCTAGTGTTCCTGCGGAGAGCTGCAACAGCTGCAGAATATGTGTTGTCTTGGCACATGTTTGCAATCCACCATGATGGATCCTTAGTGAAACCAAACTGTGGTTCTGCTTCAAACATCTCACCCTGCTTGGCCACAAAGCTTTCGCTGACATGTCCCATTGCCTTTTTATTGCTGCGTTTCATTTTCAGAGTTTGTACGGAATCATTGCACTTTGCTTCTAAGCTGAACGTCGATACTGCTGGAGTCTCATATGTCCATTTTCTTCTCACACAAAAAAACTGCTTCCTTTAAAACATGCTGATGCCACCTGCTTTCTTGCTCAGCTGTAATTTTAGGGGTGTCCTCTGTCCCGCTTACAGTCTGAATCTAAACTAAGAAGTTTATGGGACACAGATGTGCCAAGACAAATAGTTTGCTTGGACCTTGCCACGTGTATTCAAAAGCATCCTTTCACTCCACCATCAAGTCTCTGCTTTACATCCTGCAAACTTCACACACACATACATACATACAAACTGGAATGAGGCACTTTCTTTCTTTCTCATCTACACTCACCTATCCCCCACGCTAACTTCTTTACCGCTTTTCTCTTGGCCTTGCTATGCATACTTTTCCTCTTAAGACACCCATTGTCTGGCCTACCCCTTCCCTACATTGCCTTGCCTTTCCTTTCCTATCCAACCTTGCATTTCTTTGTCATTCCTGGCCATTGTTTTCCTCTTCCTTCCTGACCCATCCATGTCTTTCCCTTGCCCTTCCTACCAGTCCAGTGCCTTGCACCACCCATCCCCCTTGCCACTTTGTCCAGTTTCCCTTCCCCTTTGTCCAGCTCCAATCTTTCATTTCCTTCTCCTTCTAGGACTCTCATTGCCTTGCTTGCCTCTCCTTTGTCTTGCCTGGCAAAGCCACCACTTTTCTTGGCGTTACCTTTGAACCTCTTCTCTCCCTTGCCTTGCATTCCCTTGCTCACTCGTCCCCCACCTAAAATTCAATACCCCTCTTTTTGCGGCATTTCTTCATCTTGCCTTGCCCTGCCTGCTTCTCCTAGGACTCTCAAGGCTTTCACGTACCTCCAGCGTTTCAGGAGCATGTGAGAGGAAGCCCAAAAGAGGTCACGTGCAAGCACACCCATCTGTCCTGGCAGCTTGCTTCTGGAACCTATCCTTACATGTCTTGAATTTTGGACATAAAATTCACATTTCACCTTTGCGCTTCAGGACCAGAATGACAGTTCTTTTGTATACCAAGGAAAGCAGGTAATCCAAGTGTTTTAGGTGCAGATTAGAGATGGCCCATGTGAGATCAAGGCCAGCCAGAGAAGTCTGTCCTAGCCCCTTTTGTGTACCAGCAGTCTTTGAATGTACCTCTCATTTGTCTTGCCTTGGTGACCCAAAAGTTTCCTTGCCTTGCCCTGCCTTGCCTCCCTAGCCTTGCACTCCCTCCAGTGCCTACGCCCACATTTGACCTGCCTACTGCTTTCCTCCAGGGAAACCTAGCCTTGCCTAGGCTTTCCTGTTTCTCCCTGGCCTTCCTGTGCCCATCCTTGCCTAGAAGTTCTGGGCCTTCTCTCACCCACCACTCCATTTGCTTGCCCCTCATGGCTCCAGCCTTGTCAGCTTCTCCCTTGACTTGCCTACAATTGCGCCTACACTTGGTTTGCATTGCAAAGAGCGGTAGGCAAGGCAAAGCAAAGCAAGGAAGGTCTTTCTAGGTCTTGCCAGGCAAGGCACACATAAGCAAGCAAGCAAAACAAGAGTAGACTAGCCACAGCATCAAAGGCAAGGCAAGGCCAAGTGACTCTGAGTGCCTTTCCTTGGCAAGTAAAAGATATAGTGACAATGTAATAGGGCAGGCGTTAAAGGTACCATGAGGAGGTATAGTCCAGCAAGATATTTATGTCGTAGACCCTTCTGTGCAGGAGCCATTGTTGGACATAGTACAGGACATGGCATACAGCTTGGCTTGGTAAGTTCCTGAAGGAGAATGGCAATGCTTTCTCATGGGAAGGAAAGCACGTAGCCCCAGAGTTGGAGGTGCAGATAAGAAGCTGTGTCGCGCAGCTCAAAGACGACAGCAGCTTCTTGTGCCGGCATATTTGGAAGCACTCCCTCAATTTGTACAGTCATTGAGTCAGTATCTATCTTTGGAAGGCTGTCTGCCTCTAGTAAGAGTGTTCTGACACCATTGTATGGGATCAGTCACTGGATGTTTTGGATTTTGGAGGAGGGGATGCCATTTCTCTTGAAATGAGCTTCTTGTTCTTCTCTTTGGCAAAGAAATTAAGTTTGGATGGGCACTTTGGGTGGTCTCAGTGAATTTAAAGGTTTTTCCCAAGAGGTTTCCCTGTGGGTTAGAGCTGTTGAACTGACAGTGGGAATCTAGACACCAAGTTGTTGAGCTTTTTGTCCTTGTAGCTTTAGTGTGTGAGTAGTCCCTGTTGCCATGCTGCTTGGATCTTGACTCTGAGACTGAAAGCTTAGGAGCGTAGAGCTGAAAAGAAAAGTGCCAATAGCAGGGTGTGTGTTCATTGTTTGATGGGTGAAGTTGAAATTGTAGGCAGCAAAGAACTTTCTCTCTCAGCTGGCACATTTGTTGAGCGGATGTCTTTGAGTTTGTTACTAAACTCTGCGAGAGTGAAAATGTTTGTTAGGGCAGAGGATTTCGTGTTGCCCTTTGAGTGTGGTGCAAAAGTGTTTGCACACTTGGAGGGGGAAGATCAGCAAAGTCTTTTTTTCCTGGCACAGTTAATTTGAGAGCAGGGACGTTTCCAACTCGGCTCTGTCCTTTGGAGCTGGCCTCGGTGCGTTTCCTTCTTTTGTTAGTCGACAGCGCCATCGTGTGGTTATTTTGATGAGCGCTGGCAGACGGTGCCAGGGAAAAAGCCAAGCTGTTTGCGGCTCCGGCCTCATTGGTGTAGGAGCAGCGCAGGGAAGAGCTCCGCTGGGGGTCCTGGCTCTTAGAGACTGAGAGAATGTGATCCTGTATGTAGCACAGAAGGAAGTGGAATTCTTTCATTGTCGGCTGTGTAGTTTATAAGCTGCCAATGAAAAGACATTTGCAGCGCAGCCTCTTCTTTTCTGTGTGATCAGCTGCTCAACATGTAACTCGCACACACTGAACTGCATCCACCTCCCTGGAGATATAAAATGTGTATATCACTTTCCTCAAACTCTATGTATTACCTTGCACTCTAGCAGATCCCAAACCGTTTCAAAACGTCCAGCAGCTACTCAAAAAGTCCAACAAAAAGCTAGTGCTGGCCTTTAGAGTGCCTTTGCAGTCCGTAAAATAGACGAAATGCACTAGGGCTTTGAATGTTTCTTCCCAACTATATAAATTCTCTCCAAGTGGCAAAGTCCATCATTACAGCAAAATTTTTCAGCTGGAGTTCTGACTGAGAGATGTGCCAGGACAGAAGGCATTTGCTGACCTACCCTTTTTCCCTGTGTAACTTGGTATTTGCAGTACAATTATTTTCAGTGTCGCTGTGTCCAAGCAGCTAGAGATTACACAGATAGAAGTGTCAAGAGAGATGCTGCTAAAGTACGCCCTTCTTATAGCAGCATTTAAATGGCACACGACGCCTTGCTGCTTTTTCTTTCCCAGAGAGACCTGCTGTCAATTTTTTCACTCTGGCTTCTTGATCAAAAATGTCCACCTGAAATGTCTTACAGAAATAGGCTCCAGGTGTAAAAACCAGTACGGGGCTACATTTTCTGCGTGCTCCACATAAGTCACATCAAACTCACTCATCAAACTTCACTCTCTCCTTCCATTCTCCACTGCCTCTACCATTGTGTTCTCTGGATCTCAGAGTCTAAAGGCAGGCGCAATAGTTTCCACTGAGGGGTTGGAAGAGGTGTACAAGCAGCACAAATAGCTTCTGCGCTGCGCAGGCCATTTCTCTGCATTTTAGAGTCTAAGGGAAAGCGCTAGTGTTCCTGCGGAGAGCTGCAACAGCTGCAGAATATGTGTTGTCTTGGCACATGTTTGCAATCCACCATGATGGATCCTTAGTGAAACCAAACTATGGTTCTGCTTCAAACATCTCACCCTGCTTGGCCACAAAGCTTTCGCTGACATGTCCCATTGCCTTTTTATTGCTGCGTTTCATTTTCAGAGTTTGTACGGAATCATTGCACTTTGCTTCTAAGCTGAACGTCGATACTGCTGGATACTGCTGGAGTCTCATATGTCCATTTTCTTCTCACACAAAAAAACTGCTTCCTTTAAAACATGCTGATGCGACCTGCTTTCTTGCTCAGCTGTAATTTTAGGGGTGTTCTCTGTCCCGCTTACAGTCTGAATCTAAACTAAGAAGTTTATGGGACACAGATGTGCCAAGACAAATAGTTTGCTTGGACCTTGCCACGTGTATTCAAAAGCATCCTTTCACTCCACCATCAAGTCTCTGCTTTACATCCTGCAAACTTCACACACACATACATACATACATACTGGAATGAGGCACTTTCTTTCTTTCTTTCTTTCTCAGCTACACTCACCTATCCCCCACGCTAACTTCTTTACCGCTTTTCTCTTGGCCTTGCTATGCATACTTTTCCTCTTAAGACACCCATTGTCTGGCCTACCCCTTCCCTACATTGCCTTGCCTTTCCTTTCCTATCCAACCTTGCATTTCTTTGTCATTCCTGGCCATTGTTTTCCTCTTCCTTCCTGACCCATCCATGTCTTTCCCTTGCCCTTCCTACCAGTCCAGTGCCTTGCACCACCCATCCCCCTTGCCACTTTGTCCAGTTTCCCTTCCCCTTTGTCCAGCTCCAATCTTTCATTTCCTTCTCCTTCTAGGACTCTCATTGCCTTGCTTGCCTCTCCTTTGTCTTGCCTGGCAAAGCCACCACTTTTCTTGGCGTTACCTTTGAACCTCTCCTCTCCCTTGCCTTGCATTCCCTTGCTCACTCGTCCCCCACCTAAAATTCAATACCCCTCTTTTTGCGGCATTTCTTCATCTTGCCTTGCCCTGCCTACTTCTCCTAGGACTCTCAAGGCTTTCACGTACCTCCAGCGTTTCAGGAGCATGTGAGAGGAAGACCAAAAGAGGTCACGTGCAAGCACACCCATCTGTCCTGGCAGCTTGCTTCTGGCACCTATCCTTACATGTCTTGAATTTTGGACATAAAATTCACATTTCACCTTTGCGCTTCAGGACCAGAATGACAGTTCTTTTGTATACCAAGGAAAGCAGGTAATCCAAGTGTTTTAGGTGCAGATTAGAGATGGCCCATGTGAGATCAAGGCCAGCCAGAGAAGTCTGTCCTAGCCCCTTTTGTGTACCAGCAGTCTTTGAATGTACCTCTCATTTGTCTTGCCTTGGTGACCCAAAAGTTTCCTTGCCTTGCCCTGCCTTGCCTCCTTAGCCTTGCACTCCCTCCAGTGCCTACGCCCACACTTGACCTGCCTACTGCTTTCCTCCAGGGAAACCTAGCCTTGCCTAGGCCTTCCTGTTTCTGCCTGGCCTTCCTATGCCCATCCTTGCCTAGAAGTTCTGGGCCTTCTCTCACCTACCACTCCATTTGCTTGCCCCTCATGGCTCCAGCCTTGTCAGCTTCTCCCTTGACTTGCCTACAATTGCGCCTACACTTGGTTTGCATTGCAAAGAGCGGTAGGCAAGGCAAAGCAAAGCAAGGAAGGTCTTTCTAGGTCTTGCCAGGCAAGGCACACATAAGCAAGCAAGCAAAACAAGAGTAGACTAGCCACAGCATCAAAGGCAAGGCAAGGCCAAGTGACTCTGAGTGCCTTTCCTTGGCAAGTAAAAGATATAGTGACAATGTAATAGGGCAGGCGTTAAAGGTACCATGAGGAGGTATAGTCCAGCAAGATATTTATGTCGTAGACCCTTCTGTGCAGGAGCCATTGTTGGACATAGTACAGGACATGGCATACAGCTTGGCTTGGTAAGTTCCTGAAGGAGAATGGCAATGCTTTCTCATGGGAAGGAAAGCACGTAGCCCCAGAGTTGGAGGTGCAGATAAGAAGCTGTGTCGCGCAGCTCAAAGACGACAGCAGCTTCTTGTGCCGGCATATTTGGAAGCACTCCCTCAATTTGTACAGTCATTGAGTCAGTATCTATCTTTGGAAGGCTGTCTGCCTCTAGTAAGAGTGTTCTGACACCATTGTATGGGATCAGTCACTGGATGTTTTGGATTTTGGAGGAGGGGATGCCATTTCTCTTGAAATGAGCTTCTTGTTCTTCTCTTTGGCAAAGAAATTAAGTTTGGATGGGCACTTTGGGTGGTCTCAGTGAATTTAAAGGTTTTTCCCAAGAGGTTTCCCTGTGGGTTAGAGCTGTTGAACTGACAGTGGGAATCTAGACACCAAGTTGTTGAGCTTTTTGTCCTTGTAGCTTTAGTGTGTGAGTAGTCCCTGTTGCCATGCTGCTTGGATCTTGACTCTGAGACTGAAAGCTTAGGAGCGTAGAGCTGAAAAGAAAAGTGCCAATAGCAGGGTGTGTGTTCATTGTTTGATGGGTGAAGTTGAAATTGTAGGCAGCAAAGAACTTTCTCTCTCAGCTGGCACATTTGTTGAGCGGATGTCTTTGAGTTTGTTACTGGACTCTGCGAGAGTGAAAATGTTTGTTAGGGCAGAGGATTTCGTGTTGCCCTTTGAGTGTGGTGCAAAAGTGTTTGCACACTTGGAGGGGGAAGATCAGCAAAGTCTTTTTTTCCTGGCACAGTTAATTTGAGAGCAGGGACGTTTCCAACTCGGCTCTGTCCTTTGGAGCTGGCCTCGGTGCGTTTCCTTCTTTTGTTAGTCGACAGCGCCATCGTGTGGTTATTTTGATGAGCGCTGGCAGACGGTGCCAGGGAAAAAGCCAAGCTGTTTGCGGCTCCGGCCTCATTGGTGTAGGAGCAGCGCAGGGAAGAGCTCCGCTGGGGGTCCTGGCTCTTAGAGACTGAGAGAATGTGATCCTGTATGTAGCACAGAAGGAAGTGGAATTCTTTCATTGTCGGCTGTGTAGTTTATAAGCTGCCAATGAAAAGACATTTGCAGCGCAGCCTCTTCTTTTCTGTGTGATCAGCTGCTCAACATGTAACTCGCACACACTGAACTGCATCCACCTCCCTGGAGATATAAAATGTGTATATCACTTTCCTCAAACTCTATGTATTACCTTGCACACTAGCAGATCCCAAACCGTTTCAAAACGTCCAGCAGCTACTCAAAAAGTCCAACAAAAAGCTAGTGCTGGCCTTTAGAGTGCCTTTGCAGTCCGTAAAATAGACGAAATGCACTAGGGCTTTGAATGTTTCTTCCCAACTATATAAATTCTCTCCAAGTGGCAAAGTCCATCATTACAGCAAAATTTTTCAGCTGGAGTTCTGACTGAGAGATGTGCCAGGACAGAAGGCATTTGCTGACCTACCCTTTTTCCCTGTGTAACTTGGTATTTGCAGTACAATTATTTTCAGTGTCGCTGTGTCCAAGCAGCTAGAGATTACACAGATAGAAGTGTCAAGAGAGATGCTGCTAAAGTACGCCCTTCTTATAGCAGCATTTAAATGGCACACGACGCCTTGCTGCTTTTTCTTTCCCAGAGAGACCTGCTGTCAATTTTTTCACTCTGGCTTCTTGATCAAAAATGTCCACCTGAAATGTCTTACAGAAATAGGCTCCAGGTGTAAAAACCAGTACGGGGCTACATTTTCTGCGTGCTCCACATAAGTCACATCAAACTCACTCATCAAACTTCACTCTCTCCTTCCATTCTCCACTGCCTCTACCATTGTGTTCTCTGGATCTCAGAGTCTAAAGGCAGGCGCAATAGTTTCCACTGAGGGGTTGGAAGAGGTGTACAAGCAGCACAAATAGCTTCTGCGCTGCGCAGGCCATTTCTCTGCATTTTAGAGTCTAAGGGAAAGCGCTAGTGTTCCTGCGGAGAGCTGCAACAGCTGCAGAATATGTGTTGTCTTGGCACATGTTTGCAATCCACCATGATGGATCCTTAGTGAAACCAAACTATGGTTCTGCTTCAAACATCTCACCCTGCTTGGCCACAAAGCTTTCGCTGACATGTCCCATTGCCTTTTTATTGCTGCGTTTCATTTTCAGAGTTTGTACGGAATCATTGCACTTTGCTTCTAAGCTGAACGTCGATACTGCTGGATACTGCTGGAGTCTCATATGTCCATTTTCTTCTCACACAAAAAAACTGCTTCCTTTAAAACATGCTGATGCGACCTGCTTTCTTGCTCAGCTGTAATTTTAGGGGTGTTCTCTGTCCCGCTTACAGTCTGAATCTAAACTAAGAAGTTTATGGGACACAGATGTGCCAAGACAAATAGTTTGCTTGGACCTTGCCACGTGTATTCAAGAGCATCCTTTCACTCCACCATCAAGTCTCTGCTTTACATCCTGCAAACTTCACACACACATACATACATACATACTGGAATGAGGCACTTTCTTTCTTTCTTTCTCAGCTACACTCACCTATCCCCCACGCTAACTTCTTTACCGCTTTTCTCTTGGCCTTGCTATGCATACTTTTCCTCTTAAGACACCCATTGTCTGGCCTACCCCTTCCCTACATTGCCTTGCCTTTCCTTTCCTATCCAACCTTGCATTTCTTTGTCATTCCTGGCCATTGCTTTCCTCTTCCTTCCTGACCCATCCATGTCTTTCCCTTGCCCTTCCTACCAGTCCAGTGCCTTGCACCACCCATCCCCCTTGCCACTTTGTCCAGTTTCCCTTCCCCTTTGTCCAGCTCCAATCTTTCATTTCCTTCTCCTTCTAGGACTCTCATTGCCTTGCTTGCCTCTCCTTTGTCTTGCCTGGCAAAGCCACCACTTTTCTTGGCGTTACCTTTGAACCTCTCTTCTCCCTTGCCTTGCATTCCCTTGCTCACTCGTCCCCCACCTGGAATTCAATACCCCTCTTTTTGCGGCATTTCTTCATCTTGCCTTGCCCTGCCTGCTTCTCCTAGGACTCTCAAGGCTTTCACGTATCTCCAGCGTTTCAGGAGCATGTGAGAGGAAGCCCAAAAGAGGTCACGTGCAAGCACACCCATCTGTCCTGGCAGCTTGCTTCTGGCACCTATCCTTACATGTCTTGAATTTTGGACATAAAATTCACATTTCACCTTTGCGCTTCAGGACCAGAATGACAGTTCTTTTGTATACCAAGGAAAGCAGGTAATCCAAGTGTTTTAGGTGCCGATTAGAGATGGCCCATGTGAGATCAAGGCCAGCCAGAGAAGTCTGTCCTAGCCCCTTTTGTGTACCAGCAGTCTTTGAATGTACCTCTCATTTGTCTTGCCTTGGTGACCCAAAAGTTTCCTTGCCTTGCCCTGCCTTGCCTCCCTAGCCTTGCACTCCCTCCAGTGCCTACGCCCACACTTGACCTGCCTACTGCTTTCCTCCAGGGAAACCTAGCCTTGCCTAGGCCCTCCTGTTTCTGCCTGGCCTTCCTATGCCCATCCTTGCCTAGAAGTTCTGGGCCTTCTCTCACCTACCACTCCATTTGCTTGCCCCTCATGGCTCCAGCCTTGTCAGCTTCTCCCTTGACTTGCCTACAATTGCGCCTACACTTGGTTTGCATTGCAAAGAGCGGTAGGCAAGGCAAAGCAAAGCAAGGAAGGTCTTTCTAGGTCTTGCCAGGCAAGGCACACATAAGCAAGCAAGCAAAACAAGAGTAGACTAGCCACGGCATCAAAGGCAAGGCAAGGCCAAGTGACTCTGAGTGCCTTTCCTTGGCAAGTAAAAGATATAGTGACAATGTAATAGGGCAGGCGTTAAAGGTACCATGAGGAGGTATAGTCCAGCAAGATATTTATGTCGTAGACCCTTCTGTGCAGGAGCCATTGTTGGACATAGTACAGGACATGGCATACAGCTTGGCTTGGTAAGTTCCTGAAGGAGAATGGCAATGCTTTCTCATGGGAAGGAAAGCACGTAGCCCCAGAGTTGGAGGTGCAGATAAGAAGCTGTGTCGCGCAGCTCAAGGACGACAGCAGCTTCTTGTGCCGGCATATTTGGAAGCACTCCCTCAATTTGTACAGTCATTGAGTCAGTATCCATCTTTGGAAGGCTGTCTGCCTCTAGTAAGAGTGTTCTGACACCATTGTATGGGATCAGTCACTGGATGTTTTGGATTTTGGAGGAGGGGATGCCATTTCTCTTGAAATGAGCTTCTTGTTGTTCTCTTTGGCAAAGAAATTAAGTTTGGATGGGCACTTTGGGTGGTCTCAGTGAATTTAAAGGTTTTTCCCAAGAGGTTTCCCTGTGGGTTAGAGCTGTTGAACTGACAGTGGGAATCTAGACAGCAAGTTGTTGAGCTTTTTGTCCTTGTAGCTTTAGTGTGTGAGTAGTCCCTGTTGCCATGCTGCTTGGATCTTGACTCTGAGACTGAAAGCTTAGGAGTGTAGAGCTGAAAAGAAAAGTGCCAATAGCAGGGTGTGTGTTCATTGTTTGATGGGTGAAGCTGAAATTGTAGGCAGCAAAGAACTTTCTCTCTCCGCTGGCACATTTGTTGAGCGGATGTCTTTGAGTTTGTTACCGGACTCTGCGAGAGTGAAAATGTTTGTTAGGGCAGAGGATTTTGTGTTGCCCTTTGAGTGTGGTGCAAAAGTGTTTGCACACTTGGAGGGGGAAGATCAGCAAAGTCTTTTTTTCCTGGCACAGTTAATTTGAGAGCAGGGACGTTTCCAACTGGGCTCTGTCCTTTGGAGCTGGCCTCGGTGCGTTTCCTTCTTTTGTTAGTCGACAGCGCCATCGTGTGGTTATTTTGATGAGCGCTGGCAGACGGTGCCAGGGAAAAAGCCAAGCTGTTTGCGGCTCCGGCCTCATTGGTGTAGGAGCAGCGCAGGGAAGAGCTCCGCTGGGGGTCCTGGCTCTTAGAGACTGAGAGAATGTGATCCTGTATGTAGCACAGAAGGAAGTGGAATTGTTTCATTGTGGGCTGTGCAGTTTATAAGCTGCAAATGAAAAGGCAATTGCAGCGCAGCCTCTTCTTTTCTGTGTGATCAGCTGCTCAACATGTAACTCGCACACACTGAACTGCATCCACCTCCCTGGAGATATAAAATGTGTATATCACTTTCCTCAAACTCTATGTATTACCTTGCACTCTAGCAGATCCCAAACCGCTTCAAAACGTCCAGCAGCTACTCAAAAAGAAAAAGTCCAACAAAAAGCTAGTGCTGGCCTTCATAGTGCCTTTGCAGTCCGTAAAATAGACGAAATGCACTAGGGCTTTGAATGCTTCTTCCCAACTATATAAATTCTCTCCAAGTGGCAAAGTCCATCATTACAGCAAAATTTTTCAGCTGGAGTTCTGACTGAGAGATGTGCCAGGACAGAAGGCATTTGCTGACCTACCCTTTTTCCCTGTGTAACTTGGTATTTGCAGTACAATTATTTTCAGTGTCGCTGTGTCCAAGCAGCTAGAGATTACACAGATAGAAGTGTCATGAGAGATGCTGCTAAAGTACGCCCTTCTTATAGCAGCATTTAAATGGCACACGACTCCTTGCTGCTTTTTCTTTCCCAGAGAGACCTGCTGTCAATTTTTTCACTCTGGCTTCTTGATCAAAAATGTCCACCTGAAATGTCTTACAGAAATAGGCTCCAGGTGTAAAAACCAGTACGGGGCTACATTTTCTGCGTGCTCCACATAAGTCACATCAAACTCACTCATCAAACTTCACTCTCTCCTTCCATTCTCCACTGCCTCTACCATTGTGTTCTCTGGATCTCAGAGCCTAAAGGCAGGCGCAATAGTTTCCACTGAGGGGTTGGAAGAGGTGTACAAGCAGCACAAATAGCTTCTGCGTTGCGCAGGCCATTTCTCTGCATTTTAGAGTCTAAGGGAAAGCGCTAGTGTTCCTGCGGAGAGCTGCAACAGCTGCAGAATATGTGTTGTCTTGGCACATGTTTGCAATCCACCATGATGGATCCTTAGTGAAACCAAACTGTGGTTCTGCTTCAAACATCTCACCCTGCTTGGCCACAAAGCTTTCGCTGACATGTCCCATTGCCTTTTTATTGCCGCGTTTCATTTTCAGAGTTTGTACGGAATCATTGCACTTTGCTTCTAAGCTGAACGTCGATACTGCTGGAGTCTCATATGTCCATTTTCTTCTCACACAAAAAAACTGCTTCCTTTAAAACATGCTGATGCCACCTGCTTTCTTGCTCAGCTGTAATTTTAGGGGTGTTCTCTGTCCCGCTTACAGTCTGAATCTAAACTAAGAAGTTTATGGGACACAGATGTGCCAAGACAAATTGTTTGCTTGGACCTTGCCACGTGTATTCAAAAGCATCCATTCACTCCACCATCAAGTCTCTGCTTTACATCCTGCAAACTTCACACACACATACATACATACATACTGGAATGAGGCACTTTCTTTCTTTCTTTCTCAGCTACACTCACCTATCCCCCACGCTAACTTCTTTACCGCTTTTCTCTTGGCCTTGCTATGCATACTTTTCCTCTTAAGACACCCATTGTCTGGCCTACCCCTTCCCTACATTGCCTTGCCTTTCCTTTCCTATCCAACCTTGCATTTCTTTGTCATTCCTGGCCATTGCTTTCCTCTTCCTTCCTGACCCATCCATGTCTTTCCCTTGCCCTTCCTACCAGTCCAGTACCTTGCACCACCCATCCCCCTTGCCACTTTGTCCAGTTTCCCTTCCCCTTTGTCCAGCTCCAATCTTTCATTTCCTTCTCCTTCTAGGACTCTCATTGCCTTGCTTGCCTCTCCTTTGTCTTGCCTGGCAAAGCCACCACTTTTCTTGGCGTTACCTTTGAACCTCTCCTCTCCCTTGCCTTGCATTCCCTTGTTCACTCGTCCCCCACCTGGAATTCAATACGCCTCTTTTTGCAGAATTTCTTCATCTTGCCTTGCCCTGCCTGCTTCTCCTAGGACTCTCAAGGCTTTCACGTACCTCCAGCGTTTCAGGAGCATGTGAGAGGAAGCCCAAAAGAGGTCACGTGCAAGCACACCCATCTGTCCTGGCAGCTTGCTTCTGGCACCTATCCTTACATGTCTTGAATTTTGGACATAAAATTCACATTTCACCTTTGCGCTTCAGGACCAGAATGACAGTTCTTTTGTATACCAAGGAAAGCAGGTAATCCAAGTGTTTTAGGTGCCGATTAGAGATGGCCCATGTGAGATCAAGGCCAGCCAGAGAAGTCTGTCCTAGCCCCTTTTGTGTACCAGCAGTCTTTGAATGTACCTCTCATTTGTCTTGCCTTGGTGACCCAAAAGTTTCCTTGCCTTGCCCTGCCTTGCCTCCCTAGCCTTGCACTCCCTCCAGTGCCTACGCCCACACTTGACCTGCCTACTGCTTTCCTCCAGGGAAACCTAGCCTTGCCTAGGCCTTCCTGTTTCTGCCTGGCCTTCCTATGCCCATCCTTGCCTAGAAGTTCTGGGCCTTCTCTCACCTACCACTCCATTTGCTTGCCCCTCATGGCTCCAGCCTTGTCAGCTTCTCCCTTGACTTGCCTACAATTGCGCCTACACTTGGTTTGCATTGCAAAGAGCGGTAGGCAAGGCAAAGCAAAGCAAGGAAGGTCTTTCTAGGTCTTGCCAGGCAAGGCACACATAAGCAAGCAAGCAAGCAAAACAAGAGTAGACTAGCCACAGCATCAAAGGCAAGGCAAGGCCAAGTGACTCTGAGTGCCTTTCCTTGGCAAGTTAAAGATATAGTGACAATGTAATAGGGCAGGCGTTAAAGGTACCATGAGGAGGTATAGTCCAGCAAGATATTTATGTCGTAGACCCTTCTGTGCAGGAGCCATTGTTGGACATAGTACAGGACATGGCATACAGCTTGGCTTGGTAAGTTCCTGAAGGAGAATGGCAATGCTTTCTCATGGGAAGGAAAGCACGTAGCCCCAGAGTTGGAGGTGCAGATAAGAAGCTGTGTCGCGCAGCTCAAGGACGACAGCAGCTTCTTGTGCCGGCATATTTGGAAGCACTCCCTCAATTTGTACAGTCATTGAGTCAGTATCCATCTTTGGAAGGCTGTCTGCCTCTAGTAAGAGTGTTCTGACACCATTGTATGGGATCAGTCACTGGATGTTTTGGATTTCGGAGGAGGGGATGCCATTTCTCTTGAAATGAGCTTCTTGTTCTTCTCTTTGGCAAAGAAATTAAGTTTGGATGGGCACTTTGGGTGGTCTCAGTGAATTTAAAGGTTTTTCCCAAGAGGTTTCCCTGTGGGTTAGAGCTGTTGAACTGACAGTGGGAATCTAGACACCAAGTTGTTGAGCTTTTTGTCCTTGTAGCTTTAGTGTGTGAGTAGTCCCTGTTGCCATGCTGCTTGGATCTTGACTCTGAGACTGAAAGCTTAGGAGCGTAGAGCTGAAAAGAAAAGTGCCAATAGCAGGGTGTGTGTTCATTGTTTGATGGGTGAAGCTGAAATTGTAGGCAGCAAAGAACTTTCTCTCTCAGCTGGCACATTTGTTGAGCGGATGTCTTTGAGTTTGTTACCGGACTCTGCGAGAGTGAAAATGTTTGTTAGGGCAGAGGATTTCGTGTTGCCCTTTGAGTGTGGTGCAAAAGTGTTTGCACACTTGGAGGGGGAAGATCAGCAAAGTCTTTTTTTCCTGGCACAGTTAATTTGAGAGCAGGGACGTTTCCAACTCGGCTCTGTCCTTTGGAGCTGGCCTCGGTGCGTTTCCTTCTTTTGTTAGTCGACAGCGCCATCGTGTGGTTATTTTGATGAGCGCTGGCAGACGGTGCCAGGGAAAAAGCCAAGCTGTTTGCGGCTCCGGCCTCATTGGTGTAGGAGCAGCGCAGGGAAGAGCTCCGCTGGGGGTCCTGGCTCTTAGAGACTGAGAGAATGTGATCCTGTATGTAGCACAGAAGGAAGCGGAATTGTTTCATTGTGGGCTGTGCAGTTTATAAGCTGCAAATGAAAAGGCAATTGCAGCGCAGCCTCTTCTTTTCTGTGTGATCAGCTGCTCAACATGTAACTCGCACACACTGAACTGCATCCACCTCCCTGGAGATATAAAATGTGTATATCACTTTCCTCAAACTCTATGTATTACCTTGCACTCTAGCAGATCCCAAACCGCTTCAAAACGTCCAGCAGCTACTCAAAAAGAAAAAGTCCAACAAAAAGCTAGTGCTGGCCTTCATAGTGCCTTTGCAGTCCGTAAAATAGACGAAATGCACTAGGGCTTTGAATGCTTCTTCCCAACTATATAAATTCTCTCCAAGTGGCAAAGTCCATCATTACAGCAAAATTTTTCAGCTGGAGTTCTGACTGAGAGATGTGCCAGGACAGAAGGCATTTGCTGACCTAGCCTTTTTCCCTGTGTAACTTGGTATTTGCAGTACAATTATTTTCAGTGTCGCTGTGTCCAAGCAGCTAGAGATTACACAGATAGAAGTGTCAAGAGAGATGCTGCTAAAGTACGCCCTTCTTATAGCAGCATTTAAATGGCACACGACGCCTTGCTGCTTTTTCTTTCCCAGAGAGACCTGCTGTCAATTTTTTCACTCTGGCTTCTTGATCAAAAATGTCCACCTGAAATGTCTTACAGAAATAGGCTCCAGGTGTAAAAACCAGTACGGGGCTACATTTTCTGCGTGCTCCACATAAGTCACATCAAACTCACTCATCAAACTTCACTCTCTCCTTCCATTCTCCACTGCCTCTACCATTGTGTTCTCTGGATCTCAGAGCCTAAAGGCAGGCGCAATAGTTTCCACTGAGGGGTTGGAAGAGGTGTACAAGCAGCACAAATAGCTTCTGCGTTGCGCAGGCCATTTCTCTGCATTTTAGAGTCTAAGGGAAAGCGCTAGTGTTCCTGCGGAGAGCTGCAACAGCTGCAGAATATGTGTTGTCTTGGCACATGTTTGCAATCCACCATGATGGATCCTTAGTGAAACCAAACTGTGGTTCTGCTTCAAACATCTCACCCAGCTTGGCCACAAAGCTTTCGCTGACATGTCCCATTGCCTTTTTATTGCCGCGTTTCATTTTCAGAGTTTGTACGGAATCATTGCACTTTGCTTCTAAGCTGAACGTCGATACTGCTGGAGTCTCATATGTCCATTTTCTTCTCACACAAAAAAACTGCTTCCTTTAAAACATGCTGATGCGACCTGCTTTCTTGCTCAGCTGTAATTTTAGGGGTGTTCTCTGTCCCGCTTACAGTCTGAATCTAAACTAAGAAGTTTATGGGACACAGATGTGCCAAGACAAATAGTTTGCTTGGACCTTGCCACGTGTATTCAAGAGCATCCTTTCACTCCACCATCAAGTCTCTGCTTTACATCCTGCAAACTTCACACACACATACATACATACATACTGGAATGAGGCACTTTCTTTCTTTCTTTCTCAGCTACACTCACCTATCCCCCACGCTAACTTCTTTACCGCTTTTCTCTTGGCCTTGCTATGCATACTTTTCCTCTTAAGACACCCATTGTCTGGCCTACCCCTTCCCTACATTGCCTTGCCTTTCCTTTCCTATCCAACCTTGCATTTCTTTGTCATTCCTGGCCATTGCTTTCCTCTTCCTTCCTGACCCATCCATGTCTTTCCCTTGCCCTTCCTACCAGTCCAGTGCCTTGCACCACCCATCCCCCTTGCCACTTTGTCCAGTTTCCCTTCCCCTTTGTCCAGCTCCAATCTTTCATTTCCTTCTCCTTCTAGGACTCTCATTGCCTTGCTTGCCTCTCCTTTGTCTTGCCTGGCAAAGCCACCACTTTTCTTGGCGTTACCTTTGAACCTCTCCTCTCCCTTGCCTTGCATTCCCTTGCTCACTCGTCCCCCACCTGGAATTCAATACCCCTCTTTTTGCGGCATTTCTTCATCTTGCCTTGCCCTGCCTGCTTCTCCTAGGACTCTCAAGGCTTTCACGTACCTCCAGCATTTCAGGAGCATGTGAGAGGAAGCCCAAAAGAGGTCACGTGCAAGCACACCCATCTGTCCTGGCAGCTTGCTTCTGGCACCTATCCTTACATGTCTTGAATTTTGGACATAAAATTCACATTTCACCTTTGCGCTTCAGGACCAGAATGACAGTTCTTTTGTATACCAAGGAAAGCAGGTAATCCAAGTGTTTTAGGTGCCGATTAGAGATGGCCCATGTGAGATCAAGGCCAGCCAGAGAAGTCTGTCCTAGCCCCTTTTGTGTACCAGCAGTCTTTGAATGTACCTCTCATTTGTCTTGCCTTGGTGACCCAAAAGTTTCCTTGCCTTGCCCTGCCTTGCCTCCCTAGCCTTGCACTCCCTCCAGTGCCTACGCCCACACTTGACCTGCCTACTGCTTTCCTCCAGGGAAACCTTGCCTTGCCTAGGCCCTCCTGTTTCTGCCTGGCCTTCCTATTCCCATCCTTGCCTAGAAGTTCTGGGCCTTCTCTCACCTACCACTCCATTTGCTTGCCCCTCATGGCTCCAGCCTTGTCAGCTTCTCCCTTGACTTGCCTACAATTGCGCCTACACTTGGTTTGCATTGCAAAGAGCGGTAGGCAAGGCAAAGCAAAGCAAGGAAGGTCTTTCTAGGTCTTGCCAGGCAAGGCACACATAAGCAAGCAAGCAAAACAAGAGTAGACTAGCCACGGCATCAAAGGCAAGGCAAGGCCAAGTGACTCTGAGTGCCTTTCCTTGGCAAGTAAAAGATATAGTGACAATGTAATAGGGCAGGCGTTAAAGGTACCATGAGGAGGTATAGTCCAGCAAGATATTTATGTCGTAGACCCTTCTGTGCAGGAGCCATTGTTGGACATAGTACAGGACATGGCATACAGCTTGGCTTGGTAAGTTCCTGAAGGAGAATGGCAATGCTTTCTCATGGGAAGGAAAGCACGTAGCCCCAGAGTTGGAGGTGCAGATAAGAAGCTGTGTCGCGCAGCTCAAGGACGACAGCAGCTTCTTGTGCCGGCATATTTGGAAGCACTCCCTCAATTTGTACAGTCATTGAGTCAGTATCCATCTTTGGAAGGCTGTCTGCCTCTAGTAAGAGTGTTCTGACACCATTGTATGGGATCAGTCACTGGATGTTTTGGATTTTGGAGGAGGGGATGCCATTTCTCTTGAAATGAGCTTCTTGTTGTTCTCTTTGGCAAAGAAATTAAGTTTGGATGGGCACTTTGGGTGGTCTCAGTGAATTTAAAGGTTTTTCCCAAGAGGTTTCCCTGTGGGTTAGAGCTGTTGAACTGACAGTGGGAATCTAGACAGCAAGTTGTTGAGCTTTTTGTCCTTGTAGTTTAGTGTGCGAGTAGTCCCTGTTGCCATGCTGCTTGGATCTTGACTCTGAGACTGAAAGCTTAGGAGTGTAGAGCTGAAAAGAAAAGTGCCAATAGCAGGGTGTGTGTTCATTGTTTGATGGGTGAAGCTGAAATTGTAGGCAGCAAAGAACTTTCTCTCTCCGCTGGCACATTTGTTGAGCGGATGTCTTTGAGTTTGTTACCGGACTCTGCGAGAGTGAAAATGTTTGTTAGGGCAGAGGATTTTGTGTTGCCCTTTGAGTGTGGTGCAAAAGTGTTTGCACAGTTGGAGGGGGAAGATCAGCAAAGTCTTTTTTTCCTGGCACAGTTAATTTGAGAGCAGGGACGTTTCCAACTCGGCTCTGTCCTTTGGAGCTGGCCTCGGTGCGTTTCCTTCTTTTGTTAGTCGACAGCGCCATCGTGTGGTTATTTTGATGAGCGCTGGCAGACGGTGCCAGGGAAAAAGCCAAGCTGTTTGCGGCTCCGGCCTCATTGGTGTAGGAGCAGCGCAGGGAAGAGCTCCGCTGGGGGTCCTGGCTCTTAGAGACTGAGAGAATGTGATCCTGTATGTAGCACAGAAGGAAGTGGAATTGTTTCATTGTGGGCTGTGCAGTTTATAAGCTGCAAATGAAAAGGCAATTGCAGCGCAGCCTCTTCTTTTCTGTGTGATCAGCTGCTCAACATGTAACTCGCACACACTGAACTGCATCCACCTCCCTGGAGATATAAAATGTGTATATCACTTTCCTCAAACTCTATGTATTACCTTGCACTCTAGCAGATCCCAAACCGCTTCAAAGCATCCAGCAGCTACTCAAAAAGTCCAACAAAAAGCTAGTGCTGGCCTTTATAGTGCCCTTGCAGTCCGTAAAATAGACGAAATGCACTAGGGCTTTGAATGCTTCTTCCCAACTATATAAATTCTCTCCAAGTGGCAAAGTCCATCATTACAGCAAAATTTTTCAGCTGGAGTTCTGACTGAGAGATGTGCCAGGACAGAAGGCATTTGCTGACCTACCCTTTTTCCCTGTGTAACTTGGTATTTGCAGTACAATTATTTTCAGTGTCGCTGTGTCCAAGCAGCTAGAGATTACACAGATAGAAGTGTCAAGAGAGATGCTGCTAAAGTACGCCCTTCTTATAGCAGCATTTAAATGGCACACGACTCCTTGCTGCTTTTTCTTTCCCAGAGAGACCTGCTGTCAATTTTTTCACTCTGGCTTCTTGATCAAAAATGTCCACCTGAAATGTCTTACAGAAATAGGCTCCAGGTGTAAAAACCAGTACGGGGCTACATTTTCTGCGTGCTCCACATAAGTCACATCAAACTCACTCATCAAACTTCACTCTCTCCTTCCATTCTCCACTGCCTCTACCATTGTGTTCTCTGGATCTCAGAGCCTAAAGGCAGGCGCAATAGTTTCCACTGAGGGGTTGGAAGAGGTGTACAAGCAGCACAAATAGCTTCTGCGTTGCGCAGGCCATTTCTCTGCATTTTAGAGTCTAAGGGAAAGCGCTAGTGTTCCTGCGGAGAGCTGCAACAGCTGCAGAATATGTGTTGTCTTGGCACATGTTTGCAATCCACCATGATGGATCCTTAGTGAAACCAAACTGTGGTTCTGCTTCAAACATCTCACCCTGCTTGGCCACAAAGCTTTCGCTGACATGTCCCATTGCCTTTTTATTGCCGCGTTTCATTTTCAGAGTTTGTACGGAATCATTGCACTTTGCTTCTAAGCTGAACGTCGATACTGCTGGAGTCTCATATGTCCATTTTCTTCTCACACAAAAAAACTGCTTCCTTTAAAACATGCTGATGCGACCTGCTTTCTTGCTCAGCTGTAATTTTAGGGGTGTTCTCTGTCCCGCTTACAGTCTGAATCTAAACTAAGAAGTTTATGGGACACAGATGTGCCAAGACAAATAGTTTGCTTGGACCTTGCCACGTGTATTCAAAAGCATCCTTTCACTCCACCATCAAGTCTCTGCTTTACATCCTGCAAACTTCACACACACATACATACATACATACTGGAATGAGGCACTTTCTTTCTTTCTTTCTTTCTCAGCTACACTCACCTATCCCCCACGCTAACTTCTTTACCGCTTTTCTCTTGGCCTTGCTATGCATACTTTTCCTCTTAAGACACCCATTGTCTGGCCTACCCCTTCCCTACATTGCCTTGCCTTTCCTTTCCTATCCAACCTTGCATTTCTTTGTCATTCCTGGCCATTGTTTTCCTCTTCCTTCCTGACCCATCCATGTCTTTCCCTTGCCCTTCCTACCAGTCCAGTGCCTTGCACCACCCATCCCCCTTGCCACTTTGTCCAGTTTCCCTTCCCCTTTGTCCAGCTCCAATCTTTCATTTCCTTCTCCTTCTAGGACTCTCATTGCCTTGCTTGCCTCTCCTTTGTCTTGCCTGGAAAAGCCACCACTTTTCTTGGCGTTCCCTTTGAACCTCTCCTCTCCCTTGCCTTGCATTCCCTTGCTCACTCGTCCCCCACCTGGAATTCAATACCCCTCTTTTTGCAGAATTTCTTCATCTTGCCTTGCCCTGCCTGCTTCTCCTAGGACTCTCAAGGCTTTCACGTACCTCCAGCGTTTCAGGAGCATGTGAGAGGAAGCCCAAAAGAGGTCACGTGCAAGCACACCCATCTGTCCCGGCAGCTTGCTTCTGGCACCTATCCTTACATGTCTTGAATTTTGGACATAAAATTCACATTTCACCTTTGCGCTTCAGGACCAGAATGACAGTTCTTTTGTATACCAAGGAAAGCAGGTAATCCAAGTGTTTTAGGTGCAGATTAGAGATGGCCCATGTGAGATCAAGGCCAGCCAGAGAAATCTGTCTTAGCCCCTTTTGTGTAGCAGCAGTCTTTGAATGTACCTCTCATTTGTCTTGCCTTGGTGACCCAAAAGTTTCCTTGCCTTGCCCTGCCTTGCCTCCCTAGCCTTGCACTCCCTCCAGTGCCTACGCCCACACTTGACCTGCCTACTACTTTCCGACAGGGAAACCTAGCCTTGACTAGGCCTTCCTGTTTCTGCCTGGCCTTCCTATTCCCATCCTTGCCGAGAAGTTCTGGGCCTTCTCTCACCTACCACTCCATTTGCTTGCCCCTCATGGCTCCAGCCTTGTCAGCTTCTCCCTTGACTTGCCTACAATTGCGCCTACACTTGGTTTGCATTGCAAAGAGCGGTAGGCAAGGCAAAGCAAAGCAAGGAAGGTCTTTCTAGGTCTTGCCAGGCAAGGCACACAGAAGCAAGCAAGCAAAACAAGAGTAGACTAGCCACAGCATCAAAGGCAAGGCAAGGCCAAGTGACTCTGAGTGCCTTTCCTTGGCAAGTAAAAGATATAGTGACAATGTAATAGGGCAGGCGTTAAAGGTACCATGAGGAGGTATAGTCCAGAGAGATATTTATGTCGTAGACCCTTCTGTGCAGGAGCCATTGTTGGACATAGTACAGGACATGGCATACAGCTTGGCTTGGTAAGTTCCTGAAGGAGAATGGCAATGCTTTCTCATGGGAAGGAAAGCACGTAGCCCCAGAGTTGGAGGTGCAGATAAGAAGCTGTGTCGTGCAGCTCAAGGACGACAGCAGCTTCTTGTGCCGGCATATTTGGAAGCACTCCCTCAATTTGTACAGTCATTGAGTCAGTATCCATCTTTGGAAGGCTGTCTGCCTCTAGTAAGAGTGTTCTGACACCATTGTATGGGATCAGTCACTGGATGTTTTGGATTTTGGAGGAGGGGATGCCCTTTCTCTTGAAATGAGCTTCTTGTTCTTCTCTTTGGCAAAGAAATTAAGTTTGGATGGGCATTTTGGGTGGTCTCAGTGAATTTAAAGGTTTTTCCCAAGAGGTTTTCTTGTGGGTTAGAGCTCTTGAACTGACAGTGGGAATCTAGACACCAAGTTGTTGAGCTTTTTGTCCTTGTAGCTTTAGTGTGTGAGTAGTCCCTGTTGCCGTGCTGCTTGGATCTTGACTCTGAGACTGAAAGCTTAGGAGCGCAGAGCTGAAAAGAAAAGTGCCAATAGCAGGGTGTGTGTTCATTGTTTGATGGGTGAAGCTGAAATTGTAGGCAGCAAAGAACTTTCTCTCTCAGCTGGCACATTTGTTGAGCGGATGTCTTTAAGTTTGTTACCGGACTCTGCGAGAGTGAAAATGTTTGTTAGGGCAGAGGATTTTGTGTTGCCCTTTGAGTGTGGTGCAAAAGTGTTTGCACACTTGGAGGGGGAAGATCAGCAAAGTCTTTTTTTCCTGGCACAGTTAATTTGAGGGCAGGGACGTTTCCAACTGGGCTCTGTCCTTTGGAGCTGGCCTCGGTGCGTTTCCTTCTTTTGTTAGTCGACAGCGCCATCGTGTGGTTATTTTGATGAGCGCTGGCAGACGGTGCCAGGGAAAAAGCCAAGCTGTTTGCGGCTCCGGCCTCATTGGTGTAGGAGCAGCGCAGGGAAGAGCTCCGCTGGGGGTCCTGGCTCTTAGAGACTGAGAGAATGTGATCCTGTATGTAGCACAGAAGGAAGTGGAATTGTTTCATTGTGGGCTGTGCAGTTTATAAGCTGCAAATGAAAAGGCAATTGCAGCGCAGCCTCTTCTTTTCTGTGTGATCAGCTGCTCAACATGTAACTCGCACACACTGAACTGCATCCACCTCCCTGGAGATATAAAATGTGTATATCACTTTCCTCAAACTCTATGTATTACCTTGCACTCTAGCAGATCCCAAACCGCTTCAAAGCATCCAGCAGCTACTCAAAAAGTCCAACAAAAAGCTAGTGCTGGCCTTTATAGTGCCCTTGCAGTCCGTAAAATAGACGAAATGCACTAGGGCTTTGAATGCTTCTTCCCAACTATATAAATTCTCTCCAAGTGGCAAAGTCCATCATTACAGCAAAATTTTTCAGCTGGAGTTCTGACTGAGAGATGTGCCAGGACAGAAGGCATTTGCTGACCTACCCTTTTTCCCTGTGTAACTTGGTATTTGCAGTACAATTATTTTCAGTGTCGCTGTGTCCAAGCAGCTAGAGATTACACAGATAGAAGTGTCAAGAGAGATGCTGCTAAAGTACGCCCTTCTTATAGCAGCATTTAAATGGCACACGACTCCTTGCTGCTTTTTCTTTCCCAGAGAGACCTGCTGTCAATTTTTTCACTCTGGCTTCTTGATCAAAAATGTCCACCTGAAATGTCTTACAGAAATAGGCTCCAGGTGTAAAAACCAGTACGGGGCTACATTTTCTGCGTGCTCCACATAAGTCACATCAAACTCACTCATCAAACTTCACTCTCTCCTTCCATTCTCCACTGCCTCTACCATTGTGTTCTCTGGATCTCAGAGCCTAAAGGCAGGCGCAATAGTTTCCACTGAGGGGTTGGAAGAGGTGTACAAGCAGCACAAATAGCTTCTGCGCTGCGCAGGCCATTTCTCTGCATTTTAGAGTCTAAGGGAAAGCGCTAGTGTTCCTGCGGAGAGCTGCAACAGCTGCAGAATATGTGTTGTCTTGGCACATGTTTGCAATCCACCATGATGGATCCTTAGTGAAACCAAACTGTGGTTCTGCTTCAAACATCTCACCCTGCTTGGCCACAAAGCTTTCGCTGACATGTCCCATTGCCTTTTTATTGCCGCGTTTCATTTTCAGAGTTTGTACGGAATCATTGCACTTTGCTTCTAAGCTGAACGT
Source organism: Poecile atricapillus (assembly GCF_030490865.1). Lineage (NCBI taxonomy): Eukaryota > Metazoa > Chordata > Aves > Passeriformes > Paridae > Poecile > Poecile atricapillus. The sequence goes on from NC_081288.1 coordinate 67,776,962, forward strand.
CGATACTGCTGGAGTCTCATATGTCCATTTTCTTCTCACACAAAAAAACTGCTTCCTTTAAAACATGCTGATGCGACCTGCTTTCTTGCTCAGCTGTAATTTTAGGGGTGTTCTCTGTCCCGCTTACAGTCTGAATCTAAACTAAGAAGTTTATGGGACACAGATGTGCCAAGACAAATAGTTTGCTTGGACCTTGCCACGTGTATTCAAAAGCATCCTTTCACTCCACCATCAAGTCTCTGCTTTACATCCTGCAAACTTCACACACACATACATACATACATACTGGAATGAGGCACTTTCTTTCTTTCTTTCTTTCTCAGCTACACTCACCTATCCCCCACGCTAACTTCTTTACCGCTTTTCTCTTGGCCTTGCTATGCATACTTTTCCTCTTAAGACACCCATTGTCTGGCCTACCCCTTCCCTACATTGCCTTGCCTTTCCTTTCCTATCCAACCTTGCATTTCTTTGTCATTCCTGGCCATTGTTTTCCTCTTCCTTCCTGACCCATCCATGTCTTTCCCTTGCCCTTCCTACCAGTCCAGTGCCTTGCACCACCCATCCCCCTTGCCACTTTGTCCAGTTTCCCTTCCCCTTTGTCCAGCTCCAATCTTTCATTTCCTTCTCCTTCTAGGACTCTCATTGCCTTGCTTGCCTCTCCTTTGTCTTGCCTGGAAAAGCCACCACTTTTCTTGGCGTTCCCTTTGAACCTCTCCTCTCCCTTGCCTTGCATTCCCTTGCTCACTCGTCCCCCACCTGGAATTCAATACCCCTCTTTTTGCAGAATTTCTTCATCTTGCCTTGCCCTGCCTGCTTCTCCTAGGACTCTCAAGGCTTTCACGTACCTCCAGCGTTTCAGGAGCATGTGAGAGGAAGCCCAAAAGAGGTCACGTGCAAGCACACCCATCTGTCCTGGCAGCTTGCTTCTGGCACCTATCCTTACATGTCTTGAATTTTGGACATAAAATTCACATTTCACCTTTGCGCTTCAGGACCAGAATGACAGTTCTTTTGTATACCAAGGAAAGCAGGTAATCCAAGTGTTTTAGGTGCAGATTAGAGATGGCCCATGTGAGATCAAGGCCAGCCAGAGAAATCTGTCTTAGCCCCTTTTGTGTAGCAGCAGTCTTTGAATGTACCTCTCATTTGTCTTGCCTTGGTGACCCAAAAGTTTCCTTGCCTTGCCCTGCCTTGCCTCCCTAGCCTTGCACTCCCTCCAGTGCCTACGCCCACACTTGACCTGCCTACTACTTTCCGACAGGGAAACCTAGCCTTGACTAGGCCTTCCTGTTTCTGCCTGGCCTTCCTATTCCCATCCTTGCCGAGAAGTTCTGGGCCTTCTCTCACCTACCACTCCATTTGCTTGCCCCTCATGGCTCCAGCCTTGTCAGCTTCTCCCTTGACTTGCCTACAATTGCGCCTACACTTGGTTTGCATTGCAAAGAGCGGTAGGCAAGGCAAAGCAAAGCAAGGAAGGTCTTTCTAGGTCTTGCCAGGCAAGGCACACAGAAGCAAGCAAGCAAAACAAGAGTAGACTAGCCACAGCATCAAAGGCAAGGCAAGGCCAAGTGACTCTGAGTGCCTTTCCTTGGCAAGTAAAAGATATAGTGACAATGTAATAGGGCAGGCGTTAAAGGTACCATGAGGAGGTATAGTCCAGAGAGATATTTATGTCGTAGACCCTTCTGTGCAGGAGCCATTGTTGGACATAGTACAGGACATGGCATACAGCTTGGCTTGGTAAGTTCCTGAAGGAGAATGGCAATGCTTTCTCATGGGAAGGAAAGCACGTAGCCCCAGAGTTGGAGGTGCAGATAAGAAGCTGTGTCGTGCAGCTCAAGGACGACAGCAGCTTCTTGTGCCGGCATATTTGGAAGCACTCCCTCAATTTGTACAGTCATTGAGTCAGTATCCATCTTTGGAAGGCTGTCTGCCTCTAGTAAGAGTGTTCTGACACCATTGTATGGGATCAGTCACTGGATGTTTTGGATTTTGGAGGAGGGGATGCCCTTTCTCTTGAAATGAGCTTCTTGTTCTTCTCTTTGGCAAAGAAATTAAGTTTGGATGGGCATTTTGGGTGGTCTCAGTGAATTTAAAGGTTTTTCCCAAGAGGTTTTCTTGTGGGTTAGAGCTCTTGAACTGACAGTGGGAATCTAGACACCAAGTTGTTGAGCTTTTTGTCCTTGTAGCTTTAGTGTGTGAGTAGTCCCTGTTGCCGTGCTGCTTGGATCTTGACTCTGAGACTGAAAGCTTAGGAGCGCAGAGCTGAAAAGAAAAGTGCCAATAGCAGGGTGTGTGTTCATTGTTTGATGGGTGAAGCTGAAATTGTAGGCAGCAAAGAACTTTCTCTCTCAGCTGGCACATTTGTTGAGCGGATGTCTTTAAGTTTGTTACCGGACTCTGCGAGAGTGAAAATGTTTGTTAGGGCAGAGGATTTTGTGTTGCCCTTTGAGTGTGGTGCAAAAGTGTTTGCACACTTGGAGGGGGAAGATCAGCAAAGTCTTTTTTTCCTGGCACAGTTAATTTGAGGGCAGGGACGTTTCCAACTCGGCTCTGTCCTTTGGAGCTGGCCTCGGTGCGTTTCCTTCTTTTGTTAGTCGACAGCGCCATCGTGTGGTTATTTTGATGAGCGCTGGCAGACGGTGCCAGGGAAAAAGCCAAGCTGTTTTTGGCTCCGGCCTCATTGGTGTAGGAGCAGCGCAGGGAAGAGCTCCGCTGGGGGTCCTGGCTCTTAGAGACTGAGAGAATGTGATCCTGTATGTAGCACAGAAGGAAGTGGAATTGTTTCATTGTGGGCTGTGCAGTTTATAAGCTGCAAATGAAAAGGCAATTGCAGCGCAGGCTCTTCTTTTCTGTGTGATCAGCTGCTCAACATGTAACTCGCACACACTGAACTGCATCCACCTCCCTGGAGATATAAAATGTGTATATCACTTTCCTCAAACTCTATGTATTACCTTGCACTCTAGCAGATCCCAAACCGCTTCAAAACGTCCAGCAGCTACTCAAAAAGAAAAAGTCCAACAAAAAGCTAGTGCTGGTCTTTATAGTGCCTTTGCAGTCCGTAAAATAGACGAAATGCACTAGGGCTTTGAATGCTTCTTCCCAACTATATAAATTCTCTCCAAGTGGCAAAGTCCATCATTACAGCAAAATTTTTCAGCTGGAGTTCTGACTGAGAGATGTGCCAGGACAGAAGGCATTTGCTGACCTACCCTTTTTCCCTGTGTAACTTGGTATTTGCAGTACAATTATTTTCAGTGTCGCTGTGTCCAAGCAGCTAGTGATTACACAGATAGACGTGTCAAGAGAGATGCTGCTAAAGTACGCCCTTCTTATAGCAGCATTTAAATGGCACACGACGCCTTGCTGCTTTTTCTTTCCCAGAGAGACCTGCTGTCAATTTTTTCACTCTGGCTTCTTGATCAAAAATGTCCACCTGAAGTGTCTTACAGAAATAGGCTCCAGGTGTAAAAACCAGTACGGGGCTACATTTTCTGCGTGCTCCACATAAGTCACATCAAACTCACTCATCAAACTTCACTCTCTCCTTTCATTCTCCACTGCCTCTACCATTGTGTTCTCTGGATCTCAGAGTCTAAAGGCAGGCGCAATAGTTTCCACTGAGGGGTTAGAAGAGGTGTACAAGCAGCACAAATAGCTTCTGCGCTGCGCAGGCCATTTCTCTGCATTTTAGTGTCTAAGGGAAAGCGCTAGTGTTCCTGCGGAGAGCTGCAACAGCTGCAGAATATGTGTTGTCTTGGCACATGTTTGCAATCCACCATGATGGATCCTTAGTGAAACCAAACTGTGGTTCTGCTTCAAACATCTCACCCTGCTTGGCCACAAAGCTTTCGCTGACATGTCCCATTGCCTTTTTATTGCTGCGTTTCATTTTCAGAGTTTGTACGGAATCATTGCACTTTGCTTCTAAGCTGAACGTCCATACTGCTGGAGTCTCATATGTCCATTTTCTTCTCACACAAAAAAACTGCTTCCTTTAAAACATGCTGATGCGACCTGCTTTCTTGCTCAGCTGTAATTTTAGGGGTGTTCTCTGTCCCGCTTACAGTCTGAATCTAAACTAAGAAGTTTATGGGACACAGATGTGCCAAGACAAATAGTTTGCTTGGACCTTGCCACGTGTATTCAAAAGCATCCTTTCACTCCACCATCAAGTCTCTGCTTTACATCCTGCAAACTTCACACACACATACATACATACATACTGGAATGAGGCACTTTCTTTCTTTCTTTCTTTCTCAGCTACACTCACCTATCCCCCACGCTAACTTCTTTACCGCTTTTCTCTTGGCCTTGCTATGCATACTTTTCCTCTTAAGACACCCATTGTCTGGCCTACCCCTTCCCTACATTGCCTTGCCTTTCCTTTCCTATCCAACCTTGCATTTCTTTGTCATTCCTGGCCATTGTTTTCCTCTTCCTTCCTGACCCATCCATGTCTTTCCCTTGCCCTTCCTACCAGTCCAGTGCCTTGCACCACCCATCCCCCTTGCCACTTTGTCCAGTTTCCCTTCCCCTTTGTCCAGCTCCAATCTTTCATTTCCTTCTCCTTCTAGGACTCTCATTGCCTTGCTTGCCTCTCCTTTGTCTTGCCTGGAAAAGCCACCACTTTTCTTGGCGTTCCCTTTGAACCTCTCCTCTCCCTTGCCTTGCATTCCCTTGCTCACTCGTCCCCCACCTGGAATTCAATACCCCTCTTTTTGCAGAATTTCTTCATCTTGCCTTGCCCTGCCTGCTTCTCCTAGGACTCTCAAGGCTTTCACGTACCTCCAGCGTTTCAGGAGCATGTGAGAGGAAGCCCAAAAGAGGTCACGTGCAAGCACACCCATCTGTCCTGGCAGCTTGCTTCTGGCACCTATCCTTACATGTCTTGAATTTTGGACATAAAATTCACATTTCACCTTTGCGCTTCAGGACCAGAATGACAGTTCTTTTGTATACCAAGGAAAGCAGGTAATCCAAGTGTTTTAGGTGCAGATTAGAGATGGCCCATGTGAGATCAAGGCCAGCCAGAGAAGTCTGTCTTAGCCCCTTTTGTGTACCAGCAGTCTTTGAATGTACCTCTCATTTGTCTTGCCTTGGTGACCCAAAAGTTTCCTTGCCTTGCCCTGCCTTGCCTCCCTAGCCTTGCACTCCCTCCAGTGCCTACGCCCACACTTGACCTGCCTACTACTTTCCGACAGGGAAACCTAGCCTTGACTAGGCCTTCCTGTTTCTGCCTGGCCTTCCTATTCCCATCCTTGCCGAGAAGTTCTGGGCCTTCTCTCACCTACCACTCCATTTGCTTGCCCCTCATGGCTCCAGCCTTGTCAGCTTCTCCCTTGACTTGCCTACAATTGCGCCTACACTTGGTTTGCATTGCAAAGAGCGGTAGGCAAGGCAAAGCAAAGCAAGGAAGGTCTTTCTAGGTCTTGCCAGGCAAGGCACACAGAAGCAAGCAAGCAAAACAAGAGTAGACTAGCCACAGCATCAAAGGCAAGGCAAGGCCAAGTGACTCTGAGTGCCTTTCCTTGGCAAGTAAAAGATATAGTGACAATGTAATAGGGCAGGCGTTAAAGGTACCATGAGGAGGTATAGTCCAGAGAGATATTTATGTCGTAGACCCTTCTGTGCAGGAGCCATTGTTGGACATAGTACAGGACATGGCATACAGCTTGGCTTGGTAAGTTCCTGAAGGAGAATGGCAATGCTTTCTCATGGGAAGGAAAGCACGTAGCCCCAGAGTTGGAGGTGCAGATAAGAAGCTGTGTCGCGCAGCTCAAGGACGACAGCAGCTTCTTGTGCCGGCATATTTGGAAGCACTCCCTCAATTTGTACAGTCATTGAGTCAGTATCCATCTTTGGAAGGCTGTCTGCCTCTAGTAAGAGTGTTCTGACACCATTGTATGGGATCAGTCACTGGATGTTTTGGATTTTGGAGGAGGGGATGCCCTTTCTCTTGAAATGAGCTTCTTGTTCTTCTCTTTGGCAAAGAAATTAAGTTTGGATGGGCATTTTGGGTGGTCTCAGTGAATTTAAAGGTTTTTCCCAAGAGGTTTTCTTGTGGGTTAGAGCTCTTGAACTGACAGTGGGAATCTAGACACCAAGTTGTTGAGCTTTTTGTCCTTGTAGCTTTAGTGTGTGAGTAGTCCCTGTTGCCGTGCTGCTTGGATCTTGACTCTGAGACTGAAAGCTTAGGAGCGCAGAGCTGAAAAGAAAAGTGCCAATAGCAGGGTGTGTGTTCATTGTTTGATGGGTGAAGCTGAAATTGTAGGCAGCAAAGAACTTTCTCTCTCCGCTGGCACATTTGTTGAGCGGATGTCTTTAAGTTTGTTACCGGACTCTGCGAGAGTGAAAATGTTTGTTAGGGCAGAGGATTTTGTGTTGCCCTTTGAGTGTGGTGCAAAAGTGTTTGCACACTTGGAGGGGGAAGATCAGCAAAGTCTTTTTTTCCTGGCACAGTTAATTTGAGGGCAGGGACGTTTCCAACTCGGCTCTGTCCTTTGGAGCTGGCCTCGGTGCGTTTCCTTCTTTTGTTAGTCGACAGCGCCATCGTGTGGTTATTTTGATGAGCGCTGGCAGACGGTGCCAGGGAAAAAGCCAAGCTGTTTGCGGCTCCGGCCTCATTGGTGTAGGAGCAGCGCAGGGAAGAGCTCCGCTGGGGGTCCTGGCTCTTAGAGACTGAGAGAATGTGATCCTGTATGTAGCACAGAAGGAAGTGGAATTGTTTCATTGTGGGCTGTGCAGTTTATAAGCTGCAAATGAAAAGGCAATTGCAGCGCAGCCTCTTCTTTTCTGTGTGATCAGCTGCTCAACATGTAACTCGCACACACTGAACTGCATCCACCTCCTTGGAGATATAAAATTTGTATATCACTTTCCTCAAACTCTATGTATTACCTTGCACTCTAGCAGATCCCAAACCGCTTCAAAACGTCCAGCAGCTACTCAAAAAGAAAAAGTCCAACAAAAAGCTAGTGCTGGCCTTTAGAGTGCCTTTGCAGTCCGTAAAATAGACGAAATGCACTAGGGCTTTGAATGCTTCTTCCCAACTATATAAATTCTCTCCAAGTGGCAAAGTCCATCATTACAGCAAAATTTTTCAGCTGGAATTCTGACTGAGAGATGTGCCAGGACAGAAGGCATTTGCTGACCTACCCTTTTTCCCTGTGTAACTTGGTATTTGCAGTACAATTATTTTCAGTGTCGCTGTGTCCAAGCAGCTAGAGATTACACAGATAGAAGTGTCAAGAGAGATGCTGCTAAAGTACGCCCTTCTTATAGCAGCATTTAAATGGCACACGACGCCTTGCTGCTTTTTCTTTCCCAGAGAGACCTGCTGTCAATTTTTTCACTCTGGCTTCTTGATCAAAGATGTCCACCTGAAGTGTCTTACAGAAATAGGCTCCAGGTGTAAAAACCAGTACGGGGCTACATTTTCTGCGTGCTCCACATAAGTCACATCAAACTCACTCATCAAACTTCACTCTCTCCTTCCATTCTCCACTGCCTCTACCATTGTGTTCTCTGGATCTCAGAGTCTAAAGGCAGGCACAATAGTTTCCACTGAGGGGTTGGAAGAGGTGTACAAGCAGCACAAATAGCTTCTGCGCTGCGCAGGCCATTTCTCTGCATTTTAGAGTCTAAGAGAAAGCGCTAGTGTTCCTGCGGAGAGCTGCAACAGCTGCAGAATATGTGTTGTCTTGGCACATGTTTGCAATCCACCATGATGGATCCTTAGTGAAACCAAACTGTGGTTCTGCTTCAAACATCTCACCCTGTTTGGCCACAAAGCTTTCGCTGACATGTCCCATTGCCTTTTTATTGCTGCGTTTCATTTTCAGAGTTTGTACGGAATCATTGCACTTTGCTTCTAAGCTGAACGTCGATACTGCTGGAGTCTCATATGTCCATTTTCTTCTCACACAAAAAAACTGCTTCCTTTAAAACATGCTGATGCGACCTGCTTTCTTGCTCAGCTGTAATTTTAGGGGTGTTCTCTGTCCCGCTTACAGTCTGAATCTAAACTAAGAAGTTTATGGGACACAGATGTGCCAAGACAAATAGTTTGCTTGGACCTTGCCACGTGTATTCAAAAGCATCCTTTCACTCCACCATCAAGTCTCTGCTTTACATCCTGCAAACTTCACACACACATACATACATACATACTGGAATGAGGCACTTTCTTTCTTTCTTTCTCAGCTACACTCACCTATCCCCCACGCTAACTTCTTTACCGCTTTTCTCTTGGCCTTGCTATGCATACTTTTCCTCTTAAGACACCCATTGTCTGGCCTACCCCTTCCCTACATTGCCTTGCCTTTCCTTTCCTATCCAACCTTGCATTTCTTTGTCATTCCTGGCCATTGTTTTCCTCTTCCTTCCTGACCCATCCATGTCTTTCCCTTGCCCTTCCTACCAGTCCAGTGCCTTGCACCACCCATCCCCCTTGCCACTTTGTCCAGTTTCCCTTCCCCTTTGTCCAGCTCCAATCTTTCATTTCCTTCTCCTTCTAGGACTCTCATTGCCTTGCTTGCCTCTCCTTTGTCTTGCCTGGCAAAGCCACCACTTTTCTTGGCGTTCCCTTTGAACCTCTCCTCTCCCTTGCCTTGCATTCCCTTGCTCACTCGTCCCCCACCTGGAATTCAATACCCCTCTTTTTGCGGCATTTCTTCATCTTGCCTTGCCCTGCCTGCTTCTCCTAGGACTCTCAAGGCTTTCACGTACCTCCAGCGTTTCAGGAGCATGTGAGAGGAAGCCCAAAAGAGGTCACGTGCAAGCACACCCATCTGTCCTGGCAGCTTGCTTCTGGCACCTATCCTTACATGTCTTGAATTTTGGACATAAAATTCACATTTCACCTTTGCGCTTCAGGACCAGAATGACAGTTCTTTTGTATACCAAGGAAAGCAGGTAATCCAAGTGTTTTAGGTGCAGATTAGAGATGGCCCATGTGAGATCAAGGCCAGCCAGAGAAGTCTGTCCTAGCCCCTTTTGTGTACCAGCAGTCTTTGAATGTACCTCTCATTTGTCTTGCCTTGGTGACCCAAAAGTTTCCTTGCCTTGCCCTGCCTTGCCTCCCTAGCCTTGCACTCCCTCCAGTGCCTACGCCCACACTTGACCTGCCTACTACTTTCCGACAGGGAAACCTAGCCTTGACTAGGCCTTCCTGTTTCTGCCTGGCCTTCCTATGCCCATCCTTGCCTAGAAGTTCTGGGCCTTCTCTCACCTACCACTCCATTTGCTTGCCCCTCATGGCTCCAGCCTTGTCAGCTTCTCCCTTGACTTGCCTACAATTGCGCCTACACTTGGTTTGCATTGCAAAGAGCGGTAGGCAAGGCAAAGCAAAGCAAGGAAGGTCTTTCTAGGTCTTGCCAGGCAAGGCACACATAAGCAAGCAAGCAAAACAAGAGTAGACTAGCCACAGCATCAAAGGCAAGGCAAGGCCAAGTGACTCTGAGTGCCTTTCCTTGGCAAGTAAAAGATATAGTGACAATGTAATAGGGCAGGCGTTAAAGGTACCATGAGGAGGTATAGTCCAGAGAGATATTTATGTCGTAGACCCTTCTGTGCAGGAGCCATTGTTGGACATAGTACAGGACATGGCATACAGCTTGGCTTGGTAAGTTCCTGAAGGAGAATGGCAATGCTTTCTCATGGGAAGGAAAGCACGTAGCCCCAGAGTTGGAGGTGCAGATAAGAAGCTGTGTCGCGCAGCTCAAGGACGACAGCAGCTTCTTGTGCCGGCATATTTGGAAGCACTCCCTCAATTTGTACAGTCATTGAGTCAGTATCCATCTTTGGAAGGCTGTCTGCCTCTAGTAAGAGTGTTCTGACACCATTGTATGGGATCAGTCACTGGATGTTTTGGATTTTGGAGGAGGGGATGCCCTTTCTTTTGAAATGAGCTTCTTGTTCTTCTCTTTGGCAAAGAAATTAAGTTTGGATGGGCACTTTGGGTGGTCTCAGTGAATTTAAAGGTTTTTCCCAAGAGGTTTTCTTGTGGGTTAGAGCTCTTGAACTGACAGTGGGAATCTAGACACCAAGTTGTTGAGCTTTTTGTCCTTGTAGCTTTAGTGTGTGAGTAGTCCCTGTTGCCGTGCTGCTTGGATCTTGACTCTGAGACTGAAAGCTTAGGAGCGCAGAGCTGAAAAGAAAAGTGCCAATAGCAGGGTGTGTGTTCATTGTTTGATGGGTGAAGCTGAAATTGTAGGCAGCAAAGAACTTTCTCTCTCCGCTGGCACATTTGGTGAGCGGATGTCTTTAAGTTTGTTACCGGACTCTGCGAGAGTGAAAATGTTTGTTAGGGCAGAGGATTTTGTGTTGCCCTTTGAGTGTGGTGCAAAAGTGTTTGCACACTTGGAGGGGGAAGATCAGCAAAGTCTTTTTTTCCTGGCACAGTTAATTTGAGAGCAGGGACGTTTCCAACTCGGCTCTGTCCTTTGGAGCTGGCCTCGGTGCGTTTCCTTCTTTTGTTAGTCGACAGCGCCATCGTGTGGTTATTTTGATGAGCGCTGGCAGACGGTGCCAGGGAAAAAGCCAAGCTGTTTGCGGCTCCGGCCTCATTGGTGTAGGAGCAGCGCAGGGAAGAGCTCCGCTGGGGGTCCTGGCTCTTAGAGACTGAGAGAATGTGATCCTGTATGTAGCACAGAAGGAAGTGGAATTGTTTCATTGTGGGCTGTGCAGTTTATAAGCTGCAAATGAAAAGGCAATTGCAGCGCAGCCTCTTCTTTTCTGTGTGATCAGCTGCTCAACATGTAACTCGCACACACTGAACTGCATCCACCTCCTTGGAGATATAAAATTTGTATATCACTTTCCTCAAACTCTATGTATTACCTTGCACTCTAGCAGATCCCAAACCGCTTCAAAACGTCCAGCAGCTACTCAAAAAGAAAAAGTCCAACAAAAAGCTAGTGCTGGGCTTTAGAGTGCCTTTGCAGTCCGTAAAATAGACGAAATGCACTAGGGCTTTGAATGCTTCTTCCCAACTATATAAATTCTCTCCAAGTGGCAAAGTCCATCATTACAGCAAAATTTTTCAGCTGGAATTCTGACTGAGAGATGTGCCAGGACAGAAGGCATTTGCTGACCTACCCTTTTTCCCTGTGTAACTTGGTATTTGCAGTACAATTATTTTCAGTGTCGCTGTGTCCAAGCAGCTAGAGATTACACAGATAGAAGTGTCAAGAGAGATGCTGCTAAAGTACCCCCTTCTTATAGCAGCATTTAAATGGCACACGACGCCTTGCTGCTTTTTCTTTCCCAGAGAGACCTGCTGTCAATTTTTTCACTCTGGCTTCTTGATCAAAGATGTCCACCTGAAGTGTCTTACAGAAATAGGCTCCAGGTGTAAAAACCAGTACGGGGCTACATTTTCTGCGTGCTCCACATAAGTCACATCAAACTCACTCATCAAACTTCACTCTCTCCTTCCATTCTCCACTGCCTCTACCATTGTGTTCTCTGGATCTCAGAGTCTAAAGGCAGGCACAATAGTTTCCACTGAGGAGTTGGAAGAGGTGTACAAGCAGCACAAATAGCTTCTGCGCTGCGCAGGCCATTTCTCTGCATTTTAGAGTCTAAGAGAAAGCGCTAGTGTTCCTGCGGAGAGCTGCAACAGCTGCAGAATATGTGTTGTCTTGGCACATGTTTGCAATCCACCATGATGGATCCTTAGTGAAACCAAACTGTGGTTCTGCTTCAAACATCTCACCCAGCTTGGCCACAAAGCTTTCGCTGACATGTCCCATTGCCTTTTTATTGCTGCGTTTCATTTTCAGAGTTTGTACGGAATCATTGCACTTTGCTTCTAAGCTGAACGTCGATACTGCTGGAGTCTCATATGTCCATTTTCTTCTCACACAAAAAAACTGCTTCCTTTAAAACATGCTGATGCGACCTGCTTTCTTGCTCAGCTGTAATTTTAGGGGTGTTCTCTGTCCCGCTTACAGTCTGAATCTAAACTAAGAAGTTTATGGGACACAGATGTGCCAAGACAAATAGTTTGCTTGGACCTTGCCACGTGTATTCAAAAGCATCCTTTCACTCCACCATCAAGTCTCTGCTTTACATCCTGCAAACTTCACACACACATACATACATACATACTGGAATGAGGCACTTTCTTTCTTTCTTTCTCAGCTACACTCACCTATCCCCCACGCTAACTTCTTTACCGCTTTTCTCTTGGCCTTGCTATGCATACTTTTCCTCTTAAGACACCCATTGTCTGGCCTACCCCTTCCCTACATTGCCTTGCCTTTCCTTTCCTATCCAACCTTGCATTTCTTTGTCATTCCTGGCCATTGTTTTCCTCTTCCTTCCTGACCCATCCATGTCTTTCCCTTGCCCTTCCTACCAGTCCAGTGCCTTGCACCACCCATCCCCCTTGCCACTTTGTCCAGTTTCCCTTCCCCTTTGTCCAGCTCCAATCTTTCATTTCCTTCTCCTTCTAGGACTCTCATTGCCTTGCTTGCCTCTCCTTTGTCTTGCCTGGCAAAGCCACCACTTTTCTTGGCGTTCCCTTTGAACCTCTCCTCTCCCTTGCCTTGCATTCCCTTGCTCACTCGTCCCCCACCTGGAATTCAATACCCCTCTTTTTGCGGCATTTCTTCATCTTGCCTTGCCCTGCCTGCTTCTCCTAGGACTCTCAAGGCTTTCACGTACCTCCAGCGTTTCAGGAGCATGTGAGAGGAAGCCCAAAAGAGGTCACGTGCAAGCACACCCATCTGTCCTGGCAGCTTGCTTCTGGCACCTATCCTTACATGTCTTGAATTTTGGACATAAAATTCACATTTCACCTTTGCGCTTCAGGACCAGAATGACAGTTCTTTTGTATACCAAGGAAAGCAGGTAATCCAAGTGTTTTAGGTGCAGATTAGAGATGGCCCATGTGAGATCAAGGCCAGCCAGAGAAGTCTGTCCTAGCCCCTTTTGTGTACCAGCAGTCTTTGAATGTACCTCTCATTTGTCTTGCCTTGGTGACCCAAAAGTTTCCTTGCCTTGCCCTGCCTTGCCTCCCTAGCCTTGCACTCCCTCCAGTGCCTACGCCCACACTTGACCTGCCTACTACTTTCCGACAGGGAAACCTAGCCTTGACTAGGCCTTCCTGTTTCTGCCTGGCCTTCCTATGCCCATCCTTGCCTAGAAGTTCTGGGCCTTCTCTCACCTACCACTCCATTTGCTTGCCCCTCATGGCTCCAGCCTTGTCAGCTTCTCCCTTGACTTGCCTACAATTGCGCCTACACTTGGTTTGCATTGCAAAGAGCGGTAGGCAAGGCAAAGCAAAGCAAGGAAGGTCTTTCTAGGTCTTGCCAGGCAAGGCACACATAAGCAAGCAAGCAAAACAAGAGTAGACTAGCCACAGCATCAAAGGCAAGGCAAGGCCAAGTGACTCTGAGTGCCTTTCCTTGGCAAGTAAAAGATATAGTGACAATGTAATAGGGCAGGCGTTAAAGGTACCATGAGGAGGTATAGTCCAGAGAGATATTTATGTCGTAGACCCTTCTGTGCAGGAGCCATTGTTGGACATAGTACAGGACATGGCATACAGCTTGGCTTGGTAAGTTCCTGAAGGAGAATGGCAATGCTTTCTCATGGGAAGGAAAGCACGTAGCCCCAGAGTTGGAGGTGCAGATAAGAAGCTGTGTCGCGCAGCTCAAGGACGACAGCAGCTTCTTGTGCCGGCATATTTGGAAGCACTCCCTCAATTTGTACAGTCATTGAGTCAGTATCCATCTTTGGAAGGCTGTCTGCCTCTAGTAAGAGTGTTCTGACACCATTGTATGGGATCAGTCACTGGATGTTTTGGATTTTGGAGGAGGGGATGCCCTTTCTTTTGAAATGAGCTTCTTGTTCTTCTCTTTGGCAAAGAAATTAAGTTTGGATGGGCACTTTGGGTGGTCTCAGTGAATTTAAAGGTTTTTCCCAAGAGGTTTTCTTGTGGGTTAGAGCTCTTGAACTGACAGTGGGAATCTAGACACCAAGTTGTTGAGCTTTTTGTCCTTGTAGCTTTAGTGTGTGAGTAGTCCCTGTTGCCGTGCTGCTTGGATCTTGACTCTGAGACTGAAAGCTTAGGAGCGCAGAGCTGAAAAGAAAAGTGCCAATAGCAGGGTGTGTGTTCATTGTTTGATGGGTGAAGCTGAAATTGTAGGCAGCAAAGAACTTTCTCTCTCCGCTGGCACATTTGGTGAGCGGATGTCTTTAAGTTTGTTACCGGACTCTGCGAGAGTGAAAATGTTTGTTAGGGCAGAGGATTTTGTGTTGCCCTTTGAGTGTGGTGCAAAAGTGTTTGCACACTTGGAGGGGGAAGATCAGCAAAGTCTTTTTTTCCTGGCACAGTTAATTTGAGAGCAGGGACGTTTCCAACTCGGCTCTGTCCTTTGGAGCTGGCCTCGGTGCGTTTCCTTCTTTTGTTAGTCGACAGCGCCATCGTGTGGTTATTTTGATGAGCGCTGGCAGACGGTGCCAGGGAAAAAGCCAAGCTGTTTGCGGCTCCGGCCTCATTGGTGTAGGAGCAGCGCAGGGAAGAGCTCCGCTGGGGGTCCTGGCTCTTAGAGACTGAGAGAATGTGATCCTGTATGTAGCACAGAAGGAAGTGGAATTGTTTCATTGTGGGCTGTGCAGTTTATAAGCTGCAAATGAAAAGGCAATTGCAGCGCAGCCTCTTCTTTTCTGTGTGATCAGCTGCTCAACATGTAACTCGCACACACTGAACTGCATCCACCTCCTTGGAGATATAAAATTTGTATATCACTTTCCTCAAACTCTATGTATTACCTTGCACTCTAGCAGATCCCAAACCGCTTCAAAACGTCCAGCAGCTACTCAAAAAGAAAAAGTCCAACAAAAAGCTAGTGCTGGCCTTTAGAGTGCCTTTGCAGTCCGTAAAATAGACGAAATGCACTAGGGCTTTGAATGCTTCTTCCCAACTATATAAATTCTCTCCAAGTGGCAAAGTCCATCATTACAGCAAAATTTTTCAGCTGGAATTCTGACTGAGAGATGTGCCAGGACAGAAGGCATTTGCTGACCTACCCTTTTTCCCTGTGTAACTTGGTATTTGCAGTACAATTATTTTCAGTGTCGCTGTGTCCAAGCAGCTAGAGATTACACAGATAGAAGTGTCAAGAGAGATGCTGCTAAAGTACCCCCTTCTTATAGCAGCATTTAAATGGCACACGACGCCTTGCTGCTTTTTCTTTCCCAGAGAGACCTGCTGTCAATTTTTTCACTCTGGCTTCTTGATCAAAGATGTCCACCTGAAGTGTCTTACAGAAATAGGCTCCAGGTGTAAAAACCAGTACGGGGCTACATTTTCTGCGTGCTCCACATAAGTCACATCAAACTCACTCATCAAACTTCACTCTCTCCTTCCATTCTCCACTGCCTCTACCATTGTGTTCTCTGGATCTCAGAGTCTAAAGGCAGGCACAATAGTTTCCACTGAGGAGTTGGAAGAGGTGTACAAGCAGCACAAATAGCTTCTGCGCTGCGCAGGCCATTTCTCTGCATTTTAGAGTCTAAGAGAAAGCGCTAGTGTTCCTGCGGAGAGCTGCAACAGCTGCAGAATATGTGTTGTCTTGGCACATGTTTGCAATCCACCATGATGGATCCTTAGTGAAACCAAACTGTGGTTCTGCTTCAAACATCTCACCCAGCTTGGCCACAAAGCTTTCGCTGACATGTCCCATTGCCTTTTTATTGCTGCGTTTCATTTTCAGAGTTTGTACGGAATCATTGCACTTTGCTTCTAAGCTGAACGTCGATACTGCTGGAGTCTCATATGTCCATTTTCTTCTCACACAAAAAAACTGCTTCCTTTAAAACATGCTGATGCGACCTGCTTTCTTGCTCAGCTGTAATTTTAGGGGTGTTCTCTGTCCCGCTTACAGTCTGAATCTAAACTAAGAAGTTTATGGGACACAGATGTGCCAAGACAAATAGTTTGCTTGGACCTTGCCACGTGTATTCAAAAGCATCCTTTCACTCCACCATCAAGTCTCTGCTTTACATCCTGCAAACTTCACACACACATACATACATACATACTGGAATGAGGCACTTTCTTTCTTTCTTTCTCAGCTACACTCACCTATCCCCCACGCTAACTTCTTTACCGCTTTTCTCTTGGCCTTGCTATGCATACTTTTCCTCTTAAGACACCCATTGTCTGGCCTACCCCTTCCCTACATTGCCTTGCCTTTCCTTTCCTATCCAACCTTGCATTTCTTTGTCATTCCTGGCCATTGTTTTCCTCTTCCTTCCTGACCCATCCATGTCTTTCCCTTCCCCTTCCTACCAGTCCAGTGCCTTGCACCACCCATCCCCCTTGCCACTTTGTCCGGTTTCCCTTCCCATTTGTCCAGCACCAATCTTTCATTTCCTTCTCCTTCTAGGACTCTCATTGCCTTGCTTGCCTCTCCTTTGTCTTGCCTGGCAAAGCCACCACTTTTCTTGGCGTTCCCTTTGAACCTCTCCTCTCCCTTGCCTTGCATTCCCTTGCTCACTCGTCCCCCACCTGGAATTCAATACCCCTCTTTTTGCGGCATTTCTTCATCTTGCCTTGCCCTGCCTGCTTCTCCTAGGACTCTCAAGGCTTTCACGTACCTCCAGCGTTTCAGGAGCATGTGAGAGGAAGCCTAAAAGAGGTCACGTGCAAGCACACCCATCTGTCCTGGCAGCTTGCTTCTGGCACCTATCCTTACATGTCTTGAATTTTGGACATAAAATTCATATTTCACTTTTGCGCTTCAGGACCAGAATGACAGTTCTTTTGTATACCAAGGAAAGCAGGTAATCCAAGTGTTTTAGGTGCAGATTAGAGATGGCCCATGTGAGATCAAGGCCAGCCAGAGAAGTCTGTCCTAGCCCCTTTTGTGTACCAGCAGTCTTTGAATGTACCTCTCATTTGTCTTGCCTTGGTGACCCAAAAGTTTCCTTGCCTTGCCCTGCCTTGCCTCCCTAGCCTTGCCTCCCTCCAGTGCCTACGCCCACCCTTGACCTGCCCACACTTGACTGCTTTCCTCCAGGGAAACCTAGCCTTGCCTAGGCCTTCCTGTTTCTGCCTGGCCTTCCTATGCCCATCCTTGCCTAGAAGTTCTGGGCCTTCTCTCACTTACCACTCCATTTGCTTGCCCCTCATGGCTCCAGCCTTGTCAGCTTCTCCCTTGACTTGCCTACAATTGCGCCTACACTTGGTTTGCATTGCAAAGAGCGGTAGGCAAGGCAAAGCAAAGCAAGGAAGGTCTTTCTAGGTCTTGCCAGGCAAGGCACACAGAAGCAAGCAAGCAAAACAAGAGTAGACTAGCCACAGCATCAAAGGCAAGGCAAGGCCAAGTGACTCTGAGTGCCTTTCCTTGGCAAGTAAAAGATATAGTGACAATGTAATAGGGCAGGCGTTAAAGGTACCATGAGGAGGTATAGTCCAGCAAGATATTTATGTCGTAGACCCTTCTGTGCAGGAGCCATTGTTGGACATAGTACAGGACATGGCATACAGCTTGGCTTGGTAAGTTCCTGAAGGAGAATGGCAATGCTTTCTCATGGGAAGGAAAGCACGTAGCCCCAGAGTTGGAGGTGCAGATAAGAAGCTGTGTCGCGCAGCTCAAGGACGACAGCAGCTTCTTGTGCCGGCATATTTGGAAGCACTCCCTCAATTTGTACAGTCATTGAGTCAGTATCCATCTTTGGAAGGCTGTCTGCCTCTAGTAAGAGTGTTCTGACACCATTGTATGGGATCAGTCACTGGATGTTTTGGATTTTGGAGGAGGGGATGCCCTTTCTTTTGAAATGAGCTTCTTGTTCTTCTCTTTGGCAAAGAAATTAAGTTTGGATGGGCACTTTGGGTGGTCTCAGTGAATTTAAAGGTTTTTCCCAAGAGGTTTTCTTGTGGGTTAGAGCTCTTGAACTGACAGTGGGAATCTAGACACCAAGTTGTTGAGCTTTTTGTCTTTGTAGCTTTAGTGTGTGAGTAGTCCCTGTTGCCGTGCTGCTTGGATCTTGACTCTGAGACTGAAAGCTTAGGAGCGCAGAGCTGAAAAGAAAAGTGCCAATAGCAGGGTGTGTGTTCATTGTTTGATGGGTGAAGCTGAAATTGTAGGCAGCAAAGAACTTTCTCTCTCCGCTGGCACATTTGGTGAGCGGATGTCTTTAAGTTTGTTACCGGACTCTGCGAGAGTGAAAATGTTTGTTAGGGCAGAGGATTTTGTGTTGCCCTTTGAGTGTGGTGCAAAAGTGTTTGCACACTTGGAGGGGGAAGATCAGCAAAGTCTTTTTTTCCTGGCACAGTTAATTTGAGAGCAGGGACGTTTCCAACTCGGCTCTGTCCTTTGGAGCTGGCCTCGGTGCGTTTCCTTCTTTTGTTAGTCGACAGCGCCATCGTGTGGTTATTTTGATGAGCGCTGGCAGACGGTGCCAGGGAAAAAGCCAAGCTCTTTGCGGCTCCGGCCTCATTGGTGTAGGAGCAGCGCAGGGAAGAGCTCCGCTGGGGGTCCTGGCTCTTAGAGACTGAGAGAATGTGATCCTGTATGTAGCACAGAAGGAAGTGGAATTGTTTCATTGTGGGCTGTGCAGTTTATAAGCTGCAAATGAAAAGGCAATTGCAGCGCAGCCTCTTCTTTTCTGTGTGATCAGCTGCTCAACATGTAACTCGCACACACTGAACTGCATCCACCTCCTTGGAGATATAAAATTTGTATATCACTTTCCTCAAACTCTATGTATTACCTTGCACTCTAGCAGATCCCAAACCGCTTCAAAACGTCCAGCAGCTACTCAAAAAGAAAAAGTCCAACAAAAAGCTAGTGCTGGCCTTTAGAGTGCCTTTGCAGTCCGTAAAATAGACGAAATGCACTAGGGCTTTGAATGCTTCTTCCCAACTATATAAATTCTCTCCAAGTGGCAAAGTCCATCATTACAGCAAAATTTTTCAGCTGGAATTCTGACTGAGAGATGTGCCAGGACAGAAGGCATTTGCTGACCTACCCTTTTTCCCTGTGTAACTTGGTATTTGCAGTACAATTATTTTCAGTGTCGCTGTGTCCAAGCAGCTAGAGATTACACAGATAGAAGTGTCAAGAGAGATGCTGCTAAAGTACCCCCTTCTTATAGCAGCATTTAAATGGCACACGACGCCTTGCTGCTTTTTCTTTCCCAGAGAGACCTGCTGTCAATTTTTTCACTCTGGCTTCTTGATCAAAGATGTCCACCTGAAGTGTCTTACAGAAATAGGCTCCAGGTGTAAAAACCAGTACGGGGCTACATTTTCTGCGTGCTCCACATAAGTCACATCAAACTCACTCATCAAACTTCACTCTCTCCTTCCATTCTCCACTGCCTCTACCATTGTGTTCTCTGGATCTCAGAGTCTAAAGGCAGGCACAATAGTTTCCACTGAGGAGTTGGAAGAGGTGTACAAGCAGCACAAATAGCTTCTGCGCTGCGCAGGCCATTTCTCTGCATTTTAGAGTCTAAGAGAAAGCGCTAGTGTTCCTGCGGAGAGCTGCAACAGCTGCAGAATATGTGTTGTCTTGGCACGTTTGCAATCCACCATGATGGATCCTTAGTGAAACCAAACTGTGGTTCTGCTTCAAACATCTCACCCAGCTTGGCCACAAAGCTTTCGCTGACATGTCCCATTGCCTTTTTATTGCTGCGTTTCATTTTCAGAGTTTGTACGGAATCATTGCACTTTGCTTCTAAGCTGAACGTCGATACTGCTGGAGTCTCATATGTCCATTTTCTTCTCACACAAAAAAACTGCTTCCTTTAAAACATGCTGATGCGACCTGCTTTCTTGCTCAGCTGTAATTTTAGGGGTGTTCTCTGTCCCGCTTACAGTCTGAATCTAAACTAAGAAGTTTATGGGACACAGATGTGCCAAGACAAATAGTTTGCTTGGACCTTGCCACGTGTATTCAAAAGCATCCTTTCACTCCACCATCAAGTCTCTGCTTTACATCCTGCAAACTTCACACACACATACATACATACATACTGGAATGAGGCACTTTCTTTCTTTCTTTCTCAGCTACACTCACCTATCCCCCACGCTAACTTCTTTACCGCTTTTCTCTTGGCCTTGCTATGCATACTTTTCCTCTTAAGACACCCATTGTCTGGCCTACCCCTTCCCTACATTGCCTTGCCTTTCCTTTCCTATCCAACCTTGCATTTCTTTGTCATTCCTGGCCATTGTTTTCCTCTTCCTTCCTGACCCATCCATGTCTTTCCCTTCCCCTTCCTACCAGTCCAGTGCCTTGCACCACCCATCCCCCTTGCCACTTTGTCCGGTTTCCCTTCCCATTTGTCCAGCACCAATCTTTCATTTCCTTCTCCTTCTAGGACTCTCATTGCCTTGCTTGCCTCTCCTTTGTCTTGCCTGGCAAAGCCACCACTTTTCTTGGCGTTCCCTTTGAACCTCTCCTCTCCCTTGCCTTGCATTCCCTTGCTCACTCGTCCCCCACCTGGAATTCAATACCCCTCTTTTTGCGGCATTTCTTCATCTTGCCTTGCCCTGCCTGCTTCTCCTAGGACTCTCAAGGCTTTCACGTACCTCCAGCGTTTCAGGAGCATGTGAGAGGAAGCCTAAAAGAGGTCACGTGCAAGCACACCCATCTGTCCTGGCAGCTTGCTTCTGGCACCTATCCTTACATGTCTTGAATTTTGGACATAAAATTCATATTTCACTTTTGCGCTTCAGGACCAGAATGACAGTTCTTTTGTATACCAAGGAAAGCAGGTAATCCAAGTGTTTTAGGTGCAGATTAGAGATGGCCCATGTGAGATCAAGGCCAGCCAGAGAAGTCTGTCCTAGCCCCTTTTGTGTACCAGCAGTCTTTGAATGTACCTCTCATTTGTCTTGCCTTGGTGACCCAAAAGTTTCCTTGCCTTGCCCTGCCTTGCCTCCCTAGCCTTGCCTCCCTCCAGTGCCTACGCCCACCCTTGACCTGCCCACACTTGACTGCTTTCCTCCAGGGAAACCTAGCCTTGCCTAGGCCTTCCTGTTTCTGCCTGGCCTTCCTATGCCCATCCTTGCCTAGAAGTTCTGGGCCTTCTCTCACTTACCACTCCATTTGCTTGCCCCTCATGGCTCCAGCCTTGTCAGCTTCTCCCTTGACTTGCCTACAATTGCGCCTACACTTGGTTTGCATTGCAAAGAGCGGTAGGCAAGGCAAAGCAAAGCAAGGAAGGTCTTTCTAGGTCTTGCCAGGCAAGGCACACAGAAGCAAGCAAGCAAAACAAGAGTAGACTAGCCACAGCATCAAAGGCAAGGCAAGGCCAAGTGACTCTGAGTGCCTTTCCTTGGCAAGTAAAAGATATAGTGACAATGTAATAGGGCAGGCGTTAAAGGTACCATGAGGAGGTATAGTCCAGCAAGATATTTATGTCGTAGACCCTTCTGTGCAGGAGCCATTGTTGGACATAGTACAGGACATGGCATACAGCTTGGCTTGGTAAGTTCCTGAAGGAGAATGGCAATGCTTTCTCATGGGAAGGAAAGCACGTAGCCCCAGAGTTGGAGGTGCAGATAAGAAGCTGTGTCGCGCAGCTCAAGGACGACAGCAGCTTCTTGTGCCGGCATATTTGGAAGCACTCCCTCAATTTGTACAGTCATTGAGTCAGTATCCATCTTTGGAAGGCTGTCTGCCTCTAGTAAGAGTGTTCTGACACCATTGTATGGGATCAGTCACTGGATGTTTTGGATTTTGGAGGAGGGGATGCCATTTCTCTTGAAATGAGCTTCTTGTTCTTCTCTTTGGCAAAGAAATTAAGTTTGGATGGGCACTTTGGGTGGTCTCAGTGAATTTAAAGGTTTTTCCCAAGAGGTTTCCCTGTGGGTTAGAGCTGTTGAACTGACAGTGGGAATCTAGACAGCAAGTTGTTGAGCTTTTTGTCTTTGTAGCTTTAGTGTGTGAGTAGTCCCTGTTGCCATGCTGCTTGGATCTTGACTCTGAGACTGAAAGCTTAGGAGCGTAGAGCTGAAAAGAAAAGTGCCAATAGCAGGGTGTGTGTTCATTGTTTGATGGGTGAAGCTGAAATTGTAGGCAGCAAAGAACTTTCTCTCTCCGCTGGCACATTTGGTGAGCGGATGTCTTTGAGTTTGTTACCGGACTCTGCGAGAGTGAAAATGTTTGTTAGGGCAGAGGATTTTGTGTTGCCCTTTGAGTGTGGTGCAAAAGTGTTTGCACACTTGGAGGGGGAAGATCAGCAAAGTCTTTTTTTCCTGGCACAGTTAATTTGAGGGCAGGGACGTTTCCAACTCGGCTCTGTCCTTTGGAGCTGGCCTCGGTGCGTTTCCTTCTTTTGTTAGTCGACAGCGCCATCGTGTGGTTATTTTGATGAGCGCTGGCAGACGGTGCCAGGGAAAAAGCCAAGCTGTTTGCGGCTCCGGCCTCATTGGTGTAGGAGCAGCGCAGGGAAGAGCTCCGCTGGGGGTCCTGGCTCTTAGAGACTGAGAGAATGTGATCCTGTATGTAGCACAGAAGGAAGCGGAATTGTTTCATTGTGGGCTGTGCAGTTTATAAGCTGCAAATGAAAAGGCAATTGCAGCGCAGCCTCTTCTTTTCTGTGTGATCAGCTGCTCAACATGTAACTCGCACACACTGAACTGCATCCACCTCCCTGGAGATATAAAATGTGTATATCACTTTCCTCAAACTCTATGTATTACCTTGCACTCTAGCAGATCCCAAACCGCTTCAAAACGTCCAGCAGCTACTCAAAAAGAAAAAGTCCAACAAAAAGCTAGTGCTGGCCTTTATAGCGCCCTTGCAGTCCGTAAAATAGACGAAATGCACTAGGGCTTTGAATGCTTCTTCCCAACTATATAAATTCTCTCCAAGTGGCAAAGTCCATCATTACGGCAAAATTTTTCAGCTGCAGTTCTGACTGAGAGATGTGCCAGGACAGAAGGCATTTGCTGACCTACCCTTTTTCCCTGTGTAACTTGGTATTTGCAGTACAATTATTTTCAGTGTCGCTGTGTCCAAGCAGCTAGAGATTACACAGATAGAAGTGTCAAGAGAGATGCTGCTAAAGTACGCCCTTCTTATAGCAGCATTTAAATGGCACACGACGCCTTGCTGCTTTTTCTTTCCCAGAGAGACCTGCTGTCAATTTTTTCACTCTGGCTTCTTGATCAAAAATGTCCACCTGAAGTGTCTTACAGAAATAGGCTCCAGGTGTAAAAACCAGTACGGGGCTACATTTTCTGCGTGCTCCACATAAGTCACATCAAACTCACTCATCAAACTTCACTCTCTCCTTCCATTCTCCACTGCCTCTACCATTGTGTTCTCTGGATCTCAGAGTCTAAAGGCAGGCGCAATAGTTTCCACTGAGGGGTTGGAAGAGGTGTACAAGCAGCACAAATAGCTTCTGCGCTGCGCAGGCCATTTCTCTGCATTTTAGAGTCTAAGGGAAAGCGCTAGTGTTCCTGCGGAGAGCTGCAACAGCTGCAGAATATGTGTTGTCTTGGCACATGTTTGCAATCCACCATGATGGATCCTTAGTGAAACCAAACTGTGGTTCTGCTTCAAACATCTCACCCTGCTTGGCCACAAAGCTTTCGCTGACATGTCCCATTGCCTTTTTATTGCTGCGTTTCATTTTCAGAGTTTGTACGGAATCATTGCACTTTGCTTCTAAGCTGAACGTCGATACTGCTGGAGTCTCATATGTCCATTTTCTTCTCACAGAAAAAACTGCTTCCTTTAAAACATGCTGATGCGACCTGCTTTCTTGCTCAGCTGTAATTTTAGAGGTGTTCTCTGTCCCGCTTACAGTCTGAATCTAAACTAAGAAGTTTATGGGACACAGATGTGCCAAGACAAATAGTTTGCTTGGACCTTGCCACGTGTATTCAAAAGCATCCTTTCACTCCACCATCAAGTCTCTGCTTTATATCCTGCAAACTTCACACACACATACATACATACATACTGGAATGAGGCACTTTCTTTCTTTCTTTCTCAGCTACACTCACCTATCCCCCACGCTAACTTCTTTACCGCTTTTCTCTTGGCCTTGCTATGCATACTTTTCCTCTTAAGACACCCATTGTCTGGCCTACCCCTTCCCTACATTGCCTTGCCTTTCCTTTCCTATCCAACCTTGCATTTCTTTGTCATTCCTGGCCATTGTTTTCCTCTTCCTTCCTGACCCATCCATGTCTTTCCCTTGCCCTTCCTACCAGTCCAGTGCCTTGCACCACCCATCCCCCTTGCCACTTTGTCCAGTTTCCCTTCCCCTTTGTCCAGCTCCAATCTTTCATTTCCTTCTCCTTCTAGGACTCTCATTGCCTTGCTTGCCTCTCCTTTGTCTTGCCTGGCAAAGCCACCACTTTTCTTGGCGTTACCTTTGAACCTCTCCTCTCCCTTGCCTTGCATTACCTTGCTCACTCGTCCCCCACCTGGAATTCAATACCCCTCTTTTTGCGGCATTTCTTCATCTTGCCTTGCCCTGCCTGCTTCTCCTAGGACTCTCAAGGCTTTCACGTACCTCCAGCGTTTCAGGAGCATGTGAGAGGAAGCCCAAAAGAGGTCACGTGCAAGCACACCCATCTGTCCTGGCAGCTTGCTTCTGGCACCTATCCTTACATGTCTTGAATTTTGGACATAAAATTCACATTTCACCTTTGCACTTCAGGACCAGAATGACAGTTCTTTTGTATACCAAGGAAAGCAGGTAATCCAAGTGTTTTAGGTGCAGATTAGAGATGGCCCATGTGAGATCAAGGCCAGACAGAGAAGTCTGTCTTAGCCCCTTTTGTGTACCAGCAGTCTTTGAATGTACCTCTCATTTGTCTTGCCTTGGTGACCCAAAAGTTTCCTTGCCTTGCCCTGCCTTGCCTCCCTAGCCTTGCACTCCCTCCAGTGCCTACGCCCACACTTGACCTGCCTACTGCTTTCCTCCGGGGAAACCTAGCCTTGCCTAGGCCTTCCTGTTTCTGCCTGGCCTTCCTATTCCCATCCTTGCCGAGAAGTTCTGGGCCTTCTCTCACCTACCACTCCATTTGCTTGCCCCTCATGGCTCCAGCCTTGTCAGCTTCTCCCTTGACTTGCCTACAATTGCGCCTACACTTGGTTTGCATTGCAAAGAGCGGTAGGCAAGGCAAAGCAAAGCAAGGAAGGTCTTTCTAGGTCTTGCCAGGCAAGGCACACAGAAGCAAGCAAGCAAAACAAGAGTAGACTAGCCACAGCATCAAAGGCAAGGCAAGGCCAAGTGACTCTGAGTGCCTTTCCTTGGCAAGTAAAAGATATAGTGACAATGTAATAGGGCAGGCGTTAAAGGTACCATGAGGAGGTATAGTCCAGCAAGATATTTATGTCGTAGACCCTTCTGTGCAGGAGCCATTGTTGGACATAGTACAGGACATGGCATACAGCTTGGCTTGGTAAGTTCCTGAAGGAGAATGGCAATGCTTTCTCATGGGAAGGAAAGCACGTAGCCCCAGAGTTGGAGGTGCAGATAAGAAGCTGTGTCGCGCAGCTCAAGGACGACAGCAGCTTCTTGTGCCGGCATATTTGGAAGCACTCCCTCAATTTGTACAGTCATTGAGTCAGTATCCATCTTTGGAAGGCTGTCTGCCTCTAGTAAGAGTGTTCTGACACCATTGTATGGGATCAGTCACTGGATGTTTTGGATTTTGGAGGAGGGGATGCCCTTTCTCTTGAAATGAGCTTCTTGTTCTTCTCTTTGGCAAAGAAATTAAGTTTGGATGGGCACTTTGGGTGGTCTCAGTGAATTTAAAGGTT
Source organism: Poecile atricapillus (assembly GCF_030490865.1). Taxonomy (NCBI): domain Eukaryota; kingdom Metazoa; phylum Chordata; class Aves; order Passeriformes; family Paridae; genus Poecile; species Poecile atricapillus. Next base: position 67,802,731 of record NC_081288.1, read on the forward strand.
TTTCCCAAGAGGTTTCCCTGTGGGTTAGAGCTGTTGAACTGACAGTGGGAACCTAGACAGCAAGTTGTTGAGCTTTTTGTCCTTGTAGCTTTAGTGTGTGAGTAGTCCCTGTTGCCGTGCTGCTTGGATCTTGACTCTGAGACTGAAAGCTTAGGAGCGCAGAGCTGAAAAGAAAAGTGCCAATAGCAGGGTGTGTGTTCATTGTTTGATGGGTGAAGCTGAAATTGTAGGCAGCAAAGAACTTTCTCTCTCAGCTGGCACATTTGTTGAGCGGATGTCTTTAAGTTTGTTACCGGACTCTGCGAGAGTGAAAATGTTTGTTAGGGCAGAGGATTTTGTGTTGCCCTTTGAGTGTGGTGCAAAAGTGTTTGCACACTTGGAGGGGGAAGATCAGCAAAGTCTTTTTTTCCTGGCACAGTTAATTTGAGAGCAGGGACGTTTCCAACTCGGCTCTGTCCTTTGGAGCTGGCCTCGGTGCGTTTCCTTCTTTTGTTAGTCGACATCGCCATCGTGTGGTTATTTTGATGAGCGCTGGCAGACGGTGCCAGGGAAAAAGCCAAGCTGTTTGCGGCTCCGGCCTCATTGGTGTAGGAGCAGCGCAGGGAAGAGCTCCGCTGGGGGTCCTGGCTCTTAGAGACTGAGAGAATGTGATCCTGTATGTAGCACAGAAGGAAGTGGAATTGTTTCATTGTGGGCTGTGCAGTTTATAAGCTGCAAATGAAAAGGCAATTGCAGCGCAGCCTCTTCTTTTCTGTGTGATCAGCTGCTCAACATGTAACTCGCACACACTGAACTGCATCCACCTCCTTGGAGATATAAAATTTGTATATCACTTTCCTCAAACTCTATGTATTACCTTGCACTCTAGCAGATCCCAAACCGCTTCAAAACGTCCAGCAGCTACTCAAAAAGAAAAAGTCCAACAAAAAGCTAGTGCTGGGCTTTAGAGTGCCTTTGCAGTCCGTAAAATAGACGAAATGCACTAGGGCTTTGAATGCTTCTTCCCAACTATATAAATTCTCTCCAAGTGGCAAAGTCCATCATTACAGCAAAATTTTTCAGCTGGAATTCTGACTGAGAGATGTGCCAGGACAGAAGGCATTTGCTGACCTACCCTTTTTCCCTGTGTAACTTGGTATTTGCAGTACAATTATTTTCAGTGTCGCTGTGTCCAAGCAGCTAGAGATTACACAGATAGAAGTGTCAAGAGAGATGCTGCTAAAGTACCCCCTTCTTATAGCAGCATTTAAATGGCACACGACGCCTTGCTGCTTTTTCTTTCCCAGAGAGACCTGCTGTCAATTTTTTCACTCTGGCTTCTTGATCAAAAATGTCCACCTGAAGTGTCTTACAGAAATAGGCTCCAGGTGTAAAAACCAGTACGGGGCTACATTTTCTGCGTGCTCCACATAAGTCACATCAAACTCACTCATCAAACTTCACTCTCTCCTTCCATTCTCCACTGCCTCTACCATTGTGTTCTCTGGATCTCAGAGTCTAAAGGCAGGCGCAATAGTTTCCACTGAGGGGTTGGAAGAGGTGTACAAGCAGCACAAATAGCTTCTGCGCTGCGCAGGCCATTTCTCTGCATTTTAGAGTCTAAGGGAAAGCGCTAGTGTTCCTGCGGAGAGCTGCAACAGCTGCAGAATATGTGTTGTCTTGGCACATGTTTGCAATCCACCATGATGGATCCTTAGTGAAACCAAACTGTGGTTCTGCTTCAAACATCTCACCCTGTTTGGCCACAAAGCTTTCGCTGACATGTCCCATTGCCTTTTTATTGCTGCGTTTCATTTTCAGAGTTTGTACGGAATCATTGCACTTTGCTTCTAAGCTGAACGTCGATACTGCTGGAGTCTCATATGTCCATTTTCTTCTCACACAAAAAAACTGCTTCCTTTAAAACATGCTGATGCGACCTGCTTTCTTGCTCAGCTGTAATTTTAGGGGTGTTCTCTGTCCCGCTTACAGTCTGAATCTAAACTAAGAAGTTTATGGGACACAGATGTGCCAAGACAAATAGTTTGCTTGGACCTTGCCACGTGTATTCAAAAGCATCCTTTCACTCCACCATCAAGTCTCTGCTTTACATCCTGCAAACTTCACACACACATACATACATACATACTGGAATGAGGCACTTTCTTTCTTTCTTTCTCAGCTACACTCACCTATCCCCCACGCTAACTTCTTTACCGCTTTTCTCTTGGCCTTGCTATGCATACTTTTCCTCTTAAGACACCCATTGTCTGGCCTACCCCTTCCCTACATTGCCTTGCCTTTCCTTTCCTATCCAACCTTGCATTTCTTTGTCATTCCTGGCCATTGTTTTCCTCTTCCTTCCTGACCCATCCATGTCTTTCCTTGCCCTTCCTACCAGTCCAGTGCCTTGCACCACCCATCCCCCTTGCCACTTTGTCCAGTTTCCCTTCCCCTTTGTCCAGCTCCAATCTTTCATTTCCTTCTCCTTCTAGGACTCTCATTGCCTTGCTTGCCTCTCCTTTGTCTTGCCTGGCAAAGCCACCACTTTTCTTGGCGTTCCCTTTGAACCTCTCCTCTCCCTTGCCTTGCATTCCCTTGCTCACTCGTCCCCCACCTGGAATTCAATACCCCTCTTTTTGCGGCATTTCTTCATCTTGCCTTGCCCTGCCTGCTTCTCCTAGGACTCTCAAGGCTTTCACGTACCTCCAGCGTTTCAGGAGCATGTGAGAGGAAGCCCAAAAGAGGTCACGTGCAAGCACACCCATCTGTCCTGGCAGCTTGCTTCTGGCACCTATCCTTACATGTCTTGAATTTTGGACATAAAATTCACATTTCACCTTTGCGCTTCAGGACCAGAATGACAGTTCTTTTGTATACCAAGGAAAGCAGGTAATCCAAGTGTTTTAGGTGCAGATTAGAGATGGCCCATGTGAGATCAAGGCCAGCCAGAGAAGTCTGTCCTAGCCCCTTTTGTGTACCAGCAGTCTTTGAATGTACCTCTCATTTGTCTTGCCTTGGTGACCCAAAAGTTTCCTTGCCTTGCCCTGCCTTGCCTCCCTAGCCTTGCACTCCCTCCAGTGCCTACGCCCACACTTGACCTGCTTACTGCTTTCCTCCGGGGAAACCTAGCCTTGCCTAGGCCTTCCTCTTTCTGTCTGGCCTTCCTGTGCCCATCCTTGCCTAGAAGTTCTGGGCCTTCTCTCACCTACCACTCCATTTGCTTGCCCCTCATGGCTCCAGCCTTGTCAGCTTCTCCCTTGACTTGCCTACAATTGCGCCTACACTTGGTTTGCATTGCAAAGAGCGGTAGGCAAGGCCTACTTTCTTTCTTTCTTTCTTTCTCAGCTACACTCACCTATCCCCCACGCTAACTTCTTTACCGCTTTTCTCTTGGCCTTGCTATGCATACTTTTCCTCTTAAGACACCCATTGTCTGGCCTACCCCTTCCCTACATTGCCTTGCCTTTCCTTTCCTATCCAACCTTGCATTTCTTTGTCATTCCTGGCCATTGTTTTCCTCTTCCTTCCTGACCCATCCATGTCTTTCCCTTGCCCTTCCTACCAGTCCAGTGCCTTGCACCACCCATCCCCCTTGCCACTTTGTCCGGTTTCCCTTCCCCTTTGTCCAGCTCCAATCTTTCATTTCCTTCTCTGTCGCTGCCTGCTCGGCCCCTTTTGCCTCGGCTAGCTGTGGCCGATGTCAGCGGCAGGAGTGGGGAACCAGGCAAGCACTGCGAGGCTCAACCTGGAACCTCCAGAGCTCCTCTGCGCTCTGGCGTTGTGGCTCACAGGGCGACACGGGTTGTGGCGAAGGGAGAAAGAGTGCTCAGGCTCTCCCGATTTCCCAGGAACAAGTTTATTCCAACAGGTGCAGGGCTGGGATCACAGGGAAGAGGTCTGAGCCGAGAACCTGGGCACCCCCATGCGCCAGGTTTTAAGGACCGTGGGTGGCTCATATGGTGACCAATGGGACAACAGCAACGGAGGGGTTATGGGTGGGGATTACAGTATGCAGGACCAATGGTAAGGACCCGGGCGAGGGAAAGCAACTGTACAATCAATGGGGCGTCGAGGAAGGGATGATAGGCAAGGAAAGAACTGGAACAAAAGGTGGGGGTTCACATAGATTGATAGGGCTTAGGGGCAGGATTGGGGTGATGGATGGGGAACAATCTGGAAAAATGGGAAGGGTTTACAATGATGGGCAACTGGGGACAAACCATTCTTTATGACAGGGGAGCAACTGGGGTAAACCACCTCTGAACTTAATAAAACCAAGCAATATGGGCGGCAACATCTCCCCCTTTCTTTTTAAGAAACAGAGGAAGGCGTGGGGTCTAGGGGAGCAGAGGGTACAGCAAACTATTCGGGAGCGGGAGAGGGAAGAGGAGGAGGAGGGGAAAGAGGGTTTACATCAACATAGTTAACTTGCCGTGGGGGGGATAACAAAGAAAGGATGGATTGAATTAAACACTTCCGCAACACCGCAAACGCACCTAAAATAATAAAAAATTACAAAAACAATCCATAATATGGTCCTTATAACAGAAGAGAGCCATCCGGAGACACCCCATCCTGCAGGAGCACGGTGGCCAGTGCGACGTTCGGGGTGGTCATCCTTCTGATGGCTCTCTGAAAATAAAGGAAAACAAATACTTCAGTTAACATAAAGGGAGAGCAAAAAATCAATAGAGAAAAGGGGTTCGAGACATTCCTCCTCCTCGTCGCCCTCGGGGGTTACTGGGGCGGCCTGCACGGACGCAGCGACATCCTCTTGCTCATCTGGTGGCCTGGTAGGATGTTTTGGGACATAAGGTTTCACCCACTTTTGTGGGATCCACCTTAGTCCCTGGGGCGAGGAGACGCAAGCGTAACCTCGCCCCCAGGTCACCAGATCGAATGGACCCAGGATCTTTTGGGTTTCTGGGTCCCGGACCAGCACTGGAGGGCGATGTTGGAGCTCGTAGTTGCTGGTGGAGTTAAAGTGCAGTGCCACTGGAGGATTGGGATTAGTATCAGTACAGTTCAGAAAATTGATAGTAAACAGCACCTTTGATAGCCTATCCTGAGGGGCGCAACCTTTCATTGAATCCCATTGACGTTTTAGGACGCGTTTGAGCGACTGGTGGGCTCGCTCTACAATCGCTTGGCCGGTGGGGGAGTGTGGGATGCCTCTCTTATGTGTCACTCCCCAACTCTGCAGGAATTCTTCCAGTTTCCTGGAAGTGTATGCTGGGCCATTATCTGTCTTTAGCTCTTTGGGGACCCCCAGCACAGAGAAAGCCTGCATGAGGTGTTTGCAGACATGCTCGGCTTTCTCTCCTGCGTGGGCAGAAGCAAAGACTGCCCCTGAGAAAGTGTCTATGGATACATGTACGAACTTTAGCCCGCCAAATTCGGGAATGTGAGTTATATCCATCTGCCACACCTCACAGCTCCCCAGGCCTCGAGGGTTCACCCCCGCCCCTAGAGAGGGCATGACGGTGGTCTGGCAATGGGGGCATGTGGCCACAATGGCTCTGGCCTGATCCCGCCGCAGGTGGAATTGGCGGACCAGGCCAGGCACATTCTGATGGAACATTTGGTGGCTCAGCTTAGCTTGTTGGAACCGATCGGGGAGCTGAGCCATGGAAACCGGGGCAGCGAGGGAATCAGCCATCTGGTTTCCCTCGGCTACTGGGCCGGGGAGATCTGTGTGCGACCTCACATGCATCACGAAAAATGGTTGCTTCCTGTGGGAAACAGTATATATTAATTTAGAAAGCAACTCGAACAATTTTGGGTTAGAGACCTCCTTCAGGGCAGCGTGTTCTGCTCTGGCAACCACCCCTGCAACATAGGCCGAATCAGTGACTAAATTGAAAGGTTCAGAGAACCTCTCAAAGGCCCTGACGACTGCATCCAACTCAGCAACCTGTGGAGATCCCTCCACATATTGAACATCTGCTTCCCACTGCTGAGTCTCAGGATTTCTCCAAGTCACCACAGACTTGTGAGATGCCCCGGATGCGTCAGTGAACACAGTCAGGGCTTTGAGGGGCTTCCTGCTCCGTACTTCTTTTGGAATTGGTTCGAATTTGGAATTAAAAAATTTGTGGGCAGGGGCATGAACAGAAACTTGGCCCTCAAAACTATCTAAAGCAATCTTGAGTGTCTCATTTTCCCGAAGTAACTGATTAAACATCTCTTTTGTCAGCTTATCTGGGGACTCTTTGTCCCGAGACAAGCTGACTGGTACCCGAATGCATGCAAAGTCGCACCCAGCCATCTCCCGAAGCCTGGCCCGAGCTCTCCCGATGAGCTGAGCCATCAGCTCCTGTGGCCGGGTGACACTTTTGGACCTTTGATGGCTCAAGAAAACCCACTCTATGATTAAGAGGGGATCCTTTGAGCCCTGGTCCCACTGAAAAATCAGCCCACTGAGGTGTGGCATTCTCCCGAGCACAATAAACTCAAAAGGCAGGGTCGGTTCGTACCGATGCGCCTGTCTTTCGACAAGCGCCTCTTCTACTTTCTCCAGGGCTTTCCTCGCTTCTGGGGTCAGGGTCCTGGGAGAACTCAGCTCCTTCTCCCCCTTCAAAAGTGTGAAGAGGGGGGCTAGGTCTTCAGTGGAAAGGCCCAGCCAAGGCCTGACCCAGTTTAAGGTCCCACACAGCGAGTGAAGGTCTGACAAGGTTTTCGGATTGCTGTTTATTGCCAATTTTTGAGGCACAACAGTCCTCTCAGCAATCCGCAGACCCAGATATTTCCAGGGTGGCATCCGTTGAACTTTATCCTCCTGGAGTTGAAAGCCTGCAGCTGTTAAAACTTTAACTACTCGGTCAAGTGATCGGGTGAGTAGATCGTCATGGGGGGCGCACACTAGGACATCATCCATATAGTGATGGATGATGACCTCCCCCATCTCTTTGCGCACGGGAGACAGCAATGAGGAGACATACCACTGGCAGATGGTGGGTGAATTCTTCATGCCTTGTGGCAACACCCGCCAGTGGAATCTCCTCATTGGGGCTTCTCGGTTGAGGGTGGGCACCGAGAAGGCAAACCGTGGGGCGTCATCAGGGTGCAAGGGAATTTGAAAGAAGCAGTCTTTTATATCAATTACGGCCAGATCCCAATTTCGGGGGAGCATAGTTGGAGTAGGCATCCCTGGTTGGAGGGGCCCCATGTCAACAATGATCTTATTGATGGCACGAAGGTCGTGAAGGAGCCGCCACTTGTCTTTCCCCGGCTTCCGGATAACAAATACCGGGGAGTTCCAAGGGCTGGTAGTCTCTACAATATTACCTTTTAATAATTGCTCCTCCACGAGCTCGTTGAGCGCTCTTAATTTGTCTTTTCGAAGCGGCCACTGATCAATCCAGATTGCTTCATCAGTGGCCCAATCAAGTTTCTGGAAGGGGCGCTCCACAGTGGCCGCTATTAAAAATCCCGAGGGGTTTTCAGGATTTCGATCTTTACCCCCCATTGTGACATAAGGTCTCTCCCCCACAAGGGAACCTGAAAATCCGCAACAAATGGGCGCAGGTTTGCCAATTGCCCATCCGGCCCCACAATTTGCACTACGCTCCTTGATACCTGCGCCAATTGAGTACCCCCTATACCCTGAATTTTCCCTGCCACAGGTTGCAGCTCCCAATGTGACGGCCATCTCCTCTGGGGGATGATCGTCACATCTGCCCCCGTATCAAGCAGACCCTTCAGATGGACAGATTCCGCACCCTGCTTGATGCTGCAATCGACGATGGGTTTGTCTTCACCCACTACTTTTGCCCAGTAGACGCCTGGTGCGTGGTCGTCCACTGGGACTCCCTCCGGGACAGGAATGTATTGGGCTACGATTTGCCCCTTCGGGAGAAAATATGGTGGGTGAATGCAGTGCGCTAAGAGGATGAGATCTTCCGGACCCTCTGGGAAGGTGATCGGGGAGATCTCAATCTCTGGGGGTGTGTGTTTAGTGTCCCCGATGGCGATGTACTTACAGTCACATCCAGTATTTTTCTTGCCTCCCTCCAGTGGATCCACAGCAACTACTGTCCAGTGCTGGGTTTGAAAGAGGATGTCCTTGGTGGTGGTTAGATGTCGCGTCCGGTTGGGTGTCCAAGCCTGATGTAAAAAGCCCCCCTCCCCCGCGAGACCTGCCCCATTTATCGCTTCGCGCGGGGCAGGCTCGCGCCGCTCCCCTAGTTTTTTTTTATTATTGTATTGCTTGCCCTCGCCCCCGCACTGCTCCCTTGGCTAGGATGCCCTGCTGGGCAGTCCCTAGCTAGATGTCCAGGTTGCCTGCAGCGGAAACACAGTGGTTGACGCGCTGGTGATGGTGGAAACTGCGTCACTGCTGCAGTCGGCGCTCGTCTCAACTGTTGCGGTGGGATGGCTCTGGACATCCCCATCATCGGCACCTTCTTGGAGCAGGCTTCGATGAGGATGTCTAGTGTCGGGGTTGGGTAGAGAGGCAAACTGAAAATTATCTGTTTACAAATGTCATTGGCATTGGCTTTCGCCGCTTCTAATACAAACCGTTCTTGTAGATTTGCCTCTTCTACTTGCCTCTCTGCCTGGGCTTGCAATCTATTGATAAACTTATTAAAAGGTTCATTAGGGAGCTGGAAAATACTCATTAAATTTATCTGGGGTCCCTCCTCAGGTAATGTATTGAAAACCTTTTCTGCGGCCTCCATGACTTTAATCAGGACAGGCCGGGGTAATACCCTGGCCTGCTCCTCTGGCTTGTCCCAATTTCCCTCACCGCACAAGTGATCTAAAGTCAGAGGGACTCCATCTATACATCCATCAATACTGTGCAAGAGGCTTGGAAGGATGGTCTCCAATGATCTCTTCCACCCCTGTTTCCACAACCTGAAGTCAGCTGTGGAAAGGAGGCAGGAAAACAACTCCTTCAGATCACTGGGCACCATTTCGTTCGCAGAAAAGGTAGCTTTTAATAGACCTTTAAAATATTCGCTACCCCTCCCGAACTCCTTCTGTGCCTTGCACAGCTCCCTCTTAGTTTGGAAGGAGAGGGCTTCCCATTCCCGGGACCGCCCACCCCTTCCACGAAAAGTCACCGGTGCGGCAAGGGGGATTTCTACCTGTTCCGGGTTCTGGCTTCCAGGCTTACCACCTCCAGCTCCCAAAGCATGGGAACCGGATGTGGGACCGTGGGAACCGGAAGAAAGGGCGTGGGAACCAGGAGCCGGAAGGGGCGGGACTGGAGGACCGACTGAGGAGGAGGGCAAGGGGAAGGAGCGGCAATCAGAAAAGGCGGGGTTTAGGTGCATGACTTCAGAGGGGCCCGCCCCTGAGGAGGAGGAGGTTTTCGAGGGGAACTGGGTGGAGTTAGGGTAGGGAGAAAGGGTGGAGCTAGGGAGGAAAGGGTTGTTCATGGGGGTCTGAAAGGGATTATGGGGAGAAGGAGCACAAGGGAAGGTCCCAGCCATGTGGGGAGAAGAAGCACAAGGGAAGGTCCCAGCCATGTGGGGAGAAGAAGCACAAGGGAAGGTCCCAGCCATGTGGGGAGAAGAAGCACAAGGGAAGGTCCCAGCCATGTGGGGAGAAGAAGCACAAGGGAGGGTCCCAGCCATGTGGTCCCCGCCATCTTGTGCCCTCCGGGAGCCATTTTGAGGGTTAGGAGAGGGGTAGGGGAACACAGGGGAACATTGGAAACTGGAAGAAACTGAGGCACGGGGATCTGAGGGTGAAAACTGGGGACTTGCAACCTGGGAAACGTTTAGCTGAGGGTTTGCAACTGGGGAGACGGGGGAATGGGAAAGTGCTCTGGTAGCTTGGCCAGGGCTACCAGGGCAGGGGTTCTGGGAGAGACGTGGGGAGCCAGGGATCCTGTTACCCTTGGGGGAACCCTGAATAGGACAACTTGCCCTGCAGGACGCTCCGCAGGTCTCCCTCAACTCGGGATCAGGAGGAGGGGAACACGGGGATGGGAAAACTGGGGAAACTGGGGCAGTTTGTGGCGGTTGCTTTTGCATTTTTTCTTCTTTTATTACGGCAGACTGAATTAAGATAAACAATGTTACAAATTTGTCAGCCGATGTATCTCCTTCATTCACTAACTCTGTTAACTTTGTTCCGACTTCATTCCAAAACTCTACGGTGTTTGCTCTGTCTGGGGTGAAATTGGGGAAATGCAGGAACAGCCATCTCACAAACTGTTTCACCCTCCCACGAGAAAACCGTCTACTCCCTCCCTCAAGGGTACCCACAACTTGGTAGAAAACTCTTTTTTGCTGTGCTGACAGACGTGCGCCCATCTTTCTAACCCCAGCACAGCAGTTCCCACCACCCCCTGCAGCTAAAGGCAAACGTAACAAAGTAAAAGTAAGGGTCCGACCGGGCTACCCCACACTCCCTCCCCGAGGGATTCTCAACACACAGCAGGGGGAGCTGCACACCAACACACAGCAGGGAAAGCTGCACACACTTGCACACCCCCTCGTCCCCCACGTGGGGGCTACTCACCCGAGTCCGGACAGGTGCTGCAGGAGACGTCCACAACCCCGAGGCGATCGTCGGCACGTTGACGGTTGCCGCCTCGACCCCCGGGAGCGCTACTCGACAGAAATGAGTCTGCTCTACCGGGGTAGCTGCCGTTCACAGTCTTTTGTAAAATCCACAAAAGCGCGTAGATTCACCGACGTCTCCGGGGGTCTCCACGCCTCACGAGAGGCCCCGCATCTGGGCGCCAGCTGTCGCTGCCCGCTCGGCCCCTTTTGCCTCGGCTAGCTGTGGCCGATGTCAGCGGCAGGAGTGGGGAACCAGGCAAGCACTGCGAGGCTCAACCTGGAACCTCCAGAGCTCCTCTGCGCTCTGGCGTTGTGGCTCACAGGGCGACACGGGTTGTGGCGAAGGGAGAAAGAGTGCTCAGGCTCTCCCGATTTCCCAGGAACAAGTTTATTCCAACAGGTGCAGGGCTGGGATCACAGAGGAGAGGTCTGAGCCGAGAACCTGGGCACCCCCATGCGCCAGGTTTTAAGGACCGTGGGTGGCTCATATGGTGACCAATGGGACAACAGCAACGGAGGGGTTATGGGTGGGGATTACAGTATGCAGGACCAATGGTAAGGACCCGGGCGAGGGAAAGCAACTGTACAATCAATGGGGCGTCGAGGAAGGGATGATAGGCAAGGAAAGAACTGGAACAAAAGGTGGGGGTTCACATAGATTGATAGGGCTTAGGGGCAGGATTGGGGTGATGGATGGGGAACAATCTGGAAAAATGGGAAGGGTTTACAATGATGGGCAGCTAAGGACAAACCATTCTTTATGACAGGGGAGCAACTGGGGTAAACCACCTCTGAACTTAATAAAACCAAGCAAATGGGCGGCAACGCTTCTCCTTCTAGGACTCACATTGCCTTGCTTGCCTCTCCTTTGTCTTGCCTGGCAAAGCCACCACTTTTCTTGGCGTTACCTTTGAACCTCTCCTCTCCCTTGCCTTGCATTACCTTGCTCACTCGTCCCCCACCTGGAATTCAATACCCCTCTTTTTGCGGAATTTCTTCATCTTGCCTTGCCCTGCCTGCTTCTCCTAGGACTCTCAAAGCTTTCACGTACCTCCAGCGTTTCAGGAGCATGTGAGAGGAAGCCCAAAAGAGGTCACGTGCAAGCACACCCATCTGTCCTGGCAGCTTGCTTCTGGCACCTATCCTTACATGTCTTGAATTTTGGACATAAAATTCACATTTCACCTTTGCGCTTCAGGACCAGAATGACAGTTCTTTTGTATACCAAGGAAAGCAGGTAATCCAAGTGTTTTAGGTGCAGATTAGAGATGGCCCATGTGAGATCAAGGCCAGCCAGAGAAGTCTGTCCTAGCCCCTTTTGTGTACCAGCAGTCTTTGAATGTACCTCTCATTTGTGTTGCCTTGGTGACCCAAAAGTTTCCTTGCCTTGCCCTGCCTTGCCTCCCTAGCCTTGCACTCCCTCCAGTGCCTACGCCCACACTTGACCTGCCTACTGCTTTCCTCCAGGGAAACCTAGCCTTGCCTAGCCCCTCCTGTTTCTGCCTGGCCTTCCTATGCCCATCCTTGCCTAGAAGTTCTGGGCCTTCTCTCACCTACCACTCCATTTGCTTGCCCCTCATGGCTCCAGCCTTGTCAGCTTCTCCCTTGACTTGCCTACAATTGCGCCTACACTTGGTTTGCATTGCAAAGAGCGGTAGGCAAGGCAAAGCAAAGCAAGGAAGGTCTTTCTAGGTCTTGCCAGGCAAGGCACACATAAGCAAGCAAGCAAAACAAGAGTAGACTAGCCACAGCATCAAAGGCAAGGCAAGGCCAAGTGACTCTGAGTGCCTTTCCTTGGCAAGTAAAAGATATAGTGACAATGTAATAGGGCAGGCGTTAAAGGTACCATGAGGAGGTATAGTCCAGCAAGATATTTATGTCGTAGACCCTTCTGTGCAGGAGCCATTGTTGGACATAGTACAGGACATGGCATACAGCTTGGCTTGGTAAGTTCCTGAAGGAGAATGGCAATGCTTTCTCATGGGAAGGAAAGCACGTAGCCCCAGAGTTGGAGGTGCAGATAAGAAGCTGTGTCGTGCAGCTCAAGGACGACAGCAGCTTCTTATGCCAGCATATTTGGAAGCATTCCCTCAATTTGTAGAGTCATTGAGTCAGTATCCATCTTTGGAAGGCTGTCTGCCTCTAGTAAGAGTGTTCTGACACCATTGTATGGGATCAGTCACTGGATGTTTTGGATTTTGGAGGAGGGGATGCCATTTCTCTTGAAATGAGCTTCTTGTTCTTCTCTTTGGCAAAGAAATTAAGTTTGGATGGGCACTTTGGGTGGTCTCAGTGAATTTAAAGGTTTTTCCCAAGAGGTTTCCCTGTGGGTTAGAGCTGTTGAACTGACAGTGGGAATCTAGACACCAAGTTGTTGAGCTTTTTGTCCTTGTAGCTTTAGTGTGTGAGTAGTCCCTGTTGCCATGCTGCTTGGATCTTGACTCTGAGACTGAAAGCTTAGGAGCGTAGAGCTGAAAAGAAAAGTGCCAATAGCAGGGTGTGTGTTCATTGTTTGATGGGTGAAGCTGAAATTGTAGGCAGCAAAGAACTTTCTCTCTCCGCTGGCACATTTGTTGAGCGGATGTCTTTGAGTTTGTTACCGGACTCTGCGAGAGTGAAAATGTTTGTTAGGGCAGAGGATTTCGTGTTGCCCTTTGAGTGTGGTGCAAAAGTGTTTGCACAGTTGGAGGGGGAAGATCAGCAAAGTCTTTTTTTCCTGGCACAGTTAATTTGAGAGCAGGGACGTTTCCAACTGGGCTCTGTCCTTTGGAGCTGGCCTCGGTGCGTTTCCTTCTTTTGTTAGTCGACATCGCCATCGTGTGGTTATTTTGATGAGCGCTGGCAGACGGTGCCAGGGAAAAAGCCAAGCTGTTTGCGGCTCCGGCCTCATTGGTGTAGGAACAGCGCAGGGAAGAGCTCCGCTGGGGGTCCAGGCTCTTAGAGACGGAGAGAATGTGATCCTGTATGTAGCACAGAAGGAAGTGGAATTGTTTCATTGTGGGCTGTGCAGTTTATAAGCTGCAAATGAAAAGGCAATTGCAGCGCAGGCTCTTCTTTTCTGTGTGATCAGCTGCTCAACATGTAACTCGCACACACTGAACTGCCTCCACCTCCCTGGAGATATAAAATGTGTATATCACTTTCCTCAAGCTCTATGTATTACCTTGCACTCTAGCAGATCCCAAACCACTTCAAAACGTCCAGCAGCTACTCAAAAAGAAAAAGTCCAACAAAATGCTAGTGCTGGACTTTATAGTGCCCTTGCAGTCTGTAAAATAGACGAAATGCACTAGGGCTTTGAATGCTTCTTCCCAACTATATAAATTCTTTCCAAGTGGCAAAGTCCATCATTACAGCAAAATTTTTCAGCTGGAGTTCTGACTGAGAGATGTGCCAGGACAGAAGGCATTTGCTGACCTACCCTTTTTCCCTGTGTAACTTGGTATTTGCAGTACAATTATTTTCAGTGTCGCTGTGTCCAAGCAGCTAGAGATTACACAGATAGAAGTGTCAAGAGAGATGCTGCTAAAGTACGCCCTTCTTATAGCAGCATTTAAATGGCACACGACGCCTTGCTGCTTTTTCTTTCCTAGAGAGACCTGCTGTCAATTTTTTCACTCTGGCTTCTTGATCAAAAATGTCCACCTGAAATGTCTTACAGAAATAGGCTCCAGGTGTAAAAACCAGTACGGGGCTACATTTTCTGCGTGCTCCACATAAGTCACATCAAACTCACTCATCAAACTTCACTCTCTCCTTCCATTCTCCACTGCCTCTACCATTGTGTTCTCTCGATCTCAGAGTCTAAAGGCAGGCGCAATAGTTTCCACTGAGGGGTTGGAAGAGGTGTACAAGCAGCACAAATAGCTTCTGCGCTGCGCAGGCCATTTCTCTCCATTTTAGAGTCTAAGGGAAAGCGCTAGTGTTCCTGCGGAGAGCTGCAACAGCTGCAGAATATGTGTTGTCTTGGCACATGTTTGCAATCCACCATGATGGATCCTTAGTGAAACCAAACTGTGGTTCTGCTTCAAACATCTCACCCTGCTTGGCCACAAAGCTTTCGCTGACATGTCCCATTGCCTTTTTATTGCTGCGTTTCATTTTCAGAGTTTGTACGGAATCATTGCACTTTGCTTCTAAGCTGAACGTCGATACTGCTGGAGTCTCATATGTCCATTTTCTTCTCACACAAAAAAACTGCTTCCTTTAAAACATGCTGATGCGACCTGCTTTCTTGCTCAGCTGTAATTTTAGGGGTGTTCTCTGTCCCGCTTACAGTCTGAATCTAAACTAAGAAGTTTATGGGACACAGATGTGCCAAGACAAATAGTTTGCTTGGACCTTGCCACGTGTATTCAAAAGCATCCTTTCACTCCACCATCAAGTCTCTGCTTTACATCCTGCAAACTTCACACACACATACATACATACATACTGGAATGAGGCACTTTCTTTCTTTCTTTCTTTCTTTCTCAGCTACACTCACCTATCCCCCACGCTAACTTCTTTACCGCTTTTCTCTTGGCCTTGCTATGCATACTTTTCCTCTTAAGACACCCATTGTCTGGCCTACCCCTTCCCTACATTGCCTTGCCTTTCCTTTCCTATCCAACCTTGCATTTCTTTGTCATTCCTGGCCATTGTTTTCCTCTTCCTTCCTGACCCATCCATGTCTTTCCCTTGCCCTTCCTACCAGTCCAGTGCCTTGCACCACCCATCCCCCTTGCCACTTTGTCCAGTTTCCCTTCCCCTTTGTCCAGCTCCAATCTTTCATTTCCTTCTCCTTCTAGGACTCTCATTGCCTTGCTTGCCTCTCCTTTGTCTTGCCTGGCAAAGCCACCACTTTTCTTGGCGTTACCTTTGAACCTCTCCTCTCCCTTGCCTTGCATTCCCTTGCTCACTCGTCCCCCACCTGGAATTCAATACCCCTCTTTTTGCGGAATTTCTTCATCTTGCCTTGCCCTGCCTGCTTCTCCTAGGACTCTCAAGGCTTTCACGTACCTCCAGCGTTTCAGGAGCATGTGAGAGGAAGCCCAAAAAAGGTCACGTGCAAGCACACCCATCTGTCCTGGCAGCTTGCTTCTGGCACCTATCCTTACATGTCTTGAATTTTGGACATAAAATTCACATTTCACCTTTGCGCTTCAGGACCAGAATGACAGTTCTTTTGTATACCAAGGAAAGCAGGTAATCCAAGTGTTTTAGGTGCAGATTAGAGATGGCCCATGTGAGATCAAGGCCAGCCAGAGAAGTCTGTCCTAGCCCCTTTTGTGTACCAGCAGTCTTTGAATGTACCTCTCATTTGTCTTGCCTTGGTGACCCAAAAGTTTCCTTGCCTTGCCCTGCCTTGCCTCCCTAGCCTTGCACTCCCTCCAGTGCCTACGCCCACACTTGACCTGCCTACTGCTTTCCTCCAGGGAAACCTAGCCTTGCCTAGCCCTTCCTGTTTCTGCCTGGCCTTCCTATGCCCATCCTTGCCTAGAAGTTCTGGGCCTTCTCTCACCTACCACTCCATTTGCTTGCCCCTCATGGCTCCAGCCTTGTCAGCTTCTCCCTTGACTTGCCTACAATTGCGCCTACACTTGGTTTGCATTGCAAAGAGCGGTAGGCAAGGCAAAGCAAAGCAAGGAAGGTCTTTCTAGGTCTTGCCAGGCAAGGCACACATAAGCAAGCAAGCAAAACAAGAGTAGACTAGCCACAGCATCAAAGGCAAGGCAAGGCCAAGTGACTCTGAGTGCCTTTCCTTGGCAAGTAAAAGATATAGTGACAATGTAATAGGGCAGGCGTTAAAGGTACCATGAGGAGGTATAGTCCAGCAAGATATTTATGTTGTAGACCCTTCTGTGCAGGAGCCATTGTTGGACATAGTACAGGACATGGCATACAGTTTGGCTTGGTAAGTTCCTGAAGGAGAATGGCAATGCTTTCTCATGGGAAGGAAAGCACGTAGCCCCAGAGTTGGAGGTGCAGATAAGAAGCTGTGTCGCGCGGCTCAAGGACGACAGCAGCTTCTTGTGCCAGCATATTTGGAAGCACTCCCTCAATTTGTAGAGTCATTGAGTCAGTATCCATCTTTGGAAGGCTGTCTGCCTCTAGTAAGAGTGTTCTGACACCATTGTATGGGATCAGTCACTGGATGTTTTGGATTTTGGAGGAGGGGATGCCATTTCTCTTGAAATGAGCTTCTTGTTCTTCTCTTTGGCAAAGAAATTAAGTTTGGATGGGCACTTTGGGTGGTCTCAGTGAATTTAAAGGTTTTTCCCAAGAGGTTTCCCTGTGGGTTAGAGCTGTTGAACTGACAGTGGGAATCTAGACACCAAGTGGTTGAACTTTTTGTCCTTGTAGCTTTAGTGTGTGAGTAGTCCCTGTTGCCGTGCTGCTTGGATCTTGACTCTGAGACTGAAAGCTTAAGAGCGCAGAGCTGAAAAGAAAAGTGCCAATAGCAGGGTGTGTGTTCATTGTTTGATGGGTGAAGCTGAAATTGTAGGCAGCAAAGAACTTTCTCTCTCTGCTGGCACATTTGTTGAGTGGATGTCTTTGAGTTTGTTACCGGACTCTGCGAGAGTGAAAATGTTTGTTAGGGCAGAGGATTTCGTGTTGCCCTTTGAGTGTGGTGCAAAAGTGTTTGCACACTTGGAGGGGGAAGATCAGCAAAGTCTTTTTTTCCTGGCACAGTTAATTTGAGAGCAGGGACGTTTCCAACTCGGCTCTGTCCTTTGGAGCTGGCCTCGGTGCGTTTCCTTCTTTTGTTAGTCGACAGCGCCATCGTGTGGTTTTTTTGATGAGCGCTGGCAGACGGTGCCAGGGAAAAAGCCAAGCTGTTTGCGGCTCCGGCCTCATTGGTGTAGGAACAGCGCAGGGAAGAGCTCCGCTGGGGGTCCTGGCTCTTAGAGACTGAGAGAATGTGATCCTGTATGTAGCACAGAAGGAAGTGGAATTGTTTCATTGTGGGCTGTGCAGTTTATAAGCTGCAAATGAAAAGGCAATTGCAGCGCAGGCTCTTCTTTTCTGTGTGATCAGCTGCTCAACATGTAACTCGCACACACTGAACTGCATCCACCTCCCTGGAGATATAAAATGTGTATATCACTTTCCTCAAACTCTATGTATTACCTTGCACTCTAGCAGATCCCAAACCACTTCAAAACTTCCAGCAGCTACTCAAAAAGAAAAAGTCCAACAAAAAGCTAGTGCTGGCCTTTAGTGTGCCTTTGCAGTCCGTAAAATAGACGAAATGCACTAGGGCTTTGAATGCTTCTTCCCAACTATATAAATTCTCTCCAAGTGGCAAAGTCCATCATTACAGCAAAATTTTTCAGCTGGAGTTCTGACTGAGAGATGTGCCAGGACAGAAGGCATTTGCTGACCTACCCTTTTTCCCTGTGTAACTTGGTATTTGCAGTACAATTATTTTCAGTGTCGCTGTGTCCAAGCAGCTAGAGATTACACAGATAGAAGTGTCAAGAGAGATGCTGCTAAAGTACGCCCTTCTTATAGCAGCATTTAAATGGCACACGACGCCTTGCTGCTTTTTCTTTCCCAGAGAGACCTGCTGTCAATTTTTTCACTCTGGCTTCTTGATCAAAAATGTCCACCTGAAATGTCTTACAGAAATAGGCTCCAGGTGTAAAAACCAGTACGGGGCTACATTTTCTGCGTGCTCCACATAAGTCACATCAAACTCACTCATCAAACTTCACTCTCTCCTTCCATTCTCCACCACTGCCTCTACCATTGTGTTCTCTGAATCTCAGAGTCTAAAGGCAGGCGCAATAGTTTCCACTGAGGGGTTGGAAGAGGTGTACAAGCAGCACAAATAGCTTCTGCGCTGCGCAGGCCATTTCTCTGCATTTTAGAGTCTAAGGGAAAGCGCTAGTGTTCCTGCGGAGAGCTGCAACAGCTGCAGAATATGTGTTGTCTTGGCACATGTTTGCAATCCACCATGATGGATCCTTAGTGAAACCAAACTGTGGTTCTGCTTCAAACATCTCACCCTGCTTGGCCACAAAGCTTTCGCTGACATGTCCCATTGCCTTTTTATTGCTGCGTTTCATTTTCAGAGTTTGTACGGAATCATTGCACTTTGCTTCTAAGCTGAACGTCGATACTGCTGGAGTCTCATATGTCCATTTTCTTCTCACACAAAAAAACTGCTTCCTTTAAAACATGCTGATGCGACCTGCTTTCTTGCTCAGCTGTAATTTTAGGGGTGTTCTCTGTCCCGCTTACAGTCTGAATCTAAACTAAGAAGTTTATGGGACACAGATGTGCCAAGACAAATAGTTTGCTTGGACCTTGCCACGTGTATTCAAAAGCATCCTTTCACTCCACCATCAAGTCTCTGCTTTCTTCTGCTTTACATCCTGCAAACTTCACACACACATACATACATACATACTGGAATGAGGCACTTTCTTTCTTTCTTTCTTTCTCAGCTACACTCACCTATCCCCCACGCTAACTTCTTTACCGCTTTTCTCTTGGCCTTGCTATGCATACTTTTCCTCTTAAGACACCCATTGTCTGGCCTACCCCTTCCCTACATTGCCTTGCCTTTCCTTTCCTATCCAACCTTGCATTTCTTTGTCATTCCTGGCCATTGTTTTCCTCTTCCTTCCTGACCCATCCATGTCTTTCCCTTGCCCTTCCTACCAGTCCAGTGCCTTGCACCACCCATCCCCCTTGCCACTTTGTCCGGTTTCCCTTCACCTTTGTCCAGCTCCAATCTTTCATTTCCTTCTCCTTCTAGGACTCTCATTGCCTTGCTTGCCTCTCCTTTGTCTTGCCTGGCAAAGCCACCACTTTTCTTGGTGTTACCTTTGAACCTCTCCTCTCCCTTGCCTTGCATTCCCTTGCTCACTCGTCCCCCACCTGGAATTCAATACCCCTCTTTTTGCGGCATTTCTTCATCTTGCCTTGCCCTGCCTGCTTCTCCTAGGACTCTCAAGGCTTTCACGTACCTCCAGCGTTTCAGGAGCATGTGAGAGGAAGCCCAAAAGAGGTCACGTGCAAGCACACCCATCTGTCCTGGCAGCTTGCTTCTGGCACCTATCCTTACATGTCTTGAATTTTGGACATAAAATTCACATTTCACCTTTGCGCTTCAGGACCAGAATGACAGTTCTTTTGTATACCAAGGAAAGCAGGTAATCCAAGTGTTTTAGGTGCAGATTAGAGATGGCCCATGTGAGATCAAGGCCAGCCAGAGAAGTCTGTCCTAGCCCCTTTTGTGTACCAGCAGTCTTTGAATGTACCTCTCATTTGTCTTGCCTTGGTGACCCAAAAGTTTCCTTGCCTTGCCCTGCCTTGCCTCCCTAGCCTTGCACTCCCTCCAGTGCCTACGCCCACACTTGACCTGCCTACTGCTTTCCTCCAGGGAAACCTAGCCTTGCCTAGGCCTTCCTCTTTCTGTCTGGCCTTCCTGTGCCCATCCTTGCCTAGAAGTTCTGGGCCTTCTCTCACCTACCACTCCATTTGCTTGCCCCTCATGGCTCCAGCCTTGTCAACTTCTCCCTTGACTTGCCTACAATTGCGCCTACACTTGGTTTGCATTGCAAAGAGCGGTAGGCAAGGCAAAGCAAAGCAAGGAAGGTCTTTCTAGGTCTTGCCAGGCAAGGCACACATAAGCAAGCAAGCAAAACAAGAGTAGACTAGCCACAGCATCAAAGGCAAGGCAAGGCCAAGTGACTCTGAGTGCCTTTCCTTGGCAAGTAAAAGATATAGTGAAAATGTAATAGGGCAGGCGTTAAAGGTACTATGAGGAGGTATAGTCCAGCAAGATATTTATGTCGTAGACCCTTCTGTGCAGGAGCCATTGTTGGACATAGTACAGGACATGGCATACAGTTTGGCTTGGTAAGTTCCTGAAGGAGAATGGCAATGCTTTCTCATGGGAAGGAAAGCACGTAGCCCCAGAGTTGGAGGTGCAGATAAGAAGCTGTGTCGCGCAGCTCAAGGACGACAGCAGCTTCTTGTGCCGGCATATTTGGAAGCACTCCCTCAATTTGTACAGTCATTGAGTCAGTATCCATCTTTGGAAGGCTGTCTGCCTCTAGTAAGAGTGTTCTGACACCATTGTATGGGATCAGTCACTGGATGTTTTGGATTTTGGAGGAGGGGATGCCATTTCTCTTGAAATGAGCTTCTTGTTCTTCTCTTTGGCAAAGAAATTAAGTTTGGATGGGCACTTTGGGTGGTCTCAGTGAATTTAAAGGTTTTTCCAAAGAGGTTTCCCTGTGGGTTAGAGCTGTTGAACTGACAGTGGGAATCTAGACACCAAGTGGTTGAGCTTTTTGTCCTTGTAGCTTTAGTGTGTGAGTAGTCCCTGTTGCCATGCTGCTTGGATCTTGACTCTGAGACTGAAAGCTTAGGAGCGTAGTGCCGAAAAGAAAAGTGCCAATAGCAGGGTGTGTGTTCATTGTTTGATGGGTGAAGCTGAAATTGTAGGCAGCAAAGAACTTTCTCTCTCCGCTGGCACATTTGTTGAGCGGATGTCTTTGAGTTTGTTACCGGACTCTGCGAGAGTGAAAATGTTTGTCAGGGCAGAGGATTTCGTGTTGCCCTTTGAGTGTGGTGCAAAAGTGTTTGCACACTTGGAGGGGGAAGATCAGCAAAGTCTTTTTTTCCTGGCACAGTTAATTTGAGAGCAGGGACGTTTCCAACTCGGCTCTGTCCTTTGGAGCTGGCCTCGGTGCGTTTCCTTCTTTTGTTAGTCGACATCGCCATCGTGTGGTTATTTTGATGAGCGCTGGCAGACGGTGCCAGGGAAAAAGCCAAGCTGTTTGCGGCTCCGGCCTCATTGGTGTAGGAGCAGCGCAGGGAAGAGCTCCGCTGGGGGTCCTGGCTCTTAGAGACTGAGAGAATGTGATCCTGTATGTAGCACAGAAGGAAGTGGAATTGTTTCATTGTGGGCTGTGCAGTTTATAAGCTGCAAATGAAAAGGCAATTGCAGCGCAGGCTCTTCTTTTCTGTGTGATCAGCTGCTCAACATGTAACTCGCACACACTGAACTGCATCCACCTCCCTGGAGATATAAAATGTGTATATCACTTTCCTCAAACTCTATGTATTACCTTGCACTCTAGCAGATCCCAAACCGCTTCAAAACGTCCAGCAGCTACTCAAAAAGAAAAAGTCCAACAAAATGCTAGTGCTGGACTTTATAGTGCCCTTGCAGTCTGTAAAATAGACGAAATGCACTAGGGCTTTGAATGCTTCTTCCCAACTATATAAATTCTTTCCAAGTGGCAAAGTCCATCATTACAGCAAAATTTTTCAGCTGGAGTTCTGACTGAGAGATGTGCCAGGACAGAAGGCATTTGCTGACCTACCCTTTTTCCCTGTGTAACTTGGTATTTGCAGTACAATTATTTTCAGTGTCGCTGTGTCCAAGCAGCTAGAGATTACACAGATAGAAGTGTCAAGAGAGATGCTGCTAAAGTACGCCCTTCTTATAGCAGCATTTAAATGGCACACGACGCCTTGCTGCTTTTTCTTTCCTAGAGAGACCTGCTGTCAATTTTTTCACTCTGGCTTCTTGATCAAAAATGTCCACCTGAAATGTCTTACAGAAATAGGCTCCAGGTGTAAAAACCAGTACGGGGCTACATTTTCTGCATGCTCCACATAAGTCACATCAAACTCACTCATCAAACTTCACTCTCTCCTTCCATTCTCCACTGCCTCTACCATTGTGTTCTCTGGATCTCAGAGTCTAAAGGCAGGCACAATAGTTTCCACTGAGGGGTTGGAAGAGGTGTACAAGCAGCACAAATAGCTTCTGCGCTGCGCAGGCCATTTCTCTCCATTTTAGAGTCTAAGGGAAAGCGCTAGTGTTCCTGCGGAGAGCTGCAACAGCTGCAGAATATGTGTTGTCTTGGCACATGTTTGCAATCCACCATGATGGATCCTTAGTGAAACCAAACTGTGGTTCTGCTTCAAACATCTCACCCTGCTTGGCCACAAAGCTTTCGCTGACATGTCCCATTTCCTTTTTATTGCTGCGTTTCATTTTCAGAGTTTGTACGGAATCATTGCACTTTGCTTCTAAGCTGAACGTCGATACTGCTGGAGTCTCATATGTCCATTTTCTTCTCACACAAAAAAACTGCTTCCTTTAAAACATGCTGATGCGACCTGCTTTCTTGCTCAGCTGTAATTTTAGGGGTGTTCTCTGTCCCGCTTACAGTCTGAATCTAAACTAAGAAGTTTATGGGACACAGATGTGCCAAGACAAATAGTTTGCTTGGACCTTGCCACGTGTATTCAAAAGCATCCTTTCACTCCACCATCAAGTCTCTGCTTTACATCCTGCAAACTTCACACACACATACATACATACATACTGGAATGAGGCACTTTCTTTCTTTCTTTCTTTCTCAGCTACACTCACCTATCCCCCACGCTAACTTCTTTACCGCTTTTCTCTTGGCCTTGCTATGCATACTTTTCCTCTTAAGACACCCATTGTCTGGCCTACCCCTTCCCTACATTGCCTTGCCTTTCCTTTCCTATCCAACCTTGCATTTCTTTGTCATTCCTGGCCATTGTTTTCCTCTTCCTTCCTGACCCATCCATGTCTTTCCCTTGCCCTTCCTACCAGTCCAGTGCCTTGCACCACCCATCCCCCTTGCCACTTTGTCCAGTTTCCCTTCACCTTTGTCCAGCTCCAATCTTTCATTTCCTTCTCCTTCTAGGACTCTCATTGCCTTGCTTGCCTCTCCTTTGTCTTGCCTGGCAAAGCCACCACTTTTCTTGGTGTTACCTTTGAACCTCTCCTCTCCCTTGCCTTGCATTCCCTTGCTCACTCGTCCCCCACCTGGAATTCAATACCCCTCTTTTTGCGGCATTTCTTCATCTTGCCTTGCCCTGCCTGCTTCTCCTAGGACTCTCAAGGCTTTCACGTACCTCCAGCGTTTCAGGAGCATGTGAGAGGAAGCCCAAAAGAGGTCACGTGCAAGCACACCCATCTGTCCTGGCAGCTTGCTTCTGGCACCTATCCTTACATGTCTTGAATTTTGGACATAAAATTCACATTTCACCTTTGCGCTTCAGGACCAGAATGACAGTTCTTTTGTATACCAAGGAAAGCAGGTAATCCAAGTGTTTTAGGTGCAGATTAGAGATGGCCCATGTGAGATCAAGGCCAGCCAGAGAAGTCTGTCCTAGCCCCTTTTGTGTACCAGCAGTCTTTGAATGTACCTCTCATTTGTCTTGCCTTGGTGACCCAAAAGTTTCCTTGCCTTGCCCTGCCTTGCCTCCCTAGCCTTGCACTCCCTCCAGTGCCTACGCCCACACTTGACCTGCCTACTGCTTTCCTCCAGGGAAACCTAGCCTTGCCTAGGCCTTCCTCTTTCTGTCTGGCCTTCCTGTGCCCATCCTTGCCTAGAAGTTCTGGGCCTTCTCTCACCTACCACTCCATTTGCTTGCCCCTCATGGCTCCAGCCTTGTCAGCTTCTCCCTTGACTTGCCTACAATTGCGCCTACACTTGGTTTGCATTGCAAAGAGCGGTAGGCAAGGCAAAGCAAAGCAAGGAAGGTCTTTCTAGGTCTTGCCAGGCAAGGCACACATAAGCAAGCAAGCAAAACAAGAGTAGACTAGCCACAGCATCAAAGGCAAGGCAAGGCCAAGTGACTCTGAGTGCCTTTCCTTGGCAAGTAAAAGATATAGTGAAAATGTAATAGGGCAGGCGTTAAAGGTACTATGAGGAGGTATAGTCCAGCAAGATATTTATGTTGTAGACCCTTCTGTGCAGGAGCCATTGTTGGACATAGTACAGGACATGGCATACAGTTTGGCTTGGTAAGTTCCTGAAGGAGAATGGCAATGCTTTCTCATGGGAAGGAAAGCACGTAGCCCCAGAGTTGGAGGTGCAGATAAGAAGCTGTGTCGCGCAGCTCAAGGACGACAGCAGCTTCTTGTGCCGGCATATTTGGAAGCACTCCCTCAATTTGTACAGTCATTGAGTCAGTATCCATCTTTGGAAGGCTGTCTGCCTCTAGTAAGAGTGTTCTGACACCATTGTATGGGATCAGTCACTGGATGTTTTGGATTTTGGAGGAGGGGATGCCATTTCTCTTGAAATGAGCTTCTTGTTCTTCTCTTTGGCAAAGAAATTAAGTTTGGATGGGCACTTTGGGTGGTCTCAGTGAATTTAAAGGTTTTTCCCAAGAGGTTTCCCTGTGGGTTAGAGCTGTTGAACTGACAGTGGGAATCTAGACACCAAGTGGTTGAACTTTTTGTCCTTGTAGCTTTAGTGTGTGAGTAGTCCCTGTTGCCGTGCTGCTTGGATCTTGACTCTGAGACTGAAAGCTTAGGAGCGTAGTGCCGAAAAGAAAAGTGCCAATAGCAGGGTGTGTGTTCATTGTTTGATGGGTGAAGCTGAAATTGTAGGCAGCAAAGAACTTTCTCTCTCCGCTGGCACATTTGTTGAGCGGATGTCTTTGAGTTTGTTACCGGACTCTGCGAGAGTGAAAATGTTTGTCAGGGCAGAGGATTTCGTGTTGCCCTTTGAGTGTGGTGCAAAAGTGTTTGCACACTTGGAGGGGGAAGATCAGCAAAGTCTTTTTTTCCTGGCACAGTTAATTTGAGAGCAGGGACGTTTCCAACTCGGCTCTGTCCTTTGGAGCTGGCCTCGGTGCGTTTCCTTCTTTTGTTAGTCGACATCGCCATCGTGTGGTTATTTTGATGAGCGCTGGCAGACGGTGCCAGGGAAAAAGCCAAGCTGTTTGCGGCTCCGGCCTCATTGGTGTAGGAGCAGCGCAGGGAAGAGCTCCGCTGGGGGTCCTGGCTCTTAGAGACTGAGAGAATGTGATCCTGTATGTAGCACAGAAGGAAGTGGAATTGTTTCATTGTGGGCTGTGCAGTTTATAAGCTGCAAATGAAAAGGCAATTGCAGCGCAGCCTCTTCTTTTCTGTGTGATCAGCTGCTCAACATGTAACTCACACACACTGAACTGCATCCACCTCCCTGGAGATATAAAATGTGTATATCACTTTCCTCAAGCTCTATGTATTACCTTGCACTCTAGCAGATCCCAAACCGCTTCAAAACGTCCAGCAGCTACTCAAAAAGTCCAACAAAAAGCTAGTGCTGGCCTTTATAGTGCCCTTGCAGTCCGTAAAATAGACGAAATGCACTAGGGCTTTGAATGCTTCTTCCCAACTATATAAATTCTCTCCAGGTGGCAAAGTCCATCATTACAGCAAAATTTTTCAGCTGGAGTTCTGACTGAGAGATGTGCCAGGACAGAAGGCATTTGCTGACCTACCCTTTTTCCCTGTGTAACTTGGTATTTGCAGTACAATTATTTTCAGTGTCGCTGTGTCCAAGCAGCTAGAGATTACACAGATAGAAGTGTCAAGAGAGATGCTGCTAAAGTACGCCCTTCTTATAGCAGCATTTAAATGGCACACGACGCCTTGCTGCTTTTTCTTTCCTAGAGAGACCCGCTGTCAATTTTTTCACTCTGGCTTCTTGATCAAAAATGTCCACCTGAAATGTCTTACAGAAATAGGCTCCAGGTGTAAAAACCAGTACGGGGCTACATTTTCTGCGTGCTCCACATAAGTCACATCAAACTCACTCATCAAACTTCACTCTCTCCTTCCATTCTCCACTGCCTCTACCATTGTGTTCTCTGGATCTCAGAGTCTAAAGGCAGGCGCAATAGTTTCCACTGAGGGGTTGGAAGAGGTGTACAAGCAGCACAAATAGCTTCTGCGCTGCGCAGGCCATTTCTCTGCATTTTAGAGTCTAAGGGAAAGCGCTAGTGTTCCTGCGGAGAGCTGCAACAGCTGCAGAATATGTGTTGTCTTGGCACATGTTTGCAATCCACCATGATGGATCCTTAGTGAAACCAAACTGTGGTTCTGCTTCAAACATCTCACCCTGCTTGGCCACAAAGCTTTCGCTGACATGTCCCATTGCCTTTTTATTGCTGCGTTTCATTTTCAGAGTTTGTACGGAATCATTGCACTTTGCTTCTAAGCTGAACGTCGATACTGCTGGAGTCTCATATGTCCATTTTCTTCTCACACAAAAAAACTGCTTCCTTTAAAACATGCTGATGCGACCTGCTTTCTTGCTCAGCTGTAATTTTAGGGGTGTTCTCTGTCCCGCTTACGGTCTGAATCTAAACTAAGAAGTTTATGGGACACAGATGTGCCAAGACAAATAGTTTGCTTGGACCTTGCCACGTGTATTCAAAAGCATCCTTTCACTCCACCATCAAGTCTCTGCTTTACATCCTGCAAACTTCACACACACATACATACATACAAACTGGAATGAGGCACTTTCTTTCTTTCTTTCTTTCTCAGCTACACTCACCTATCCCCCACGCTAACTTCTTTACCGCTTTTCTCTTGGCCTTGCTATGCATACTTTTCCTCTTAAGACACCCATTGTCTGGCCTACCCCTTCCCTACATTGCCTTGCCTTTCCTTTCCTATCCAACCTTGCATTTCTTTGTCATTCCTGGCCATTGTTTTCCTCTTCCTTCCTGACCCATCCATGTCTTTCCCTTGCCCTTCCTACCAGTCCAGTGCCTTGCACCACCCATCCCCCTTGCCACTTTGTCCAGTTTCCCTTCCCCTTTGTCCAGCTCCAATCTTTCATTTCCTTCTCCTTCTAGGACTCTCATTGCCTTGCTTGCCTCTCCTTTGTCTAGCCTGGCAAAGCCACCACTTTTCTTGGCGTTACCTTTGAACCTCTCCTCTCCCTTGCCTTGCATTCCCTTGCTCACTCGTCCCCCACCTGGAATTCAATACCCCTCTTTTTGCGGCATTTCTTCATCTTGCCTTGCCCTGCCTGCTTCTCCTAGGACTCTCAAGGCTTTCACGTACCTCCAGCGTTTCAGGAGCATGTGAGAGGAAGCCCAAAAGAGGTCACGTGCAAGCACACCCATCTATCCTGGCAGCTTGCTTCTGGCACCTATCCTTACATGTCTTGAATTTTGGACATAAAATTCACATTTCACCTTTGCGCTTCAGGACCAGAATGACAGTTCTTTTGTATACCAAGGAAAGCAGGTAATCCAAGTGTTTTAGGTGCAGATTAGAGATGGCCCATGTGAGATCAAGGCCAGCCAGAGAAGTCTGTCCTAGCCCCTTTTGTGTACCAGCAGTCTTTGAATGTACCTCTCATTTGTCTTGCCTTGGTGACCCAAAAGTTTCCTTGCCTTGCCCTGCCTTGCCTCCCTAGCCTTGCACTCCCTCCAGTGCCTACGCCCACACTTGACCTGCCTACTGCTTTCCTCCAGGGAAACCTAGCCTTGCCTAGGCCTTCCTGTTTCTGCCTGGCCTACCTGTGCCCATCCTTGCCTAGAAGTTCTGGGCCTTCTCTCACCCACCACTCCATTTGCTTGCCCCTCATGTCTCCTGCCTTGTCAGCTTCTCCCTTGACTTGCCTACAATTGCGCCTACACTTGGTTTGCATTGCAAAGAGCGGTAGGCAAGGCAAAGCAAAGCAAGGAAGGTTTTTCTAGGTCTTGCCAGGCAAGGCACACATAAGCAAGCAAGCAAAACAAGAGTAGACTAGCCACAGCATCAAAGGCAAGGCAAGGCCAAGTGACTCTGAGTGCCTTTCCTTGGCAAGTAAAAGATATAGTGACAATGTAATAGGGCAGGCGTTAAAGGTACCATGAGGAGGTATAGTCCAGCAAGATATTTATGTTGTAGACCCTTCTGTGCAGGAGCCATTGTTGGACATAGTACAGGACATGGCATACAGCTTGGCTTGGTAAGTTCCTGAAGGAGAATGGCAATGCTTTCTCATGGGAAGGAAAGCACGTAGCCCCAGAGTTGGAGGTGCAGATAAGAAGCTGTGTCGCGCAGCTCAAGGACGACAGCAGCTTCTTGTGCCGGCATATTTGGAAGCACTCCCTCAATTTGTACAGTCATTGAGTCAGTATCCATCTTTGGAAGGCTGTCTGCCTCTAGTAAGAGTGTTCTGACACCATTGTATGGGATCAGTCACTGGATGTTTTGGATTTTGGAGGAGGGGATGCCATTTCTCTTGAAATGAGCTTCTTGTTCTTCTCTTTGGCAAAGAAATTAAGTTTGGATGGGCACTTTGGGTGGTCTCAGTGAATTTAAAGGTTTTTCCCAAGAGGTTTCCCTGTGGGTTAGAGCTGTTGAACTGACAGTGGGAATCTAGACACCAAGTTGTTGAGCTTTCTGTCCTTGTAGCTTTAGTGTGTGAGTAGTCCCTGTTGCCATGCTGCTTGGATCTTGATTCTGAGACTGAAAGCTTAGGAGCGTAGAGCAGAAAAGAAAAGTGCCAATAGCAGGGTGTGTGTTCATTGTTTGATGGGTGAAGCTGAAATTGTAGGCAGCAAAGAACTTTCTCTCTCCGCTGGCACATTTGTTGAGCGGATGTCTTTGAGTTTGTTACCGGACTCTGCGAGAGTGAAAATGTTTGTTAGGGCAGAGGATTTCGTGTTGCCCTTTGAGTGTGGTGCAAAAGTGTTTGCACACTTGGAGGGGGAAGATCAGCAAAGTCCTTTTTTTCCTGGCACAGTTAATTTGAGAGCAGGGACGTTTCCAACTCGGCTCTGTCCTTTGGAGCTGGCCTCGGTGCGTTTCCTTCTTTTGTTAGTCGACAGCGCCATCGTGTGGTTATTTTGATGAGCGCTGGCAGACGGTGCCAGGGAAAAAGCCAAGCTGTTTGCGGCTCCGGCCTCATTGGTGTAGGAGCAGCGCAGGGAAGAGCTCCGCTGGGGGTCCTGGCTCTTAGAGACTGAGAGAATGTGATCCTGTATGTAGCACAGAAGGAAGTGGAATTGTTTCATTGTGGGCTGTGCAGTTTATAAGCTGCAAATGAAAAGGCAATTGCAGCGCAGCCTCTTCTTTTCTGTGTGATCAGCTGCTCAACATGTAACTCGCACACACTGAACTGCATCCACCTCCCTGGAGATATAAAATGTGTATATCACTTTCCTCAAACTCTATGTATTACCTTGCACTCTAGCAGATCCCAAACCGCTTCAAAACGTCCAGCAGCTACTCAAAAAGAAAAAGTCCAACAAAATGCTAGTGCTGGCCTTTAGAGTGCCCTTGCAGTCCGTAAAATAGACGAAATGCACTAGGGCTTTGAATGCTTCTTCCCAACTATATAAATTCTCTCCAAGTGGCAAAGTCCATCATTACAGCAAAATTTTTCAGCTGGAGTTCTGACTGAGAGATGTGCCAGGACAGAAGGCATTTGCTGACCTACCCTTTTTCCCTGTGTAACTTGGTATTTGCAGTACAATTATTTTCAGTGTCGCTGTGTCCAAGCAGCTAGAGATTACACAGATAGAAGTGTCAAGAGAGATGCTGCTAAAGTACGCCCTTCTTATAGCAGCATTTAAATGGCACACGACGCCTTGCTGCTTTTTCTTTCCCAGAGAGACCTGCTGTCAATTTTTTCACTCTGGCTTCTTGATCAAAAATGTCCACCTGAAATGTCTTACAGAAATAGGCTCCAGGTGTAAAAACCAGTACGGGGCTACATTTTCTGCGTGCTCCACATAAGTCACATCAAACTCACTCATCAAACTTCACTCTCTCCTTCCATTCTCCACCACTGCCTCTACCATTGTGTTCTCTGGATCTCAGAGTCTAAAGGCAGGCGCAATAGTTTCCACTGAGGGGTTGGAAGAGGTGTACAAGCAGCACAAATAGCTTCTGCGCTGCGCAGGCCATTTCTCTGCATTTTAGAGTCTAAGGGAAAGCGCTAGTGTTCCTGCGGAGAGCTGCAACAGCTGCAGAATATGTGTTGTCTTGGCACATGTTTGCAATCCACCATGATGGATCCTTAGTGAAACCAAACTGTGGTTCTGCTTCAAACATCTCACCCTGCTTGGCCACAAAGCTTTCGCTGACATGTCCCATTGCCTTTTTATTGCTGCGTTTCATTTTCAGAGTTTGTACGGAATCATTGCACTTTGCTTCTAAGCTGAACGTTGATACTGCTGGAGTCTCATATGTCCATTTTCTTCTCACACAAAAAAACTGCTTCCTTTAAAACATGCTGATGCGACCTGCTTTCTTGCTCAGCTGTAATTTTAGGGGTGTTCTCTGTCCCGCTTACAGTCTGAATCTAAACTAAGAAGTTTATGGGACACAGATGTGCCAAGACAAATAGTTTGCTTGGACCTTGCCACGTGTATTTAAAAGCATCCTTTCACTCCACCATCAAGTCTCTGCTTTACATCCTGCAAACTTCACACACACATACATACATACAAACTGGAATGAGGCACTTTCTTTCTTTCTTTCTTTCTCAGCTACACTCACCTATCCCCCACGCTAACTTCTTTACCGCTTTTCTCTTGGCCTTGCTATGCATACTTTTCCTCTTAAGACACCCATTGTCTGGCCTACCCCTTCCCTACATTGCCTTGCCTTTCCTTTCCTATCCAACCTTGCATTTCTTTGTCATTCCTGGCCATTGTTTTCCTCTTCCTTCCTGACCCATCCATGTCTTTCCCTTGCCCTTCCTACCAGTCCAGTGCCTTGCACCACCCATCCCCCTTGCCACTTTGTCCAGTTTCCCTTCCCCTTTGTCCAGCTCCAATCTTTCATTTCCTTCTCCTTCTAGGACTCTCATTGCCTTGCTTGCCTCTCCTTTGTCTTGCCTGGCAAAGCCACCACTTTTCTTGGCGTTACCTTTGAACCTCTCCTCTCCCTTGCCTTGCATTCCCTTGCTCACTCGTCCCCCACCTGGAATTCAATACCCCTCTTTTTGCGGAATTTCTTCATCTTGCCTTGCCCTGCCTGCTTCTCCTAGGACTCTCAAGGCTTTCACGTACCTCCAGCGTTTCAGGAGCATGTGAGAGGAAGTCCAAAAGAGGTCACGTGCAAGCACACCCATCTGTCCTGGCAGCTTGCTTCTGGCACCTATCCTTACATGTCTTGAATTTTGGACATAAAATTCACATTTCACCTTTGCGCTTCAGGACCAGAATGACAGTTCTTTTGTATACCAAGGAAAGCAGGTAATCCAAGTGTTTTAGGTGCAGATTAGAGATGGCCCATGTGAGATCAAGGCCAGCCAGAGAAGTCTGTCCTAGCCCCTTTTGTGTACCAGCAGTCTTTGAATGTACCTCTCATTTGTCTTGCCTTGGTGACCCAAAAGTTTCCTTGCCTTGCCCTGCCTTGCCTCCCTAGCCTTGCACTCCCTCCAGTGCCTACGCCCACACTTGACCTGCCCACACTTGACTGCTTTCCTCCAGGGAAACCTAGCCTTGCCTAGGCCTTCCTGTTTCTGCCTGGCCTTCCTATGCCCATCCTTGCCTAGAAGTTCTGGGCCTTCTCTCACCTACCACTCCATTTGCTTGCCCCTCATGGCTCCAGCCTTGTCAGCTTCTCCCTTGACTTGCCTACAATTGCTCGTACACTTGGTTTGCATTGCAAAGAGCGGTAGGCAAGGCAAAGCAAAGCAAGGAAGGTCTTTCTAGGTCTTGCCAGGCAAGGCACACATAAGCAAGCAAGCAAAACAAGAGTAGACTAGCCACAGCATCAAAGGCAAGGCAAGGCCAAGTGACTCTGAGTGCCTTTCCTTGGCAAGTAAAAGATATAGTGACAATGTAATAGGGCAGGCGTTAAAGGTACCATGAGGAGGTATAGTCCAGAGAGATATTTATGTCGTAGACCCTTCTGTGCAGGAGCCATTGTTGGACATAGTACAGGACATGGCATACAGTTTGGCTTGGTAAGTTCCTGAAGGAGAATGGCAATGCTTTCTCATGGGAAGGAAAGCACGTAGCCCCAGAGTTGGAGGTGCAGATAAGAAGCTGTGTCGCGCAGCTCAAGGACGACAGCAGCTTCTTGTGCCGGCATATTTGGAAGCACTCCCTCAATTTGTACAGTCATTGAGTCAGTATCCATCTTTGGAAGGCTGTCTGCCTCTAGTAAGAGTGTTCTGACACCATTGTATGGGATCAGTCACTGGATGTTTTGGATTTTGGAGGAGGGGATGCCATTTCTCTTGAAATGAGCTTCTTGTTCTTCTCTTTGGCAAAGAAATTAAGTTTGGATGGGCACTTTGGGTGGTCTCAGTGAATTTAAAGGTTTTTCCCAAGAGGTTTCCCTGTGGGTTAGAGCTGTTGAACTGACAGTGGGAATCTAGACACCAAGTGGTTGAACTTTTTGTCCTTGTAGCTTTAGTGTGTGAGTAGTCCCTGTTGCCGTGCTGCTTGGATCTTGACTCTGAGACTGAAAGCTTAAGAGCGCAGAGCTGAAAAGAAAAGTGCCAATAGCAGGGTGTGTGTTCATTGTTTGATGGGTGAAGCTGAAATTGTAGGCAGCAAAGAACTTTCTCTCTCCGCTGGCACATTTGTTGAGCGGATGTCTTTGAGTTTGTTACCGGACTCTGCGAGAGTGAAAATGTTTGTTAGGGCAGAGGATTTCGTGTTGCCCTTTGAGTGTGGTGCAAAAGTGTTTGCACACTTGGAAGGGGAAGATCAGCAGTCTTTTTTTCCTGGCACAGTTAATTTGAGAGCAGGGACGTTTCCAACTCGGCTCTGTCCTTTGGAGCTGGCCTCGGTGCGTTTCCTTCTTTTGTTAGTCGACAGCGCCATCGTGTGGTTATTTTGATGAGCGCTGGCAGACGGTGCCAGGGAAAAAGCCAAGCTGTTTTTGGCTCCGGCCTCATTGGTGTAGGAACAGCGCAGGGAAGAGCTCCGCTGGGGGTCCTGGCTCTTAGAGACTGAGAGAATGTGATCCTGTATGTAGCACAGAAGGAAGTGGAATTGTTTCATTGTGGGCTGTGCAGTTTATAAGCTGCAAATGAAAAGGCAATTGCAGCGCAGCCTCTTCTTTTCTGTGTGATCAGCTGCTCAACATGTAACTCGCACACACTGAACTGCATCCACCTCCCTGGAGATATAAAATGTGTATATCACTTTCCTCAAACTCTATGTATTACCTTGCACTCTAGCAGATCCCAAACCGCTTCAAAACGTCCAGCAGCTACTCAAAAAGAAAAAGTCCAACAAAATGCTAGTGCTGGCCTTTATAGTGCCCTTGCAGTCCGTAAAATAGACGAAATGCACTAGGGCTTTGAATGCTTCTTCCCAACTATATAAATTCTCTCCAAGTGGCAAAGTCCATCATTACAGCAAAATTTTTCAGCTGGAGTTCTGACTGAGAGATGTGCCAGGACAGAAGGCATTTGCTGACCTACCCTTTTTCCCTGTGTAACTTGGTATTTGCAGTACAATTATTTTCAGTGTCGCTGTGTCCAAGCAGCTAGAGATTACACAGATAGAAGTGTCAAGAGAGATGCTGCTAAAGTACGCCCTTCTTATAGCAGCATTTAAATGGCACACGACGCCTTGCTGCTTTTTCTTTCCTAGAGAGACCCGCTGTCAATTTTTTCACTCTGGTTTCTTGATCAAAAATGTCCACCTGAAATGTCTTACAGAAATAGGCTCCAGGTGTAAAAACCAGTACGGGGCTACATTTTCTGCGTGCTCCACATAAGTCACATCAAACTCACTCATCAAACTTCACTCTCTCCTTCCATTCTCCACCACTGCCTCTACCATTGTGTTCTCTCGATCTCAGAGTCTAAAGGCAGGCGCAATAGTTTCCACTGAGGGGTTGGAAGAGGTGTACAAGCAGCACAAATAGCTTCTGCGCTGCGCAGGCCATTTCTCTGCATTTTAGAGTCTAAGGGAAAGCGCTAGTGTTCCTGCGGAGAGCTGCAACAGCTGCAGAATATGTGTTGTCTTGGCACATGTTTGCAATCCACCATGATGGATCCTTAGTGAAACCAAACTGTGGTTCTGCTTCAAACATCTCACCCTGCTTGGCCACAAAGCTTTCGCTGACATGTCCCATTGCCTTTTTATTGCTGCGTTTCATTTTCAGAGTTTGTACGGAATCATTGCACTTTGCTTCTAAGCTGAACGTCGATACTGCTGGAGTCTCATATGTCCATTTTCTTCTCACACAAAAAAACTGCTTCCTTTAAAACATGCTGATGCGACCTGCTTTCTTGCTCAGCTGTGATTTTAGGGGTGTTCTCTGTCCCGCTTACAGTCTGAATCTAAACTAAGAAGTTTATGGGACACAGATGTGCCAAGACAAATAGTTTGCTTGAACCTTGCCACGTGTATTCAAAAGCATCCTTTCACTCCACCATCAAGTCTCTGCTTTACATCCTGCAAACTTCACACACACATACATACATACAAACTGGAATGAGGCACTTTCTTTCTTTCTTTCTTTCTCAGCTACACTCACCTATCCCCCACGCTAACTTCTTTACCGCTTTTCTCTTGGCCTTGCTATGCATACTTTTCCTCTTAAGACACCCATTGTCTGGCCTACCCCTTCCCTACATTGCCTTGCCTTTCCTTTCCTATCCAACCTTGCATTTCTTTGTCATTCCTGGCCATTGTTTTCCTCTTCCTTCCTGACCCATCCATGTCTTTCCCTTGCCCTTCCTACCAGTCCAGTGCCTTGCACCACCCATCCCCCTTGCCACTTTGTCCAGTTTCCCTTCCCCTTTGTCCAGCTCCAGTCTTTCATTTCCTTCTCCTTCTAGGACTCTCATTGCCTTGCTTGCCTCTCCTTTGTCTTGCCTGGCAAAGCCACCACTTTTCTTGGCGTTACCTTTGAACCTCTCCTCTCCCTTGCCTTGCATTCCCTTGCTCACTCGTCCCCCACCTGGAATTCAATACCCCTCTTTTTGCGGAATTTCTTCATCTTGCCTTGCCCTGCCTGCTTCTCCTAGGACTCTCAAGGCTTTCACGTACCTCCAGCGTTTCAGGAGCATGTGAGAGGAAGCCCAAAAGAGGTCACGTGCAAGCACACCCATCTATCCTGGCAGCTTGCTTCTGGCACCTATCCTTACATGTCTTGAATTTTGGACATAAAATTCACATTTCACCTTTGCGCTTCAGGACCAGAATGACAGTTCTTTTGTATACCAAGGAAAGCAGGTAATCCAAGTGTTTTAGGTGCAGATTAGAGATGGCCCATGTGAGATCAAGGCCAGACAGAGAAGTCTGTCCTAGCCCCTTTTGTGTACCAGCAGTCTTTGAATGTACCTCTCATTTGTCTTGCCTTGGTGACCCAAAAGTTTCCTTGCCTTGCCCTGCCTTGCCTCCCTAGCCTTGCACTCCCTCCAGTGCCTACGCCCACACTTGACCTGCCCACACTTGACTGCTTTCCTCCAGGGAAACCTAGCCTTGCCTAGGCCTTCCTGTTTCTGCCTGGCCTTCCTATGCCCATCCTTGCCTAGAAGTTCTGGGCCTTCTCTCACCTACCACTCCATTTGCTTGCCCCTCATGGCTCCAGCCTTGTCAGCTTCTCCCTTGACTTGCCTACAATTGCTCGTACACTTGGTTTGCATTGCAAAGAGCGGTAGGCAAGGCAAAGCAAAGCAAGGAAGGTCTTTCTAGGTCTTGCCAGGCAAGGCACACATAAGCAAGCAAGCAAAACAAGAGTAGACTAGCCACAGCATCAAAGGCAAGGCAAGGCCAAGTGACTCTGAGTGCCTTTCCTTGGCAAGTAAAAGATATAGTGACAATGTAATAGGGCAGGCGTTAAAGGTACCATGAGGAGGTATAGTCCAGAGAGATATTTATGTCGTAGACCCTTCTGTGCAGGAGCCATTGTTGGACATAGTACAGGACATGGCATACAGTTTGGCTTGGTAAGTTCCTGAAGGAGAATGGCAATGCTTTCTCATGGGAAGGAAAGCACGTAGCCCCAGAGTTGGAGGTGCAGATAAGAAGCTGTGTCGCGCAGCTCAAGGACGACAGCAGCTTCTTGTGCCGGCATATTTGGAAGCACTCCCTCAATTTGTACAGTCATTGAGTCAGTATCCATCTTTGGAAGGCTGTCTGCCTCTAGTAAGAGTGTTCTGACACCATTGTATGGGATCAGTCACTGGATGTTTTGGATTTTGGAGGAGGGGATGCCCTTTCTCTTGAAATGAGCTTCTTGTTCTTCTCTTTGGCAAAGAAATTAAGTTTGGATGGGCACTTTGGGTGGTCTCAGTGAATTTAAAGGTTTTTCCCAAGAGGTTTCCCTGTGGGTTAGAGCTGTTGAACTGACAGTGGGAATCTAGACAGCAAGTTGTTGAGCTTTTTGTCCTTGTAGCTTTAGTGTGTGAGTAGTCCCTGTTGCCATGCTGCTTGGATCTTGACTCTGAGACTGAAAGCTTAGGAGCGTAGAGCTGAAAAGAAAAGTGCCAATAGCAGGGTGTGTGTTCATTGTTTGATGGGTGAAGCTGAAATTGTAGGCAGCAAAGAACTTTCTCTCTCCGCTGGCACATTTGTTGAGCGGATGTCTTTGAGTTTGTTACCGGACTCTGCGAGAGTGAAAATGTTTGTTAGGGCAGAGGATTTCGTGTTGCCCTTTGAGTGTGGTGCAAAAGTGTTTGCACAGTTGGAGGGGGAAGATCAGCAAAGTCTTTTTTTCCTGGCACAGTTAATTTGAGAGCAGGGACGTTTCCAACTCGGCTCTGTCCTTTGGAGCTGGCCTCGGTGCGTTTCCTTCTTTTGTTAGTCGACAGCGCCATCGTGTGGTTATTTTGATGAGCGCTGGCAGACGGTGCCAGGGAAAAAGCCAAGCTGTTTGCGGCTCCGGCCTCATTGGTGTAGGAGCAGCGCAGGGAAGAGCTCCGCTGGGGGTCCTGGCTCTTAGAGACTGAGAGAATGTGATCCTGTATGTAGCACAGAAGGAAGTGGAATTGTTTCATTGTGGGCTGTGCAGTTTATAAGCTGCAAATGAAAAGGCAATTGCAGCGCAGCCTCTTCTTTTCTGTGTGATCAGCTGCTCAACATGTAACTCACACACACTGAACTGCATCCACCTCCCTGGAGATATAAAATGTGTATATCACTTTCCTCAAGCTCTATGTATTACCTTGCACTCTAGCAGATCCCAAACCGCTTCAAAACGTCCAGCAGCTACTCAAAAAGTCCAACAAAAAGCTAGTGCTGGCCTTTATAGTGCCCTTGCAGTCCGTAAAATAGACGAAATGCACTAGGGCTTTGAATGCTTCTTCCCAACTATATAAATTCTCTCCAGGTGGCAAAGTCCATCATTACAGCAAAATTTTTCAGCTGGAGTTCTGACTGAGAGATGTGCCAGGACAGAAGGCATTTGCTGACCTACCCTTTTTCCCTGTGTAACTTGGTATTTGCAGTACAATTATTTTCAGTGTCGCTGTGTCCAAGCAGCTAGAGATTACACAGATAGAAGTGTCAAGAGAGATGCTGCTAAAGTACGCCCTTCTTATAGCAGCATTTAAATGGCACACGACGCCTTGCTGCTTTTTCTTTCCTAGAGAGACCCGCTGTCAATTTTTTCACTCTGGCTTCTTGATCAAAAATGTCCACCTGAAATGTCTTACAGAAATAGGCTCCAGGTGTAAAAACCAGTACGGGGCTACATTTTCTGCGTGCTCCACATAAGTCACATCAAACTCACTCATCAAACTTCACTCTCTCCTTCCATTCTCCACTGCCTCTACCATTGTGTTCTCTGGATCTCAGAGTCTAAAGGCAGGCGCAATAGTTTCCACTGAGGGGTTGGAAGAGGTGTACAAGCAGCACAAATAGCTTCTGCGCTGCGCAGGCCATTTCTCTGCATTTTAGAGTCTAAGGGAAAGCGCTAGTGTTCCTGCGGAGAGCTGCAACAGCTGCAGAATATGTGTTGTCTTGGCACATGTTTGCAATCCACCATGATGGATCCTTAGTGAAACCAAACTGTGGTTCTGCTTCAAACATCTCACCCTGCTTGGCCACAAAGCTTTCGCTGACATGTCCCATTGCCTTTTTATTGCTGCGTTTCATTTTCAGAGTTTGTACGGAATCATTGCACTTTGCTTCTAAGCTGAACGTCGATACTGCTGGAGTCTCATATGTCCATTTTCTTCTCACACAAAAAAACTGCTTCCTTTAAAACATGCTGATGCGACCTGCTTTCTTGCTCAGCTGTAATTTTAGGGGTGTTCTCTGTCCCGCTTACGGTCTGAATCTAAACTAAGAAGTTTATGGGACACAGATGTGCCAAGACAAATAGTTTGCTTGGACCTTGCCACGTGTATTCAAAAGCATCCTTTCACTCCACCATCAAGTCTCTGCTTTACATCCTGCAAACTTCACACACACATACATACATACAAACTGGAATGAGGCACTTTCTTTCTTTCTTTCTTTCTCAGCTACACTCACCTATCCCCCACGCTAACTTCTTTACCGCTTTTCTCTTGGCCTTGCTATGCATACTTTTCCTCTTAAGACACCCATTGTCTGGCCTACCCCTTCCCTACATTGCCTTGCCTTTCCTTTCCTATCCAACCTTGCATTTCTTTGTCATTCCTGGCCATTGTTTTCCTCTTCCTTCCTGACCCATCCATGTCTTTCCCTTGCCCTTCCTACCAGTCCAGTGCCTTGCACCACCCATCCCCCTTGCCACTTTGTCCAGTTTCCCTTCCCCTTTGTCCAGCTCCAATCTTTCATTTCCTTCTCCTTCTAGGACTCTCATTGCCTTGCTTGCCTCTCCTTTGTCTAGCCTGGCAAAGCCACCACTTTTCTTGGCGTTACCTTTGAACCTCTCCTCTCCCTTGCCTTGCATTCCCTTGCTCACTCGTCCCCCACCTGGAATTCAATACCCCTCTTTTTGCGGCATTTCTTCATCTTGCCTTGCCCTGCCTGCTTCTCCTAGGACTCTCAAGGCTTTCACGTACCTCCAGCGTTTCAGGAGCATGTGAGAGGAAGCCCAAAAGAGGTCACGTGCAAGCACACCCATCTATCCTGGCAGCTTGCTTCTGGCACCTATCCTTACATGTCTTGAATTTTGGACATAAAATTCACATTTCACCTTTGCGCTTCAGGACCAGAATGACAGTTCTTTTGTATACCAAGGAAAGCAGGTAATCCAAGTGTTTTAGGTGCAGATTAGAGATGGCCCATGTGAGATCAAGGCCAGACAGAGAAGTCTGTCCTAGCCCCTTTTGTGTACCAGCAGTCTTTGAATGTACCTCTCATTTGTCTTGCCTTGGTGACCCAAAAGTTTCCTTGCCTTGCCCTGCCTTGCCTCCCTAGCCTTGCACTCCCTCCAGTGCCTACGCCCACACTTGACCTGCCCACACTTGACTGCTTTCCTCCAGGGAAACCTAGCCTTGCCTAGGCCTTCCTGTTTCTGCCTGGCCTTCCTATGCCCATCCTTGCCTAGAAGTTCTGGGCCTTCTCTCACCTACCACTCCATTTGCTTGCCCCTCATGGCTCCAGCCTTGTCAGCTTCTCCCTTGACTTGCCTACAATTGCTCCTACACTTGGTTTGCATTGCAAAGAGCGGTAGGCAAGGCAAAGCAAAGCAAGGAAGGTCGTTCTAGGTCTTGCCAGGCAAGGCACACATAAGCAAGCAAGCAAAACAAGAGTAGACTAGCCACAGCATCAAAGGCAAGGCAAGGCCAAGTGACTCTGAGTGCCTTTCCTTGGCAAGTAAAAGATATAGTGACAATGTAATAGGGCAGGCGTTAAAGGTACCATGAGGAGGTATAGTCCAGAGAGATATTTATGTCGTAGACCCTTCTGTGCAGGAGCCATTGTTGGACATAGTACAGGACATGGCATACAGTTTGGCTTGGTAAGTTCCTGAAGGAGAATGGCAATGCTTTCTCATGGGAAGGAAAGCACGTAGCCCCAGAGTTGGAGGTGCAGATAAGAAGCTGTGTCGCGCAGCTCAAGGACGACAGCAGCTTCTTGTGCCGGCATATTTGGAAGCACTCCCTCAATTTGTACAGTCATTGAGTCAGTATCCATCTTTGGAAGGCTGTCTGCCTCTAGTAAGAGTGTTCTGACACCATTGTATGGGATCAGTCACTGGATGTTTTGGATTTTGGAGGAGGGGATGCCCTTTCTCTTGAAATGAGCTTCTTGTTCTTCTCTTTGGCAAAGAAATTAAGTTTGGATGGGCACTTTGGGTGGTCTCAGTGAATTTAAAGGTTTTTCCCAAGAGGTTTCCCTGTGGGTTAGAGCTGTTGAACTGACAGTGGGAATCTAGACAGCAAGTTGTTGAGCTTTTTGTCCTTGTAGCTTTAGTGTGTGAGTAGTCCCTGTTGCCATGCTGCTTGGATCTTGACTCTGAGACTGAAAGCTTAGGAGCGTAGAGCTGAAAAGAAAAGTGCCAATAGCAGGGTGTGTGTTCATTGTTTGATGGGTGAAGCTGAAATTGTAGGCAGCAAAGAACTTTCTCTCTCCGCTGGCACATTTGTTGAGCGGATGTCTTTGAGTTTGTTACCGGACTCTGCGAGAGTGAAAATGTTTGTTAGGGCAGAGGATTTCGTTTTGCCCTTTGAGTGTGGTGCAAAAGTGTTTGCACAGTTGGAGGGGGAAGATCAGCAAAGTCTTTTTTTCCTGGCACAGTTAATTTGAGAGCAGGGACGTTTCCAACTCGGCTCTGTCCTTTGGAGCTGGCCTCGGTGCGTTTCCTTCTTTTGTTAGTCGACAGCGCCATCGTGTGGTTATTTTGATGAGCGCTGGCAGACGGTGCCAGGGAAAAAGCCAAGCTGTTTGCGGCTCCGGCCTCATTGGTGTAGGAGCAGCGCAGGGAAGAGCTCCGCTGGGGGTCCTGGCTCTTAGAGACTGAGAGAATGTGATCCTGTATGTAGCACAGAAGGAAGTGGAATTGTTTCATTGTGGGCTGTGCAGTTTATAAGCTGCAAATGAAAAGGCAATTGCAGCGCAGCCTCTTCTTTTCTGTGTGATCAGCTGCTCAACATGTAACTCGCACACACTGAACTGCATCCACCTCCCTGGAGATATAAAATGTGTATATCACTTTCCTCAAACTCTATGTATTACCTTGCACTCTAGCAGATCCCAAACCGCTTCAAAACGTCCAGCAGCTACTCAAAAAGTCCAACAAAAAGCTAGTGTTGGCCTTTATAGTGCCCTTGCAGTCCGTAAAATAGACGAAATGCACTAGGGCTTTGAATGCTTCTTCCCAACTATATAAATTCTCTCCAAGTGGAAAAGTCCATCATTACAGCAAAATTTTTCAGCTGGAGTTCTGACTGAGAGATGTGCCAGGACAGAAGGCATTTGCTGACCTACCCTTTTTCCCTGTGTAACTTGGTATTTGCAGTACAATTATTTTCAGTGTCGCTGTGTCCAAGCAGCTAGAGATTACACAGATAGAAGTGTCAAGAGAGATGCTGCTAAAGTACGCCCTTCTTATAGCAGCATTTTAATGGCACACGACGCCTTGCTGCTTTTTCTTTCCTAGAGAGACCCGCTGTCAATTTTTTCACTCTGGC
The DNA here is from genome assembly GCF_030490865.1 of Poecile atricapillus. Taxonomy (NCBI): domain Eukaryota; kingdom Metazoa; phylum Chordata; class Aves; order Passeriformes; family Paridae; genus Poecile; species Poecile atricapillus. The sequence continues at coordinate 67,844,504 of NC_081288.1, forward strand.
TTCTTGATCAAAAATGTCCACCTGAAATGTCTTACAGAAATAGGCTCCAGGTGTAAAAACCAGTACGGGGCTACATTTTCTGCATGCTCCACATAAGTCACATCAAACTCACTCATCAAACTTCACTCTCTCCTTCCATTCTCCACTGCCTCTACCATTGTGTTCTCTGGATCTCAGAGTCTAAAGGCAGGCGCAATAGTTTCCACTGAGGGGTTGGAAGAGGTGTACAAGCAGCACAAATAGCTTCTGCGCTGCGCAGGCCATTTCTCTGCATTTTAGAGTCTAAGGGAAAGCGCTAGTGTTCCTGCGGAGAGCTGCAACAGCTGCAGAATATGTGTTGTCTTGGCACATGTTTGCAATCCACCATGATGGATCCTTAGTGAAACCAAACTGTGGTTCTGCTTCAAACATCTCACCCTGCTTGGCCACAAAGCTTTCGCTGACATGTCCCATTGCCTTTTTATTGCTGCGTTTCATTTTCAGAGTTTGTACGGAATCATTGCACTTTGCTTCTAAGCTGAACGTCGATACTGCTGGAGTCTCATATGTCCATTTTCTTCTCACACAAAAAAACTGCTTCCTTTAAAACATGCTGATGCGACCTGCTTTCTTGCTCAGCTGTAATTTTAGGGGTGTTCTCTGTCCCGCTTACAGTCTGAATCTAAACTAAGAAGTTTATGGGACACAGATGTGCCAAGACAAATAGTTTGCTTGGACCTTGCCACGTGTATTCAAAAGCATCCTTTCACTCCACCATCAAGTCTCTGCTTTACATCCTGCAAACTTCACACACACATACATACATACAAACTGGAATGAGGCACTTTCTTTCTTTCTTTCTTTCTCAGCTACACTCACCTATCCCCCACGCTAACTTCTTTACCGCTTTTCTCTTGGCCTTGCTATGCATACTTTTCCTCTTAAGACACCCATTGTCTGGCCTACCCCTTCCCTACATTGCCTTGCCTTTCCTTTCCTATCCAACCTTGCATTTCTTTGTCATTCCTGGCCATTGTTTTCCTCTTCCTTCCTGACCCATCCATGTCTTTCCCTTGCCCTTCCTACCAGTCCAGTGCCTTGCACCACCCATCCCCCTTGCCACTTTGTCCAGTTTCCCTTCCCCTTAGTCCAGCTCCAATCTTTCATTTCCTTCTCCTTCTAGGACTCTCATTGCCTTGCTTGCCTCTCCTTTGTCTTGCCTGGCAAAGCCACCACTTTTCTTGGCGTTACCTTTGAACCTCTCCTCTCCCTTGCCTTGCATTCCCTTGCTCACTCGTCCCCCACCTGGAATTCAATACCCCTCTTTTTGTGGAATTTCTTCATCTTGCCTTGCCCTGCCTGCTTCTCCTAGGACTCTCAAGGCTTTCATGTACCTCCAGCGTTTCAGGAGCATGTGAGAGGAAGCCCAAAAGAGGTCACGTGCAAGCACACCCATCTATCCTGGCAGCTTGCTTCTGGCACCTATCCTTACATGTCTTGAATTTTGGACATAAAATTCACATTTCACCTTTGCGCTTCAGGACCAGAATGACAGTTCTTTTGTATACCAAGGAAAGCAGGTAATCCAAGTGTTTTAGGTGCCGATTAGAGATGGCCCATGTGAGATCAAGGCCAGACAGAGAAGTCTGTCCTAGCCCCTTTTGTGTACCAGCAGTCTTTGAATGTACCTCTCATTTGTCTTGCCTTGGTGACCCAAAAGTTTCCTTGCCTTGCCCTGCCTTGCCTCCCTAGCCTTGCACTCCCTCCAGTGCCTACGCCCACACTTGACCTGCCCACACTTGACTGCTTTCCTCCAGGGAAACCTAGCCTTGCCTAGCCCTTCCAGTTTCTGCCTGGCCTTCCTATGCCCATCCTTGCCTAGAAGTTCTGGGCCTTCTCTCACCTACCACTCCATTTGCTTGCCCCTCATGGCTCCAGCCTTGTCAGCTTCTCCCTTGACTTGCCTACAATTGCTCCTACACTTGGTTTGCATTGCAAAGAGCGGTAGGCAAGGCAAAGCAAAGCAAGGAAGGTCTTCCGAGGTCTTGCCAGGCAAGGCACACAGAAGCAAGCAAGCAAAACAAGAGTAGACTAGCCACAGCATCAAAGGCAAGGCAAGGCCAAGTGACTCTGAGTGCCTTTCCTTGGCAAGTAAAAGATATAGTGACAATGTAATAGGGCAGGCGTTAAAGGTACCATGAGGAGGTATAGTCCAGAGAGATATTTATGTCGTAGACCCTTCTGTGCAGGAGCCATTGTTGGACATAGTACAGGACATGGCATACAGTTTGGCTTGGTAAGTTCCTGAAGGAGAATGGCAATGCTTTCTCATGGGAAGGAAAGCACGTAGCCCCAGAGTTGGAGGTGCAGATAAGAAGCTGTGTCGCGCAGCTCAAGGACGACAGCAGCTTCTTGTGCCGGCATATTTGGAAGCACTCCCTCAATTTGTACAGTCATTGAGTCAGTATCCATCTTTGGAAGGCTGTCTGCCTCTAGTAAGAGTGTTCTGACACCATTGTATGGGATCAGTCACTGGATGTTTTGGATTTTGGAGGAGGGGATGCCATTTCTCTTGAAATGAGCTTCTTATTCTTCTCTTTGGCAAAGAAATTAAGTTTGGATGGGCACTTTGGGTGGTCTCAGTGAATTTAAAGGTTTTTCCCAAGAGGTTTCCCTGTGGGTTAGAGCTGTTGAACTGACAGTGGGAACCTAGACAGCAAGTTGTTGAGCTTTTTGTCCTTGTAGCTTTAGTGTGTGAGTAGTCCCTGTTGCCATGCTGCTTGGATCTTGACTCTGAGACTGAAAGCTTAGGAGCGTAGAGCTGAAAAGAAAAGTGCCAATAGCAGGGTGTGTGTTCATTGTTTGATGGGTGAAGCTGAAATTGTAGGCAGCAAAGAACTTTCTCTCTCCGCTGGCACATTTGTTGAGCGGATGTCTTTGAGTTTGTTACCGGACTCTGCGAGAGTGAAAATGTTTGTTAGGGCAGAGGATTTCGTGTTGCCCTTTGAGTGTGGTGCAAAAGTGTTTGCACAGTTGGAGGGGGAAGATCAGCAAAGTCTTTTTTTCCTGGCACAGTTAATTTGAGAGCAGGGACGTTTCCAACTCGGCTCTGTCCTTTGGAGCTGGCCTCGGTGCGTTTCCTTCTTTTGTTAGTCGACAGCGCCATCGTGTGGTTATTTTGATGAGCGCTGGCAGACGGTGCCAGGGAAAAAGCCAAGCTGTTTGCGGCTCCGGCCTCATTGGTGTAGGAGCAGCGCAGGGAAGAGCTCCGCTGGGGGTCCTGGCTCTTAGAGACTGAGAGAATGTGATCCTGTATGTAGCACAGAAGGAAGTGGAATTGTTTCATTGTGGGCTGTGCAGTTTATAAGCTGCAAATGAAAAGGCAATTGCAGCGCAGCCTCTTCTTTTCTGTGTGATCAGCTGCTCAACATGTAACTCGCACACACTGAACTGCATCCACCTCCCTGGAGATATAAAATGTGTATATCACTTTCCTCAAGCTCTATGTATTACCTTGCACTCTAGCAGATCCCAAACCGCTTCAAAACGTCCAGCAGCTACTCAAAAAGTCCAACAAAAAGCTAGTGCTGGCCTTTATAGTGCCCTTGCAGTCCGTAAAATAGACGAAATGCACTAGGGCTTTGAATGCTTCTTCCCAACTATATAAATTCTCTCCAGGTGGCAAAGTCCATCATTACAGCAAAATTTTTCAGCTGGAGTTCTGACTGAGAGATGTGCCAGGACAGAAGGCATTTGCTGACCTACCCTTTTTCCCTGTGTAACTTGGTATTTGCAGTACAATTATTTTCAGTGTCGCTGTGTCCAAGCAGCTAGAGATTACACAGATAGAAGTGTCAAGAGAGATGCTGCTAAAGTACGCCCTTCTTATAGCAGCATTTAAATGGCACACGACGCCTTGCTGCTTTTTCTTTCCTAGAGAGACCCGCTGTCAATTTTTTCACTCTGGCTTCTTGATCAAAAATGTCCACCTGAAATGTCTTACAGAAATAGGCTCCAGGTGTAAAAACCAGTACGGGGCTACATTTTCTGCGTGCTCCACATAAGTCACATCAAACTCACTCATCAAACTTCACTCTCTCCTTCCATTCTCCACCACTTCCTCTACCATTGTGTTCTCTGGATCTCAGAGTCTAAAGGCAGGCGCAATAGTTTCCACTGAGGGGTTGGAAGAGGTGTACAAGCAGCACAAATAGCTTCTGCGCTGCGCAGGCCATTTCTCTGCATTTTAGAGTCTAAGGGAAAGCGCTAGTGTTCCTGCGGAGAGCTGCAACAGCTGCAGAATATGTGTTGTCTTGGCACATGTTTGCAATCCACCATGATGGATCCTTAGTGAAACCAAACTGTGGTTCTGCTTCAAACATCTCACCCTGCTTGGCCACAAAGCTTTCGCTGACATGTCCCATTGCCTTTTTATTGCTGCGTTTCATTTTCAGAGTTTGTACGGAATCATTGCACTTTGCTTCTAAGCTGAACGTCGATACTGCTGGAGTCTCATATGTCCATTTTCTTCTCACACAAAAAAACTGCTTCCTTTAAAACATGCTGATGCGACCTGCTTTCTTGCTCAGCTGTAATTTTAGGGGTGTTCTCTGTCCCGCTTACAGTCTGAATCTAAACTAAGAAGTTTATGGGACACAGATGTGCCAAGACAAATAGTTTGCTTGGACCTTGCCACGTGTATTCAAAAGCATCCTTTCACTCCACCATCAAGTCTCTGCTTTACATCCTGCAAACTTCACACACACATACATACATACAAACTGGAATGAGGCACTTTCTTTCTTTCTTTCTTTCTCAGCTACACTCACCTATCCCCCACGCTAACTTCTTTACCGCTTTTCTCTTGGCCTTGCTATGCATACTTTTCCTCTTAAGACACCCATTGTCTGGCCTACCCCTTCCCTACATTGCCTTGCCTTTCCTTTCCTATCCAACCTTGCATTTCTTTGTCATTCCTGGCCATTGTTTTCCTCTTCCTTCCTGACCCATCCATGTCTTTCCCTTGCCCTTCCTACCAGTCCAGTGCCTTGCACCACCCATCCCCCTTGCCACTTTGTCCAGTTTCCCTTCCCCTTTGTCCAACTCCAATCTTTCATTTCCTTCTCCTTCTAGGACTCTCATTGCCTTGCTTGCCTCTCCTTTGTCTTGCCTGGCAAAGCCACCACTTTTCTTGGCGTTACCTTTGAACCTCTCCTCTCCCTTGCCTTGCATTCCCTTGCTCACTCGTCCCCCACCTGGAATTCAATACCCCTCTTTTTGTGGAATTTCTTCATCTTGCCTTGCCCTGCCTGCTTCTCCTAGGACTCTCAAGGCTTTCATGTACCTCCAGCGTTTCAGGAGCATGTGAGAGGAAGCCCAAAAGAGGTCACGTGCAAGCACACCCATCTATCCTGGCAGCTTGCTTCTGGCACCTATCCTTACATGTCTTGAATTTTGGACATAAAATTCACATTTCACCTTTGCGCTTCAGGACCAGAATGACAGTTCTTTTGTATACCAAGGAAAGCAGGTAATCCAAGTGTTTTAGGTGCCGATTAGAGATGGCCCATGTGAGATCAAGGCCAGACAGAGAAGTCTGTCCTAGCCCCTTTTGTGTACCAGCAGTCTTTGAATGTACCTCTCATTTGTCTTGCCTTGGTGACCCAAAAGTTTCCTTGCCTTGCCCTGCCTTGCCTCCCTAGCCTTGCACTCCCTCCAGTGCCTACGCCCACACTTGACCTGCCCACACTTGACTGCTTTCCTCCAGGGAAACCTAGCCTTGCCTAGCCCTTCCAGTTTCTGCCTGGCCTTCCTATGCCCATCCTTGCCTAGAAGTTCTGGGCCTTCTCTCACCTACCACTCCATTTGCTTGCCCCTCATGGCTCCAGCCTTGTCAGCTTCTCCCTTGACTTGCCTACAATTGCTCCTACACTTGGTTTGCATTGCAAAGAGCGGTAGGCAAGGCAAAGCAAAGCAAGGAAGGTCTTCCGAGGTCTTGCCAGGCAAGGCACACAGAAGCAAGCAAGCAAAACAAGAGTAGACTAGCCACAGCATCAAAGGCAAGGCAAGGCCAAGTGACTCTGAGTGCCTTTCCTTGGCAAGTAAAAGATATAGTGACAATGTAATAGGGCAGGCGTTAAAGGTACCATGAGGAGGTATAGTCCAGAGAGATATTTATGTCGTAGACCCTTCTGTGCAGGAGCCATTGTTGGACATAGTACAGGACATGGCATACAGTTTGGCTTGGTAAGTTCCTGAAGGAGAATGGCAATGCTTTCTCATGGGAAGGAAAGCACGTAGCCCCAGAGTTGGAGGTGCAGATAAGAAGCTGTGTCGCGCAGCTCAAGGACGACAGCAGCTTCTTGTGCCGGCATATTTGGAAGCACTCCCTCAATTTGTACAGTCATTGAGTCAGTATCCATCTTTGGAAGGCTGTCTGCCTCTAGTAAGAGTGTTCTGACACCATTGTATGGGATCAGTCACTGGATGTTTTGGATTTTGGAGGAGGGGATGCCATTTCTCTTGAAATGAGCTTCTTATTCTTCTCTTTGGCAAAGAAATTAAGTTTGGATGGGCACTTTGGGTGGTCTCAGTGAATGTAAAGGTTTTTCCCAAGAGGTTTCCCTGTGGGTTAGAGCTGTTGAACTGACAGTGGGAATCTAGACAGCAAGTTGTTGAGCTTTTTGTCCTTGTAGCTTTAGTGTGTGAGTAGTCCCTGTTGCCATGCTGCTTGGATCTTGACTCTGAGACTGAAAGCTTAGGAGCGTAGAGCTGAAAAGAAAAGTGCCAATAGCAGGGTGTGTGTTCATTGTTTGATGGGTGAAGCTGAAATTGTAGGCAGCAAAGAACTTTCTCTCTCCGCTGGCACATTTGTTGAGCGGATGTCTTTGAGTTTGTTACCGGACTCTGCGAGAGTGAAAATGTTTGTTAGGGCAGAGGATTTCGTGTTGCCCTTTGAGTGTGGTGCAAAAGTGTTTGCACAGTTGGAGGGGGAAGATCAGCAAAGTCTTTTTTTCCTGGCACAGTTAATTTGAGAGCAGGGACGTTTCCAACTCGGCTCTGTCCTTTGGAGCTGGCCTCGGTGCGTTTCCTTCTTTTGTTAGTCGACAGCGCCATCGTGTGGTTATTTTGATGAGCGCTGGCAGACGGTGCCAGGGAAAAAGCCAAGCTGTTTGCGGCTCCGGCCTCATTGGTGTAGGAGCAGCGCAGGGAAGAGCTCCGCTGGGGGTCCTGGCTCTTAGAGACTGAGAGAATGTGATCCTGTATGTAGCACAGAAGGAAGTGGAATTGTTTCATTGTGGGCTGTGCAGTTTATAAGCTGCAAATGAAAAGGCAATTGCAGCGCAGCCTCTTCTTTTCTGTGTGATCAGCTGCTCAACATGTAACTCGCACACACTGAACTGCATCCACCTCCCTGGAGATATAAAATGTGTATATCACTTTCCTCAAGCTCTATGTATTACCTTGCACTCTAGCAGATCCCAAACCGCTTCAAAACGTCCAGCAGCTACTCAAAAAGTCCAACAAAAAGCTAGTGCTGGCCTTTATAGTGCCCTTGCAGTCCGTAAAATAGACGAAATGCACTAGGGCTTTGAATGCTTCTTCCCAACTATATAAATTCTCTCCAGGTGGCAAAGTCCATCATTACAGCAAAATTTTTCAGCTGGAGTTCTGACTGAGAGATGTGCCAGGACAGAAGGCATTTGCTGACCTACCCTTTTTCCCTGTGTAACTTGGTATTTGCAGTACAATTATTTTCAGTGTCGCTGTGTCCAAGCAGCTAGAGATTACACAGATAGAAGTGTCAAGAGAGATGCTGCTAAAGTACGCCCTTCTTATAGCAGCATTTAAATGGCACACGACGCCTTGCTGCTTTTTCTTTCCTAGAGAGACCCGCTGTCAATTTTTTCACTCTGGCTTCTTGATCAAAAATGTCCACCTGAAATGTCTTACAGAAATAGGCTCCAGGTGTAAAAACCAGTACGGGGCTACATTTTCTGCGTGCTCCACATAAGTCACATCAAACTCACTCATCAAACTTCACTCTCTCCTTCCATTCTCCACCACTTCCTCTACCATTGTGTTCTCTGGATCTCAGAGTCTAAAGGCAGGCGCAATAGTTTCCACTGAGGGGTTGGAAGAGGTGTACAAGCAGCACAAATAGCTTCTGCGCTGCGCAGGCCATTTCTCTGCATTTTAGAGTCTAAGGGAAAGCGCTAGTGTTCCTGCGGAGAGCTGCAACAGCTGCAGAATATGTGTTGTCTTGGCACATGTTTGCAATCCACCATGATGGATCCTTAGTGAAACCAAACTGTGGTTCTGCTTCAAACATCTCACCCTGCTTGGCCACAAAGCTTTCGCTGACATGTCCCATTGCCTTTTTATTGCTGCGTTTCATTTTCAGAGTTTGTACGGAATCATTGCACTTTGCTTCTAAGCTGAACGTCGATACTGCTGGAGTCTCATATGTCCATTTTCTTCTCACACAAAAAAACTGCTTCCTTTAAAACATGCTGATGCGACCTGCTTTCTTGCTCAGCTGTAATTTTAGGGGTGTTCTCTGTCCCGCTTACAGTCTGAATCTAAACTAAGAAGTTTATGGGACACAGATGTGCCAAGACAAATAGTTTGCTTGGACCTTGCCACGTGTATTCAAAAGCATCCTTTCACTCCACCATCAAGTCTCTGCTTTACATCCTGCAAACTTCACACACACATACATACATACAAACTGGAATGAGGCACTTTCTTTCTTTCTTTCTTTCTCAGCTACACTCACCTATCCCCCACGCTAACTTCTTTACCGCTTTTCTCTTGGCCTTGCTATGCATACTTTTCCTCTTAAGACACCCATTGTCTGGCCTACCCCTTCCCTACATTGCCTTGCCTTTCCTTTCCTATCCAACCTTGCATTTCTTTGTCATTCCTGGCCATTGTTTTCCTCTTCCTTCCTGACCCATCCATGTCTTTCCCTTGCCCTTCCTACCAGTCCAGTGCCTTGCACCACCCATCCCCCTTGCCACTTTGTCCAGTTTCCCTTCCCCTTTGTCCAACTCCAATCTTTCATTTCCTTCTCCTTCTAGGACTCTCATTGCCTTGCTTGCCTCTCCTTTGTCTTGCCTGGCAAAGCCACCACTTTTCTTGGCGTTCCCTTTGAACCTCTCCTCTCCCTTGCCTTGCATTCCCTTGCTCACTCGTCCCCCACCTGGAATTCAATACGCCTCTTTTTGCGGAATTTCTTCATCTTGCCTTGCCCTGCCTGCTTCTCCTAGGACTCTCAAGGCTTTCACGTACCTCCAGCGTTTCAGGAGCATGTGAGAGGAAGCCCAAAAGAGGTCACGTGCAAGCACACCCATCTGTCCTGGCAGCTTGCTTCTGGCACCTATCCTTACATGTCTTGAATTTTGGACATAAAATTCACATTTCACCTTTGCGCTTCAGGACCAGAATGACAGTTCTTTTGTATACCAAGGAAAGCAGGTAATCCAAGTGTTTTAGGTGCAGATTAGAGATGGCCCATGTGAGATCAAGGCCAGACAGAGAAGTCTGTCCTAGCCCCTTTTGTGTACCAGCAGTCTTTGAATGTACCTCTCATTTGTCTTGCCTTGGTGACCCAAAAGTTTCCTTGCCTTGCCCTGCCTTGCCTCCCTAGCCTTGCACTCCCTCCAGTGCCTACGCCCACACTTGACCTGCCCACACTTGACTGCTTTCCTCCAGGGAAACCTAGCCTTGCCTAGGCCTTCCTGTTTCTGCCTGGCCTTCCTATGCCCATCCTTGCCTAGAAGTTCTGGGCCTTCTCTCACCTACCACTCCATTTGCTTGCCCCTCATGGCTCCAGCCTTGTCAGCTTCTCCCTTGACTTGCCTACAATTGCTCCTACACTTGGTTTGCATTGCAAAGAGCGGTAGGCAAGGCAAAGCAAAGCAAGGAAGGTCGTTCTAGGTCTTGCCAGGCAAGGCACACATAAGCAAGCAAGCAAAACAAGAGTAGACTAGCCACAGCATCAAAGGCAAGGCAAGGCCAAGTGAATCTGAGTGCCTTTCCTTGGCAAGTAAAAGATATAGTGACAATGTAATAGGGCAGGCGTTAAAGGTACCATGAGGAGGTATAGTCCAGAGAGATATTTATGTCGTAGACCCTTCTGTGCAGGAGCCATTGTTGGACATAGTACAGGACATGGCATACAGTTTGGCTTGGTAAGTTCCTGAAGGAGAATGGCAATGCTTTCTCATGGGAAGGAAAGCACGTAGCCCCAGAGTTGGAGGTGCAGATAAGAAGCTGTGTCGCGCAGCTCAAGGACGACAGCAGCTTCTTGTGCCGGCATATTTGGAAGCACTCCCTCAATTTGTACAGTCATTGAGTCAGTATCCATCTTTGGAAGGCTGTCTGCCTCTAGTAAGAGTGTTCTGACACCATTGTATGGGATCAGTCACTGGATGTTTTGGATTTTGGAGGAGGGGATGCCCTTTCTCTTGAAATGAGCTTCTTGTTCTTCTCTTTGGCAAAGAAATTAAGTTTGGATGGGCACTTTGGGTGGTCTCAGTGAATGTAAAGGTTTTTCCCAAGAGGTTTCCCTGTGGGTTAGAGCTGTTGAACTGACAGTGGGAATCTAGACAGCAAGTTGTTGAGCTTTTTGTCCTTGTAGCTTTAGTGTGTGAGTAGTCCCTGTTGCCATGCTGCTTGGATCTTGACTCTGAGACTGAAAGCTTAGGAGCGTAGAGCTGAAAAGAAAAGTGCCAATAGCAGGGTGTGTGTTCATTGTTTGATGGGTGAAGCTGAAATTGTAGGCAGCAAAGAACTTTCTCTCTCCGCTGGCACATTTGTTGAGCGGATGTCTTTGAGTTTGTTACCGGACTCTGCGAGAGTGAAAATGTTTGTTAGGGCAGAGGATTTTGTGTTGCCCTTTGAGTGTGGTGCAAAAGTGTTTGCACAGTTGGAGGGGGAAGATCAGCAAAGTCTTTTTTTCCTGGCACAGTTAATTTGAGAGCAGGGACGTTTCCAACTCGGCTCTGTCCTTTGGAGCTGGCCTCGGTGCGTTTCCTTCTTTTGTTAGTCGACAGCGCCATCGTGTGGTTATTTTGATGAGCGCTGGCAGACGGTGCCAGGGAAAAAGCCAAGCTGTTTGCGGCTCCGGCCTCATTGGTGTAGGAGCAGCGCAGGGAAGAGCTCCGCTGGGGGTCCTGGCTCTTAGAGACTGAGAGAATGTGATCCTGTATGTAGCACAGAAGGAAGTGGAATTGTTTCATTGTGGGCTGTGCAGTTTATAAGCTGCAAATGAAAAGGCAATTGCAGCGCAGCCTCTTCTTTTCTGTGTGATCAGCTGCTCAACATGTAACTCGCACACACTGAACTGCATCCACCTCCCTGGAGATATAAAATGTGTATATCACTTTCCTCAAGCTCTATGTATTACCTTGCACTCTAGCAGATCCCAAACCGCTTCAAAACGTCCAGCAGCTACTCAAAAAGTCCAACAAAAAGCTAGTGCTGGCCTTTATAGTGCCCTTGCAGTCCGTAAAATAGACGAAATGCACTAGGGCTTTGAATGCTTCTTCCCAACTATATAAATTCTCTCCAGGTGGCAAAGTCCATCATTACAGCAAAATTTTTCAGCTGGAGTTCTGACTGAGAGATGTGCCAGGACAGAAGGCATTTGCTGACCTACCCTTTTTCCCTGTGTAACTTGGTATTTGCAGTACAATTATTTTCAGTGTCGCTGTGTCCAAGCAGCTAGAGATTACACAGATAGAAGTGTCAAGAGAGATGCTGCTAAAGTACGCCCTTCTTATAGCAGCATTTAAATGGCACACGACGCCTTGCTGCTTTTTCTTTCCTAGAGAGACCCGCTGTCAATTTTTTCACTCTGGCTTCTTGATCAAAAATGTCCACCTGAAATGTCTTACAGAAATAGGCTCCAGGTGTAAAAACCAGTACGGGGCTACATTTTCTGCGTGCTCCACATAAGTCACATCAAACTCACTCATCAAACTTCACTCTCTCCTTCCATTCTCCACCACTTCCTCTACCATTGTGTTCTCTGGATCTCAGAGTCTAAAGGCAGGCGCAATAGTTTCCACTGAGGGGTTGGAAGAGGTGTACAAGCAGCACAAATAGCTTCTGCGCTGCGCAGGCCATTTCTCTGCATTTTAGAGTCTAAGGGAAAGCGCTAGTGTTCCTGCGGAGAGCTGCAACAGCTGCAGAATATGTGTTGTCTTGGCACATGTTTGCAATCCACCATGATGGATCCTTAGTGAAACCAAACTGTGGTTCTGCTTCAAACATCTCACCCTGCTTGGCCACAAAGCTTTCGCTGACATGTCCCATTGCCTTTTTATTGCTGCGTTTCATTTTCAGAGTTTGTACGGAATCATTGCACTTTGCTTCTAAGCTGAACGTCGATACTGCCGGAGTCTCATATGTCCATTTTCTTCTCACACAAAAAAACTGCTTCCTTTAAAACATGCTGATGCGACCTGCTTTCTTGCTCAGCTGTAATTTTAGGGGTGTTCTCTGTCCCGCTTACAGTCTGAATCTAAACTAAGAAGTTTATGGGACACAGATGTGCCAAGACAAATAGTTTGCTTGGACCTTGCCACGTGTATTCAAAAGCATCCTTTCACTCCACCAGCAAGTCTCTGCTTTACATCCTGCAAACTTCACACACACATACATACATACAAACTGGAATGAGGCACTTTCTTTCTTTCTTTCTTTCTCAGCTACACTCACCTATCCCCCACGCTAACTTCTTTACCGCTTTTCTCTTGGCCTTGCTATGCATACTTTTCCTCTTAAGACACCCATTGTCTGGCCTACCCCTTCCCTACATTGCCTTGCCTTTCCTTTCCTATCCAACCTTGCATTTCTTTGTCATTCCTGGCCATTGTTTTCCTCTTCCTTCCTGACCCATCCATGTCTTTCCCTTGCCCTTCCTACCAGTCCAGTGCCTTGCACCACCCATCCCCCTTGCCACTTTGTCCAGTTTCCCTTCCCCTTTGTCCAGCTCCAATCTTTCATTTCCTTCTCCTTCTAGGACTCTCATTGCCTTGCTTGCCTCTCCTTTGTCTTGCCTGGCAAAGCCACCACTTTTCTTGGCGTTACCTTTGAACCTCTCCTCTCCCTTGCCTTGCATTCCCTTGCTCACTCGTCCCCCACCTGGAATTCAATACCCCTCTTTTTGCGGAATTTCTTCATCTTGCCTTGCCCTGCCTGCTTCTCCTAGGACTCTCAAGGCTTTCACGTACCTCCAGCGTTTCAGGAGCATGTGAGAGGAAGCCCAAAAGAGGTCACGTGCAAGCACACCCATCTGTCCTGGCAGCTTGCTTCTGGCACCTATCCTTACATGTCTTGAATTTTGGACATAAAATTCACATTTCACCTTTGCGCTTCAGGACCAGAATGACAGTTCTTTTGTATACCAAGGAAAGCAGGTAATCCAAGTGTTTTAGGTGCAGATTAGAGATGGCCCATGTGAGATCAAGGCCAGACAGAGAAGTCTGTCCTAGCCCCTTTTGTGTACCAGCAGTCTTTGAATGTACCTCTCATTTGTCTTGCCTTGGTGACCCAAAAGTTTCCTTGCCTTGCCCTGCCTTGCCTCCCTAGCCTTGCACTCCCTCCAGTGCCTACGCCCACACTTGACCTGCCCACACTTGACTGCTTTCCTCCAGGGAAACCTAGCCTTGCCTAGGCCTTCCTGTTTCTGCCTGGCCTTCCTATGCCCATCCTTGCCTAGAAGTTCTGGGCCTTCTCTCACCTACCACTCCATTTGCTTGCCCCTCATGGCTCCAGCCTTGTCAGCTTCTCCCTTGACTTGCCTACAATTGCTCCTACACTTGGTTTGCATTGCAAAGAGCGGTAGGCAAGGCAAAGCAAAGCAAGGAAGGTCGTTCTAGGTCTTGCCAGGCAAGGCACACATAAGCAAGCAAGCAAAACAAGAGTAGACTAGCCACAGCATCAAAGGCAAGGCAAGGCCAAGTGACTCTGAGTGCCTTTCCTTGGCAAGTAAAAGATATAGTGACAATGTAATAAGGCAGGCGTTAAAGGTACCATGAGGAGGTATAGTCCAGAGAGATATTTATGTCGTAGACCCTTCTGTGCAGGAGCCATTGTTGGACATAGTACAGGACATGGCATACAGTTTGGCTTGGTAAGTTCCTGAAGGAGAATGGCAATGCTTTCTCATGGGAAGGAAAGCACGTAGCCCCAGAGTTGGAGGTGCAGATAAGAAGCTGTGTCGCGCAGCTCAAGGACGACAGCAGCTTCTTGTGCCGGCATATTTGGAAGCACTCCCTCAATTTGTACAGTCATTGAGTCAGTATCCATCTTTGGAAGGCTGTCTGCCTCTAGTAAGAGTGTTCTGACACCATTGTATGGGATCAGTCACTGGATGTTTTGGATTTTGGAGGAGGGGATGCCCTTTCTCTTGAAATGAGCTTCTTGTTCTTCTCTTTGGCAAAGAAATTAAGTTTGGATGGGCACTTTGGGTGGTCTCAGTGAATGTAAAGGTTTTTCCCAAGAGGTTTCCCTGTGGGTTAGAGCTGTTGAACTGACAGTGGGAATCTAGACAGCAAGTTGTTGAGCTTTTTGTCCTTGTAGCTTTAGTGTGTGAGTAGTCCCTGTTGCCATGCTGCTTGGATCTTGACTCTGAGACTGAAAGCTTAGGAGCGTAGAGCTGAAAAGAAAAGTGCCAATAGCAGGGTGTGTGTTCATTGTTTGATGGGTGAAGCTGAAATTGTAGGCAGCAAAGAACTTTCTCTCTCCGCTGGCACATTTGTTGAGCGGATGTCTTTGAGTTTGTTACCGGACTCTGCGAGAGTGAAAATGTTTGTTAGGGCAGAGGATTTTGTGTTGCCCTTTGAGTGTGGTGCAAAAGTGTTTGCACAGTTGGAGGGGGAAGATCAGCAAAGTCTTTTTTTCCTGGCACAGTTAATTTGAGAGCAGGGACGTTTCCAACTCGGCTCTGTCCTTTGGAGCTGGCCTCGGTGCGTTTCCTTCTTTTGTTAGTCGACAGCGCCATCGTGTGGTTATTTTGATGAGCGCTGGCAGACGGTGCCAGGGAAAAAGCCAAGCTGTTTGCGGCTCCGGCCTCATTGGTGTAGGAGCAGCGCAGGGAAGAGCTCCGCTGGGGGTCCTGGCTCTTAGAGACTGAGAGAATGTGATCCTGTATGTAGCACAGAAGGAAGTGGAATTGTTTCATTGTGGGCTGTGCAGTTTATAAGCTGCAAATGAAAAGGCAATTGCAGCGCAGCCTCTTCTTTTCTGTGTGATCAGCTGCTCAACATGTAACTCGCACACACTGAACTGCATCCACCTCCCTGGAGATATAAAATGTGTATATCACTTTCCTCAAGCTCTATGTATTACCTTGCACTCTAGCAGATCCCAAACCGCTTCAAAACGTCCAGCAGCTACTCAAAAAGTCCAACAAAAAGCTAGTGCTGGCCTTTATAGTGCCCTTGCAGTCCGTAAAATAGACGAAATGCACTAGGGCTTTGAATGCTTCTTCCCAACTATATAAATTCTCTCCAGGTGGCAAAGTCCATCATTACAGCAAAATTTTTCAGCTGGAGTTCTGACTGAGAGATGTGCCAGGACAGAAGGCATTTGCTGACCTACCCTTTTTCCCTGTGTAACTTGGTATTTGCAGTACAATTATTTTCAGTGTCGCTGTGTCCAAGCAGCTAGAGATTACACAGATAGAAGTGTCAAGAGAGATGCTGCTAAAGTACGCCCTTCTTATAGCAGCATTTAAATGGCACACGACGCCTTGCTGCTTTTTCTTTCCTAGAGAGACCCGCTGTCAATTTTTTCACTCTGGCTTCTTGATCAAAAATGTCCACCTGAAATGTCTTACAGAAATAGGCTCCAGGTGTAAAAACCAGTACGGGGCTACATTTTCTGCGTGCTCCACATAAGTCACATCAAACTCACTCATCAAACTTCACTCTCTCCTTCCATTCTCCACCACTTCCTCTACCATTGTGTTCTCTGGATCTCAGAGTCTAAAGGCAGGCGCAATAGTTTCCACTGAGGGGTTGGAAGAGGTGTACAAGCAGCACAAATAGCTTCTGCGCTGCGCAGGCCATTTCTCTGCATTTTAGAGTCTAAGGGAAAGCGCTAGTGTTCCTGCGGAGAGCTGCAACAGCTGCAGAATATGTGTTGTCTTGGCACATGTTTGCAATCCACCATGATGGATCCTTAGTGAAACCAAACTGTGGTTCTGCTTCAAACATCTCACCCTGCTTGGCCACAAAGCTTTCGCTGACATGTCCCATTGCCTTTTTATTGCTGCGTTTCATTTTCAGAGTTTGTACGGAATCATTGCACTTTGCTTCTAAGCTGAACGTCGATACTGCTGGAGTCTCATATGTCCATTTTCTTCTCACACAAAAAAACTGCTTCCTTTAAAACATGCTGATGCGACCTGCTTTCTTGCTCAGCTGTAATTTTAGGGGTGTTCTCTGTCCCGCTTACAGTCTGAATCTAAACTAAGAAGTTTATGGGACACAGATGTGCCAAGACAAATAGTTTGCTTGGACCTTGCCACGTGTATTCAAAAGCATCCTTTCACTCCACCAGCAAGTCTCTGCTTTACATCCTGCAAACTTCACACACACATACATACATACAAACTGGAATGAGGCACTTTCTTTCTTTCTTTCTTTCTCAGCTACACTCACCTATCCCCCACGCTAACTTCTTTACCGCTTTTCTCTTGGCCTTGCTATGCATACTTTTCCTCTTAAGACACCCATTGTCTGGCCTACCCCTTCCCTACATTGCCTTGCCTTTCCTTTCCTATCCAACCTTGCATTTCTTTGTCATTCCTGGCCATTGTTTTCCTCTTCCTTCCTGACCCATCCATGTCTTTCCCTTGCCCTTCCTACCAGTCCAGTGCCTTGCACCACCCATCCCCCTTGCCACTTTGTCCAGTTTCCCTTCCCCTTTGTCCAACTCCAATCTTTCATTTCCTTCTCCTTCTAGGACTCTCATTGCCTTGTTTGCCTCTCCTTTGTCTTGCCTGGCAAAGCCACCACTTTTCTTGGCGTTCCCTTTGAACCTCTCCTCTCCCTTGCCTTGCATTCCCTTGCTCACTCGTCCCCCACCTGGAATTCAATACCCCTCTTTTTGCGGAATTTCTTCATCTTGCCTTGCCCTGCCTGCTTCTCCTAGGACTCTCAAGGCTTTCACGTACCTCCAGCGTTTCAGGAGCATGTGAGAGGAAGCCCAAAAGAGGTCACGTGCAAGCACACCCATCTGTCCTGGCAGCTTGCTTCTGGCACCTATCCTTACATGTCTTGAATTTTGGACATAAAATTCACATTTCACCTTTGCGCTTCAGGACCAGAATGACAGTTCTTTTGTATACCAAGGAAAGCAGGTAATCCAAGTGTTTTAGGTGCCGATTAGAGATGGCCCATGTGAGATCAAGGCCAGACAGAGAAGTCTGTCCTAGCCCCTTTTGTGTACCAGCAGTCTTTGAATGTACCTCTCATTTGTCTTGCCTTGGTGACCCAAAAGTTTCCTTGCCTTGCCCTGCCTTGCCTCCCTAGCCTTGCACTCCCTCCAGTGCCTACGCCCACACTTGACCTGCCCACACTTGACTGCTTTCCTCCAGGGAAACCTAGCCTTGCCTAGGCCTTCCTGTTTCTGCCTGGCCTTCCTATGCCCATCCTTGCCTAGAAGTTCTGGGCCTTCTCTCACCTACCACTCCATTTGCTTGCCCCTCATGGCTCCAGCCTTGTCAGCTTCTCCCTTGACTTGCCTACAATTGCTCCTACACTTGGTTTGCATTGCAAAGAGCGGTAGGCAAGGCAAAGCAAAGCAAGGAAGGTCGTTCTAGGTCTTGCCAGGCAAGGCACACATAAGCAAGCAAGCAAAACAAGAGTAGACTAGCCACAGCATCAAAGGCAAGGCAAGGCCAAGTGAATCTGAGTGCCTTTCCTTGGCAAGTAAAAGATATAGTGACAATGTAATAAGGCAGGCGTTAAAGGTACCATGAGGAGGTATAGTCCAGAGAGATATTTATGTCGTAGACCCTTCTGTGCAGGAGCCATTGTTGGACATAGTACAGGACATGGCATACAGTTTGGCTTGGTAAGTTCCTGAAGGAGAATGGCAATGCTTTCTCATGGGAAGGAAAGCACGTAGCCCCAGAGTTGGAGGTGCAGATAAGAAGCTGTGTCGCGCAGCTCAAGGACGACAGCAGCTTCTTGTGCCGGCATATTTGGAAGCACTCCCTCAATTTGTACAGTCATTGAGTCAGTATCCATCTTTGGAAGGCTGTCTGCCTCTAGTAAGAGTGTTCTGACACCATTGTATGGGATCAGTCACTGGATGTTTTGGATTTTGGAGGAGGGGATGCCCTTTCTCTTGAAATGAGCTTCTTGTTCTTCTCTTTGGCAAAGAAATTAAGTTTGGATGGGCACTTTGGGTGGTCTCAGTGAATGTAAAGGTTTTTCCCAAGAGGTTTCCCTGTGGGTTAGAGCTGTTGAACTGACAGTGGGAATCTAGACACCAAGTTGTTGAGCTTTTTGTCCTTGTAGCTTTAGTGTGTGAGTAGTCCCTGTTGCCATGCTGCTTGGATCTTGACTCTGAGACTGAAAGCTTAGGAGCGTAGAGCTGAAAAGAAAAGTGCCAATAGCAGGGTGTGTGTTCATTGTTTGATGGGTGAAGCTGAAATTGTAGGCAGCAAAGAACTTTCTCTCTCCGCTGGCACATTTGTTGAGCGGATGTCTTTGAGTTTGTTACCGGACTCTGCGAGAGTGAAAATGTTTGTTAGGGCAGAGGATTTTGTGTTGCCCTTTGAGTGTGGTGCAAAAGTGTTTGCACAGTTGGAGGGGGAAGATCAGCAAAGTCTTTTTTTCCTGGCACAGTTAATTTGAGAGCAGGGACGTTTCCAACTCGGCTCTGTCCTTTGGAGCTGGCCTCGGTGCGTTTCCTTCTTTTGTTAGTCGACAGCGCCATCGTGTGGTTATTTTGATGAGCGCTGGCAGACGGTGCCAGGGAAAAAGCCAAGCTGTTTGCGGCTCCGGCCTCATTGGTGTAGGAGCAGCGCAGGGAAGAGCTCCGCTGGGGGTCCTGGCTCTTAGAGACTGAGAGAATGTGATCCTGTATGTAGCACAGAAGGAAGTGGAATTGTTTCATTGTGGGCTGTGCAGTTTATAAGCTGCAAATGAAAAGGCAATTGCAGCGCAGCCTCTTCTTTTCTGTGTGATCAGCTGCTCAACATGTAACTCGCACACACTGAACTGCATCCACCTCCCTGGAGATATAAAATGTGTATATCACTTTCCTCAAGCTCTATGTATTACCTTGCACTCTAGCAGATCCCAAACCGCTTCAAAACGTCCAGCAGCTACTCAAAAAGAAAAAGTCCAACAAAAAGCTAGTGCTGGCCTTTAGAGTGCCTTTGCAGTCCGTAAAATAGACGAAATGCACTAGGGCTTTGAATGCTTCTTCCCAACTATATAAATTCTCTCCAAGTGGCAAAGTCCATCATTACAGCAAAATTTTTCAGCTGGAGTTCTGACTGAGAGATGTGCCAGGACAGAAGGCATTTGCTGACCTACCCTTTTTCCCTGTGTAACTTGGTATTTGCAGTACAATTATTTTCAGTGTCGCTGTGTCCAAGCAGCTAGAGATTACACAGATAGAAGTGTCAAGAGAGATGCTGCTAAAGTACGCCCTTCTTATAGCAGCATTTAAATGGCACACGACGCCTTGCTGCTTTTTCTTTCCCAGAGACACCTGCTGTCAATTTTTTCACTCTGGCTTCTTGATCAAAAATGTCCACCTGAAATGTCTTACAGAAATAGGCTCCAGGTGTAAAAACCAGTACGGGGCTACATTTTCTGCGTGCTCCACATAAGTCACATCAAACTCACTCATCAAACTTCACTCTCTCCTTCCATTCTCCACTGCCTCTACCATTGTGTTCTCTGGATCTCAGAGTCTAAAGGCAGGCGCAATAGTTTCCACTGAGGGGTTGGAAGAGGTGTACAAGCAGCACAAATAGCTTCTGCGCTGCGCAGGCCATTTCTCTGCATTTTAGAGCCTAAGGGAAAGCGCTAGTGTTCCTGCGGAGAGCTGCAACAGCTGCAGAATATGTGTTGTCTTGGCACATGTTTGCAATCCACCATGATGGATCCTTAGTGAAACCAAACTGTGGTTCTGCTTCAAACATCTCACCCTGCTTGGCCACAAAGCTTTCGCTGACATGTCCCATTGCCTTTTTATTGCCGCGTTTCATTTTCAGAGTTTGTACGGAATCATTGCACTTTGCTTCTAAGCTGAACGTCGATACTGCTGGAGTCTCATATGTCTATTTTCTTCTCACACAAAAAAACTGCTTCCTTTAAAACATGCTGATGCGACCTGCTTTCTTGCTCAGCTGTAATTTTAGGGGTGTTCTCTGTCCCGCTTACAGTCTGAATCTAAACTAAGAAGTTTATGGGACACAGATGTGCCAAGACAAATAGTTTGCTTAGACCTTGCCACGTGTATTCAAGAGCATCCTTTCACTCCACCATCAAGTCTCTGCTTTACATCCTGCAAACTTCACACACACATACATACATACATACTGGAATGAGGCACTTTCTTTCTTTCTTTCTCAGCTACACTCACCTATCCCCCACGCTAACTTCTTTACCGCTTTTCTCTTGGCCTTGCTATGCATACTTTTCCTCTTAAGACACCCATTGTCTGGCCTACCCCTTCCCTACATTGCCTTGCCTTTCCTTTCCTATCCAACCTTGCATTTCTTTGTCATTCCTGGCCATTGTTTTCCTCTTCCTTCCTGACCCATCCATGTCTTTCCCTTGCCCTTCCTACCAGTCCAGTGCCTTGCACCACCCATCCCCCTTGCCACTTTGTCCAGTTTCCCTTCCCCTTTGTCCAGCTCCAATCTTTCATTTCCTTCTCCTTCTAGGACTCTCATTGCCTTGCTTGCCTCTCCTTTGTCTTGCCTGGCAAAGCCACCACTTTTCTTGGCGTTACCTTTGAACCTCTCCTCTCCCTTGCCTTGCATTCCCTTGCTCACTCGTCCCCCACCTGGAATTCAATACCCCTCTTTTTGCGGCATTTCTTCATCTTGCCTTGCCCTGCCTGCTTCTCCTAGGACTCTCAAGGCTTTCACGTACCTCCAGCGTTTCAGGAGCATGTGAGAGGAAGCCCAAAAGAGGTTACGTGCAAGCACACCCATCTGTCCTGGCAGCTTGCTTCTGGCACCTATCCTTACATGTCTTGAATTTTGGACATAAAATTCACATTTCACCTTTGCGCTTCAGGATCAGAATGACAGTTCTTTTGTATACCAAGGAAAGCAGGTAATCCAAGTGTTTTAGGTGCAGATTAGAGATGGCCCATGTGAGATCAAGGCCAGCCAGAGAAGTCTGTCCTAGCCCCTTTTGTGTACCAGCAGTCTTTGAATGTACCTCTCATTTGTCTTGCCTTGGTGACCCCAAAGTTTCCTTGCCTTGCCCTGCCTTGCCTCCCTAGCATTGCACTCCCTCCAGTGCCTACGCCCACACTTGACCTGCCTACTGCTTTCCTCCAGGGAAACCTAGCCTTGCCTAGGCCTTCCTGTTTCTGCCTGGCCTTCCTATGCCCATCCTTGCCTAGAAGTTCTGGGCCTTCTCTCACCTACCACTCCATTTGCTTGCCCCTCATGGCTCCAGCCTTGTCAGCTTCTCCCTTGACTTGCCTACAATTGCGCCTACACTTGGTTTGCATTGCAAAGAGCGGTAGGCAAGGCAAAGCAAAGCAAGGAAGGTCTTTCTAGGTCTTGCCAGGCAAGGCACACATAAGGAAGCAAGCAAGCAAAACAAGAGTAGACTAGCCACAGCATCAAAGGCAAGGCAAGGCCAAGTGACTCTGAGTGCCTTTCCTTGGCAAGTAAAAGATATAGTGACAATGTAATAGGGCAGGCGTTAAAGGTACCACGAGGAGGTATAGTCCAGCAAGATATTTATGTCGTAGACCCTTCTGTGCAGGAGCCATTGTTGGACATAGTACAGGACATGGCATACAGCTTGGCTTGGTAAGTTCCTGAAGGAGAATGGCAATGCTTTCTCATGGGAAGGAAAGCACGTAGCCCCAGAGTTGGAGGTGCAGATAAGAAGCTGTGTCGCGCAGCTCGAGGACGACAGCAGCTTCTTGTGCCGGCATATTTGGAAGCACTCCCTCAATTTGTACAGTCATTGAGTCAGTATCCATCTTTGGAAGGCTGTCTGCCTCTAGTAAGAGTGTTCTGACACCATTGTATGGGATCAGTCACTGGATGTTTTGGATTTTGGAGGAGGGGATGCCATTTCTCTTGAAATGAGCTTCTTGTTATTCGCTTTGGCAAAGAAATTAAGTTTGGATGGGCACTTTGGGTGGTCTCAGTGAATGTAAAGGTTTTTCCCAAGAGGTTTCCCTGTGGGTTAGAGCTGTTGAACTGACAGTGGGAATCTAGACACCAAGTTGTTGAGCTTTTTGTCCTTGTAGTTTAGTGCGTGAGTAGTCCCTGTTGCCATGCTGCTTGGATCTTGACTCTGAGACTGAAAGCTTAGGAGCGTAGAGCAGAAAAGAAAAGTGCCAATAGCAGGGTGTGTGTTCATTGTTTGATGGGTGAAGCTGAAATTGTAGGCAGCAAAGAACTTTCTCTCTCCGCTGGCACATTTGTTGAGCGGATGTCTTTGAGTTTGTTACCGGACTC
The DNA here is from genome assembly GCF_030490865.1 of Poecile atricapillus. Taxonomy (NCBI): domain Eukaryota; kingdom Metazoa; phylum Chordata; class Aves; order Passeriformes; family Paridae; genus Poecile; species Poecile atricapillus. The sequence continues at coordinate 67,867,185 of NC_081288.1, forward strand.
TGCGAGAGTGAAAATGTTTGTTAGGGCAGAGGATTTTGTGTTGCCCTTTGAGTGTGGTGCAAAAGTGTTTGCACAGTTGGAGGGGGAAGATCAGCAAAGTCTTTTTTTCCTGGCACAGTTAATTTGAGAGCAGGGACGTTTCCAACTCGGCTCTGTCCTTTGGAGCTGGCCTCGGTGCGTTTCCTTCTTTTGTTAGTCGACAGCGCCATCGTGTGGTTATTTTGATGAGCGCTGGCAGACGGTGCCAGGGAAAAAGCCAAGCTGTTTGCGGCTCCGGCCTCATTGGTGTAGGAGCAGCGCAGGGAAGAGCTCCGCTGGGGGTCCTGGCTCTTAGAGACTGAGAGAATGTGATCCTGTATGTAGCACAGAAGGAAGTGGAATTGTTTCATTGTGGGCTGTGCAGTTTATAAGCTGCAAATGAAAAGGCAATTGCAGCGCAGGCTCTTCTTTTCTGTGTGATCAGCTGCTCAACATGTAACTCGCACACACTGAACTGCATCCACCTCCCTGGAGATATAAAATGTGTATATCACTTTCCTCAAACTCTATGTATTACCTTGTACTCTAGCAGATCCCAAACCGCTTCAAAACGTCCAGCAGCTACTCAAAAAGAAAAAGTCCAACAAAAAGCTAGTGCTGGCCTTTAGAGTGCCTTTGCAGTCCGTAAAATAGTCGAAATGCACTAGGGCTTTGAATGCTTCTTCCCAACTATATAAATTCTCTCCAAGTGGCAAAGTCCATCATTACAGCAAAATTTTTCAGCTGGAGTTCTGACTGAGAGATGTGCCAGGACAGAAGGCATTTGCTGACCTACCCTTTTTCCCTGTGTAACTTGGTATTTGCAGTACAATTATTTTCAGTGTCGCTGTGTCCAAGCAGCTACAGATTACACAGATAGAAGTGTCAAGAGAGATGCTGCTAAAGTACGCCCTTCTTATAGCAGCATTTAAATGGCACACGACGCCTTGCTGCTTTTTCTTTCCTAGAGAGACCCGCTGTCAATTTTTTCACTCTGGCTTCTTGATCAAAAATGTCCACCTGAAATGTCTTACAGAAATAGGCTCCAGGTGTAAAAACCAGTACGGGGCTACATTTTCTGCGTGTTCCACATAAGTCACATCAAACTCACTCATCAAACTTCACTCTCTCCTTCCATTCTCCACTGCCTCTACCATTGTGTTCTCTGGATCTCAGAGTCTAAAGGCAGGCGCAATAGTTTCCACTGAGGGGTTGGAAGAGGTGTACAAGCAGCACAAATAGCTTCTGCGCTGCGCAGGCCATTTCTCTGCATTTTAGAGCCTAAGGGAAAGCGCTAGTGTTCCTGCGGAGAGCTGCAACAGCTGCAGAATATGTGTTGTCTTGGCACATGTTTGCAATCCACCATGATGGATCCTTAGTGAAACCAAACTGTGGTTCTGCTTCAAACATCTCACCCTGCTTGGCCACAAAGCTTTCGCTGACATGTCCCATTGCCTTTTTATTGCCGCGTTTCATTTTCAGAGTTTGTACGGAATCATTGCACTTTGCTTCTAAGCTGAACGTCGATACTGCTGGAGTCTCATATGTCTATTTTCTTCTCACACAAAAAAACTGCTTCCTTTAAAACATGCTGATGCGACCTGCTTTCTTGCTCAGCTGTAATTTTAGGGGTGTTCTCTGTCCCGCTTACAGTCTGAATCTAAACTAAGAAGTTTATGGGACACAGATGTGCCAAGACAAATAGTTTGCTTAGACCTTGCCACGTGTATTCAAGAGCATCCTTTCACTCCACCATCAAGTCTCTGCTTTACATCCTGCAAACTTCACACACACATACATACATACATACTGGAATGAGGCACTTTCTTTCTTTCTTTCTCAGCTACACTCACCTATCCCCCACGCTAACTTCTTTACCGCTTTTCTCTTGGCCTTGCTATGCATACTTTTCCTCTTAAGACACCCATTGTCTGGCCTACCCCTTCCCTACATTGCCTTGCCTTTCCTTTCCTATCCAACCTTGCATTTCTTTGTCATTCCTGGCCATTGTTTTCCTCTTCCTTCCTGACCCATCCATGTCTTTCCCTTGCCCTTCCTACCAGTCCAGTGCCTTGCACCACCCATCCCCCTTGCCACTTTGTCCAGTTTCCCTTCCCCTTTGTCCAGCTCCAATCTTTCATTTCCTTCTCCTTCTAGGACTCTCATTGCCTTGCTTGCCTCTCCTTTGTCTTGCCTGGCAAAGCCACCACTTTTCTTGGCGTTACCTTTGAACCTCTCCTCTCCCTTGCCTTGCATTCCCTTGCTCACTCGTCCCCCACCTGGAATTCAATACCCCTCTTTTTGCGGCATTTCTTCATCTTGCCTTGCCCTGCCTGCTTCTCCTAGGACTCTCAAGGCTTTCACGTACCTCCAGCGTTTCAGGAGCATGTGAGAGGAAGCCCAAAAGAGGTTACGTGCAAGCACACCCATCTGTCCTGGCAGCTTGCTTCTGGCACCTATCCTTACATGTCTTGAATTTTGGACATAAAATTCACATTTCACCTTTGCGCTTCAGGATCAGAATGACAGTTCTTTTGTATACCAAGGAAAGCAGGTAATCCAAGTGTTTTAGGTGCAGATTAGAGATGGCCCATGTGAGATCAAGGCCAGCCAGAGAAGTCTGTCCTAGCCCCTTTTGTGTACCAGCAGTCTTTGAATGTACCTCTCATTTGTCTTGCCTTGGTGACCCCAAAGTTTCCTTGCCTTGCCCTGCCTTGCCTCCCTAGCATTGCACTCCCTCCAGTGCCTACGCCCACACTTGACCTGCCTACTGCTTTCCTCCAGGGAAACCTAGCCTTGCCTAGGCCTTCCTGTTTCTGCCTGGCCTTCCTATGCCCATCCTTGCCTAGAAGTTCTGGGCCTTCTCTCACCTACCACTCCATTTGCTTGCCCCTCATGGCTCCAGCCTTGTCAGCTTCTCCCTTGACTTGCCTACAATTGCGCCTACACTTGGTTTGCATTGCAAAGAGCGGTAGGCAAGGCAAAGCAAAGCAAGGAAGGTCTTTCTAGGTCTTGCCAGGCAAGGCACACATAAGGAAGCAAGCAAGCAAAACAAGAGTAGACTAGCCACAGCATCAAAGGCAAGGCAAGGCCAAGTGACTCTGAGTGCCTTTCCTTGGCAAGTAAAAGATATAGTGACAATGTAATAGGGCAGGCGTTAAAGGTACCACGAGGAGGTATAGTCCAGCAAGATATTTATGTCGTAGACCCTTCTGTGCAGGAGCCATTGTTGGACATAGTACAGGACATGGCATACAGCTTGGCTTGGTAAGTTCCTGAAGGAGAATGGCAATGCTTTCTCATGGGAAGGAAAGCACGTAGCCCCAGAGTTGGAGGTGCAGATAAGAAGCTGTGTCGCGCAGCTCGAGGACGACAGCAGCTTCTTGTGCCGGCATATTTGGAAGCACTCCCTCAATTTGTACAGTCATTGAGTCAGTATCCATCTTTGGAAGGCTGTCTGCCTCTAGTAAGAGTGTTCTGACACCATTGTATGGGATCAGTCACTGGATGTTTTGGATTTTGGAGGAGGGGATGCCATTTCTCTTGAAATGAGCTTCTTGTTATTCGCTTTGGCAAAGAAATTAAGTTTGGATGGGCACTTTGGGTGGTCTCAGTGAATGTAAAGGTTTTTCCCAAGAGGTTTCCCTGTGGGTTAGAGCTGTTGAACTGACAGTGGGAATCTAGACACCAAGTTGTTGAGCTTTTTGTCCTTGTAGTTTAGTGCGTGAGTAGTCCCTGTTGCCATGCTGCTTGGATCTTGACTCTGAGACTGAAAGCTTAGGAGCGTAGAGCAGAAAAGAAAAGTGCCAATAGCAGGGTGTGTGTTCATTGTTTGATGGGTGAAGCTGAAATTGTAGGCAGCAAAGAACTTTCTCTCTCCGCTGGCACATTTGTTGAGCGGATGTCTTTGAGTTTGTTACCGGACTCTGCGAGAGTGAAAATGTTTGTTAGGGCAGAGGATTTTGTGTTGCCCTTTGAGTGTGGTGCAAAAGTGTTTGCACAGTTGGAGGGGGAAGATCAGCAAAGTCTTTTTTTCCTGGCACAGTTAATTTGAGAGCAGGGACGTTTCCAACTCGGCTCTGTCCTTTGGAGCTGGCCTCGGTGCGTTTCCTTCTTTTGTTAGTCGACAGCGCCATCGTGTGGTTATTTTGATGAGCGCTGGCAGACGGTGCCAGGGAAAAAGCCAAGCTGTTTGCGGCTCCGGCCTCATTGGTGTAGGAGCAGCGCAGGGAAGAGCTCCGCTGGGGGTCCTGGCTCTTAGAGACTGAGAGAATGTGATCCTGTATGTAGCACAGAAGGAAGTGGAATTGTTTCATTGTGGGCTGTGCAGTTTATAAGCTGCAAATGAAAAGGCAATTGCAGCGCAGGCTCTTCTTTTCTGTGTGATCAGCTGCTCAACATGTAACTCGCACACACTGAACTGCATCCACCTCCCTGGAGATATAAAATGTGTATATCACTTTCCTCAAACTCTATGTATTACCTTGTACTCTAGCAGATCCCAAACCGCTTCAAAACGTCCAGCAGCTACTCAAAAAGAAAAAGTCCAACAAAAAGCTAGTGCTGGCCTTTAGAGTGCCTTTGCAGTCCGTAAAATAGTCGAAATGCACTAGGGCTTTGAATGCTTCTTCCCAACTATATAAATTCTCTCCAAGTGGCAAAGTCCATCATTACAGCAAAATTTTTCAGCTGGAGTTCTGACTGAGAGATGTGCCAGGACAGAAGGCATTTGCTGACCTACCCTTTTTCCCTGTGTAACTTGGTATTTGCAGTACAATTATTTTCAGTGTCGCTGTGTCCAAGCAGCTACAGATTACACAGATAGAAGTGTCAAGAGAGATGCTGCTAAAGTACGCCCTTCTTATAGCAGCATTTAAATGGCACACGACGCCTTGCTGCTTTTTCTTTCCTAGAGAGACCCGCTGTCAATTTTTTCACTCTGGCTTCTTGATCAAAAATGTCCACCTGAAATGTCTTACAGAAATAGGCTCCAGGTGTAAAAACCAGTACGGGGCTACATTTTCTGCGTGTTCCACATAAGTCACATCAAACTCACTCATCAAACTTCACTCTCTCCTTCCATTCTCCACTGCCTCTACCATTGTGTTCTCTGGATCTCAGAGTCTAAAGGCAGGCGCAATAGTTTCCACTGAGGGGTTGGAAGAGGTGTACAAGCAGCACAAATAGCTTCTGCGCTGCGCAGGCCATTTCTCTGCATTTTAGAGTCTAAGGGAAAGCGCTAGTGTTCCTGCGGAGAGCTGCAACAGCTGCAGAATATGTGTTGTCTTGGCACATGTTTGCAATCCACCATGATGGATCCTTAGTGAAACCAAACTGTGGTTCTGCTTCAAACATCTCACCCTGCTTGGCCACAAAGCTTTCGCTGACATGTCCCATTGCCTTTTTATTGCCGCGTTTCATTTTCAGAGTTTGTACGGAATCATTGCACTTTGCTTCTAAGCTGAACGTCGATACTGCTGGAGTCTCATATGTCTATTTTCTTCTCGCACAAAAAAACTGCTTCCTTTAAAACATGCTGATGCCACCTGCTTTCTTGCTCAGCTGTAATTTTAGGGGTGTTCTCTGTCCCGCTTACAGTCTGAATCTAAACTAAGAAGTTTATGGGACACAGATGTGCCAAGACAAATAGTTTGCTTAGACCTTGCCACGTGTATTCAAGAGCATCCTTTCACTCCACCATCAAGTCTCTGCTTTACATCCTGCAAACTTCACACACACATACATACATACATACTGGAATGAGGCACTTTCTTTCTTTCTTTCTCAGCTACACTCACCTATCCCCCACGCTAACTTCTTTACCGCTTTTCTCTTGGCCTTGCTATGCATACTTTTCCTCTTAAGACACCCATTGTCTGGCCTACCCCTTCCCTACATTGCCTTGCCTTTCCTTTCCTATCCAACCTTGCATTTCTTTGTCATTCCAGGCCATTGTTTTCCTCTTCCTTCCTGACCCATCCATGTCTTTCCCTTGCCCTTCCTACCAGTCCAGTGCCTTGCACCACCCATCCCCCTTGCCACTTTGTCCAGTTTCCCTTCCCCTTTGTCCAGCTCCAATCTTTCATTTCCTTCTCCTTCTAGGACTCTCATTACCTTGCTTGCCTCTCCTTTGTCTTGCCTGGCAAAGCCACCACTTTTCTTGGCGTTACCTTTGAACCTCTCCTCTCCCTTGCCTTGCATTCCCTTGCTCACTCGTCCCCCACCTGGAATTCAATACCCCTCTTTTTGCGGCATTTCTTCATCTTGCTTTGCCCTGCCTGCTTCTCCTAGGACTCTCAAGGCTTTCACGTACCTCCAGCGTTTCAGGAGCATGTGAGAGGAAGCCCAAAAGAGGTTACGTGCAAGCACACCCATCTGTCCTGGCAGCTTGCTTCTGGCACCTATCCTTACATGTCTTGAATTTTGGACATAAAATTCACATTTCACCTTTGCGCTTCAGGACCAGAATGACAGTTCTTTTGTATACCAAGGAAAGCAGGTAATCCAAGTGTTTTAGGTGCAGATTAGAGATGGCCCATGTGAGATCAAGGCCAGCCAGAGAAGTCTGTCCTAGCCCCTTTTGTGTACCAGCAGTCTTTGAATGTACCTCTCATTTGTCTTGCCTTGGTGACCCCAAAGTTTCCTTGCCTTGCCCTGCCTTGCCTCCCTAGCATTGCACTCCCTCCAGTGCCTACGCCCACACTTGACCTGCCTACTGCTTTCCTCCAGGGAAACCTAGCCTTGCCTAGCCCCTCCTGTTTCTGCCTGGCCTTCCTATGCCCATCCTTGCCTAGAAGTTCTGGGCCTTCTCTCACCTACCACTCCATTTGCTTGCCCCTCATGGCTCCAGCCTTGTCAGCTTCTCCCTTGACTTGCCTACAATTGCGCCTACACTTGGTTTGCATTGCAAAGAGCGGTAGGCAAGGCAAAGCAAAGCAAGGAAGGTCTTTCTAGGTCTTGCCAGGCAAGGCACACATAAGGAAGCAAGCAAGCAAAACAAGAGTAGACTAGCCACAGCATCAAAGGCAAGGCAAGGCCAAGTGACTCTGAGTGCCTTTCCTTGGCAAGTAAAAGATATAGTGACAATGTAATAGGGCAGGCGTTAAAGGTACCACGAGGAGGTATAGTCCAGCAAGATATTTATGTCGTAGACCCTTCTGTGCAGGAGCCATTGTTGGACATAGTACAGGACATGGCATACAGTTTGGCTTGGTAAGTTCCTGAAGGAGAATGGCAATGCTTTCTCATGGGAAGGAAAGCACGTAGCCCCAGAGTTGGAGGTGCAGATAAGAAGCTGTGTCGCGCAGCTCAAGGACGACAGCAGCTTCTTGTGCCGGCATATTTGGAAGCACTCCCTCAATTTGTACAGTCATTGAGTCAGTATCCATCTTTGGAAGGCTGTCTGCCTCTAGTAAGAGTGTTCTGACACCATTGTATGGGATCAGTCACTGGATGTTTTGGATTTTGGAGGAGGGGATGCCATTTCTCTTGAAATGAGCTTCTTGTTCTTCTCTTTGGCAAAGAAATTAAGTTTGGATGGGCACTTTGGGTGGTCTCAGTGAATGTAAATGTTTTTCCCAAGAGGTTTCCCTGTGGGTTAGAGCTGTTGAACTGACAGTGGGAATCTAGACACCAAGTTGTTGAGCTTTTTGTCCTTGTAGCTTTAGTGTGTGAGTAGTCCCTGTTGCCATGCTGCTTGGATCTTGACTCTGAGACTGAAAGCTTAGGAGCGTAGAGCTGAAAAGAAAAGTGTCAATAGCAGGGTGTGTGTTCATTGTTTGATGGGTGAAGTTGAAATTGTAGGCAGCAAAGAACTTTCTCTCTCCGCTGGCACATTTGTTGAGCGGATGTCTTTGAGTTTGTTACCGGACTCTGCGAGAGTGAAAATGTTTGTTAGGGCAGAGGATTTCGTGTTGCCCTTTGAGTGTGGTGCAAAAGTGTTTGCACAGTTGGAGGGGGAAGATCAGCAAAGTCTTTTTTTCCTGGCACAGTTAATTTGAGAGCAGGGACGTTTCCAACTCGGCTCTGTCCTTTGGAGCTGGCCTCGGTGTGTTTCCTTCTTTTGTTAGTCGACAGCGCCATCGTGTGGTTATTTTGATGAGCGCTGGCAGACGGTGCCAGGGAAAAAGCCAAGCTGTTTGCGGCTCCGGCCTCATTGGTGTAGGAGCAGCGCAGGGAAGAGCTCCGCTGGGGGTCCTGGCTCTTAGAGACTGAGAGAATGTGATCCTGTATGTAGCACAGAAGGAAGTGGAATTGTTTCATTGTGGGCTGTGCAGTTTATAAGCTGCAAATGAAAAGGCAATTGCAGCGCAGCCTCTTCTTTTCTGTGTGATCAGCTGCTCAACATGTAACTCGCACACACTGAACTGCATCCACCTCCCTGGAGATATAAAATGTGTATATCACTTTCCTCAAACTCTATGTATTACCTTGCACTCTAGCAGATCCCAAACCGCTTCAAAACGTCCAGCAGCTACTCAAAAAGAAAAAGTCCAACAAAAAGCTAGTGCTGGCCTTTAGAGTGCCTTTGCAGTCCGTAAAATAGACGAAATGCACTAGGGCTTTGAATGCTTCTTCCCAACTATATAAATTCTCTCCAAGTGGCAAAGTCCATCATTACAGCAAAATTTTTCAGCTGGAGTTCTGACTGAGAGATGTGCCAGGACAGAAGGCATTTGCTGACCTACCCTTTTTCCCTGTGTAACTTGGTATTTGCAGTACAATTATTTTCAGTGTCGCTGTGTCCAAGCAGCTAGAGATTACACAGATAGAAGTGTCAAGAGAGATGCTGCTAAAGTACGCCCTTCTTATAGCAGCATTTAAATGGCACACGACGCCTTGCTGCTTTTTCTTTCCCAGAGACACCTGCTGTCAATTTTTTCACTCTGGCTTCTTGATCAAAAATGTCCACCTGAAATGTCTTACAGAAATAGGCTCCAGGTGTAAAAACCAGTACGGGGCTACATTTTCTGCGTGCTCCACATAAGTCACATCAAACTCACTCATCAAACTTCACTCTCTCCTTCCATTCTCCACTGCCTCTACCATTGTGTTCTCTGGATCTCAGAGTCTAAAGGCAGGCGCAATAGTTTCCACTGAGGGGTTGGAAGAGGTGTACAAGCAGCACAAATAGCTTCTGCGCTGCGCAGGCCATTTCTCTGCATTTTAGAGCCTAAGGGAAAGCGCTAGTGTTCCTGCGGAGAGCTGCAACAGCTGCAGAATATGTGTTGTCTTGGCACATGTTTGCAATCCACCATGATGGATCCTTAGTGAAACCAAACTGTGGTTCTGCTTCAAACATCTCACCCTGCTTGGCCACAAAGCTTTCGCTGACATGTCCCATTGCCTTTTTATTGCCGCGTTTCATTTTCAGAGTTTGTACGGAATCATTGCACTTTGCTTCTAAGCTGAACGTCGATACTGCTGGAGTCTCATATGTCCATTTTCTTCTCACACAAAAAAACTGCTTCCTTTAAAACATGCTGATGCGACCTGCTTTCTTGCTCAGCTGTAATTTTAGGGGTGTTCTCTGTCCCGCTTACAGTCTGAATCTAAACTAAGGAGTTTATGGGACAGATATGCCAAGACAAATAGTTTGCTTGGACCTTGCCACGTGTATTCAAGAGCATCCTTTCACTCCACCATCATGTCTCTGCTTTACATCCTGCAAACTTCACACACACATACATACATACATACTGGAATGAGGCACTTTCTTTCTTTCTTTCTCAGCTACACTCACCTATCCCCCACGCTAACTTCTTTACCGCTTTTCTCTTGGCCTTGCTATGCATACTTTTCCTCTTAAGACACCCATTGTCTGGCCTACCCCTTCCCTACATTGCCTTGCCTTTCCTTTCCTATCCAACCTTGCATTTCTTTGTCATTCCTGGCCATTGTTTTCCTCTTCCTTCCTGACCCATCCATGTCTTTCCCTTGCCCTTCCTACCAGTCCAGTGCCTTGCACCACCCATCCCCCTTGCCACTTTGTCCAGTTTCCCTTCCCCTTTGTCCAGCTCCAATCTTTCATTTCCTTCTCCTTCTAGGACTCTCATTGCCTTGCTTGCCTCTCCTTTGTCTTGCCTGGCAAAGCCACCACTTTTCTTGGCGTTACCTTTGAACCTCTCCTCTCCCTTGCCTTGCATTCCCTTGCTCACTCGTCCCCCACCTGGAATTCAATACCCCTCTTTTTGCGGCATTTCTTCATCTTGCCTTGCCCTGCCTGCTTCTCCTAGGACTCTCAAGGCTTTCACGTACCTCCAGCGTTTCAGGAGCATGTGAGAGGAAGCCCAAAAGAGGTTACGTGCAAGCACACCCATCTGTCCTGGCAGCTTGCTTCTGGCACCTATCCTTACATGTCTTGAATTTTGGACATAAAATTCACATTTCACCTTTGCGCTTCAGGACCAGAATGACAGTTCTTTTGTATACCAAGGAAAGCAGGTAATCCAAGTGTTTTAGGTGCAGATTAGAGATGGCCCATGTGAGATCAAGGCCAGCCAGAGAAGTCTGTCCTAGCCCCTTTTGTGTACCAGCAGTCTTTGAATGTACCTCTCATTTGTCTTGTTTTGGTGACCCAAAAGTTTCCTTGCCTTGCCCTGCCTTGCCTCCCTAGTCTTGCACTCCCTCCAGTGCCTATGCCCACACTTGACCTGCCTACTGCTTTCCTCCAGGGAAACCTAGCCTTGCCTAGGCCTTCCTGTTTCTGCCTGGCCTTCCTATGCCCATCCTTGCCTAGAAGTTCTGGGCCTTCTCTCACCTACCACTCCATTTGCTTGCCCCTCATGGCTCCAGCCTTGTCAGCTTCTCCCTTGACTTGCCTACAATTGCGCCTACACTTGGTTTGCATTGCAAAGAGCGGTAGGCAAGGCAAAGCAAAGCAAGGAAGGTCTTTCTAGGTCTTGCCAGGCAAGGCACACATAAGGAAGCAAGCAAGCAAAACAAGAGTAGACTAGCCACAGCATCAAAGGCAAGGCAAGGCCAAGTGACTCTGAGTGCCTTTCCTTGGCAAGTAAAAGATATAGTGACAATGTAATAGGGCAGGCGTTAAAGGTACCACGAGGAGGTATAGTCCAGCAAGATATTTATGTCGTAGACCCTTCTGTGCAGGAGCCATTGTTGGACATAGTACAGGACATGGCATACAGCTTGGCTTGGTAAGTTCCTGAAGGAGAATGGCAATGCTTTCTCATGGGAAGGAAAGCACGTAGCCCCAGAGTTGGAGGTGCAGATAAGAAGCTGTGTCGCGCAGCTCGAGGACGACAGCAGCTTCTTGTGCCGGCATATTTGGAAGCACTCCCTCAATTTGTACAGTCATTGAGTCAGTATCCATCTTTGGAAGGCTGTCTGCCTCTAGTAAGAGTGTTCTGACACCATTGTATGGGATCAGTCACTGGATGTTTTGGATTTTGGAGGAGGGGATGCCATTTCTCTTGAAATGAGCTTCTTGTTATTCGCTTTGGCAAAGAAATTAAGTTTGGATGGGCACTTTGGGTGGTCTCAGTGAATGTAAAGGTTTTTCCCAAGAGGTTTCCCTGTGGGTTAGAGCTGTTGAACTGACAGTGGGAATCTAGACACCAAGTTGTTGAGCTTTTTGTCCTTGTAGTTTAGTGCGTGAGTAGTCCCTGTTGCCATGCTGCTTGGATCTTGACTCTGAGACTGAAAGCTTAGGAGCGTAGAGCAGAAAAGAAAAGTGCCAATAGCAGGGTGTGTGTTCATTGTTTGATGGGTGAAGCTGAAATTGTAGGCAGCAAAGAACTTTCTCTCTCCGCTGGCACATTTGTTGAGCGGATGTCTTTGAGTTTGTTACCGGACTCTGCGAGAGTGAAAATGTTTGTTAGGGCAGAGGATTTTGTGTTGCCCTTTGAGTGTGGTGCAAAAGTGTTTGCACAGTTGGAGGGGGAAGATCAGCAAAGTCTTTTTTTCCTGGCACAGTTAATTTGAGAGCAGGGACGTTTCCAACTCGGCTCTGTCCTTTGGAGCTGGCCTCGGTGCGTTTCCTTCTTTTGTTAGTCGACAGCGCCATCGTGTGGTTATTTTGATGAGCGCTGGCAGACGGTGCCAGGGAAAAAGCCAAGCTGTTTGCGGCTCCGGCCTCATTGGTGTAGGAGCAGCGCAGGGAAGAGCTCCGCTGGGGGTCCTGGCTCTTAGAGACTGAGAGAATGTGATCCTGTATGTAGCACAGAAGGAAGTGGAATTGTTTCATTGTGGGCTGTGCAGTTTATAAGCTGCAAATGAAAAGGCAATTGCAGCGCAGGCTCTTCTTTTCTGTGTGATCAGCTGCTCAACATGTAACTCGCACACACTGAACTGCATCCACCTCCCTGGAGATATAAAATGTGTATATCACTTTCCTCAAACTCTATGTATTACCTTGTACTCTAGCAGATCCCAAACCGCTTCAAAACGTCCAGCAGCTACTCAAAAAGAAAAAGTCCAACAAAAAGCTAGTGCTGGCCTTTAGAGTGCCTTTGCAGTCCGTAAAATAGTCGAAATGCACTAGGGCTTTGAATGCTTCTTCCCAAATATATAAATTCTCTCCAAGTGGCAAAGTCCATCATTACAGCAAAATTTTTCAGCTGGAGTTCTGACTGAGAGATGTGCCAGGACAGAAGGCATTTGCTGACCTACCCTTTTTCCCTGTGTAACTTGGTATTTGCAGTACAATTATTTTCAGTGTCGCTGTGTCCAAGCAGCTACAGATTACACAGATAGAAGTGTCAAGAGAGATGCTGCTAAAGTACGCCCTTCTTATAGCAGCATTTAAATGGCACACGACGCCTTGCTGCTTTTTCTTTCCTAGAGAGACCCGCTGTCAATTTTTTCACTCTGGCTTCTTGATCAAAAATGTCCACCTGAAATGTCTTACAGAAATAGGCTCCAGGTGTAAAAACCAGTACGGGGCTACATTTTCTGCGTGTTCCACATAAGTCACATCAAACTCACTCATCAAACTTCACTCTCTCCTTCCATTCTCCACTGCCTCTACCATTGTGTTCTCTGGATCTCAGAGTCTAAAGGCAGGCGCAATAGTTTCCACTGAGGGGTTGGAAGAGGTGTACAAGCAGCACAAATAGCTTCTGCGCTGCGCAGGCCATTTCTCTGCATTTTAGAGTCTAAGGGAAAGCGCTAGTGTTCCTGCGGAGAGCTGCAACAGCTGCAGAATATGTGTTGTCTTGGCACATGTTTGCAATCCACCATGATGGATCCTTAGTGAAACCAAACTGTGGTTCTGCTTCAAACATCTCACCCTGCTTGGCCACAAAGCTTTCGCTGACATGTCCCATTGCCTTTTTATTGCCGCGTTTCATTTTCAGAGTTTGTACGGAATCATTGCACTTTGCTTCTAAGCTGAACGTCGATACTGCTGGAGTCTCATATGTCTATTTTCTTCTCGCACAAAAAAACTGCTTCCTTTAAAACATGCTGATGCCACCTGCTTTCTTGCTCAGCTGTAATTTTAGGGGTGTTCTCTGTCCCGCTTACAGTCTGAATCTAAACTAAGAAGTTTATGGGACACAGATGTGCCAAGACAAATAGTTTGCTTAGACCTTGCCACGTGTATTCAAGAGCATCCTTTCACTCCACCATCAAGTCTCTGCTTTACATCCTGCAAACTTCACACACACATACATACATACATACTGGAATGAGGCACTTTCTTTCTTTCTTTCTCAGCTACACTCACCTATCCCCCACGCTAACTTCTTTACCGCTTTTCTCTTGGCCTTGCTATGCATACTTTTCCTCTTAAGACACCCATTGTCTGGCCTACCCCTTCCCTACATTGCCTTGCCTTTCCTTTCCTATCCAACCTTGCATTTCTTTGTCATTCCAGGCCATTGTTTTCCTCTTCCTTCCTGACCCATCCATGTCTTTCCCTTGCCCTTCCTACCAGTCCAGTGCCTTGCACCACCCATCCCCCTTGCCACTTTGTCCAGTTTCCCTTCCCCTTTGTCCAGCTCCAATCTTTCATTTCCTTCTCCTTCTAGGACTCTCATTACCTTGCTTGCCTCTCCTTTGTCTTGCCTGGCAAAGCCACCACTTTTCTTGGCGTTACCTTTGAACCTCTCCTCTCCCTTGCCTTGCATTCCCTTGCTCACTCGTCCCCCACCTGGAATTCAATACCCCTCTTTTTGCGGCATTTCTTCATCTTGCTTTGCCCTGCCTGCTTCTCCTAGGACTCTCAAGGCTTTCACGTACCTCCAGCGTTTCAGGAGCATGTGAGAGGAAGCCCAAAAGAGGTTACGTGCAAGCACACCCATCTGTCCTGGCAGCTTGCTTCTGGCACCTATCCTTACATGTCTTGAATTTTGGACATAAAATTCACATTTCACCTTTGCGCTTCAGGACCAGAATGACAGTTCTTTTGTATACCAAGGAAAGCAGGTAATCCAAGTGTTTTAGGTGCAGATTAGAGATGGCCCATGTGAGATCAAGGCCAGCCAGAGAAGTCTGTCCTAGCCCCTTTTGTGTACCAGCAGTCTTTGAATGTACCTCTCATTTGTCTTGCCTTGGTGACCCCAAAGTTTCCTTGCCTTGCCCTGCCTTGCCTCCCTAGCATTGCACTCCCTCCAGTGCCTACGCCCACACTTGACCTGCCTACTGCTTTCCTCCAGGGAAACCTAGCCTTGCCTAGCCCCTCCTGTTTCTGCCTGGCCTTCCTATGCCCATCCTTGCCTAGAAGTTCTGGGCCTTCTCTCACCTACCACTCCATTTGCTTGCCCCTCATGGCTCCAGCCTTGTCAGCTTCTCCCTTGACTTGCCTACAATTGCGCCTACACTTGGTTTGCATTGCAAAGAGCGGTAGGCAAGGCAAAGCAAAGCAAGGAAGGTCTTTCTAGGTCTTGCCAGGCAAGGCACACATAAGGAAGCAAGCAAGCAAAACAAGAGTAGACTAGCCACAGCATCAAAGGCAAGGCAAGGCCAAGTGACTCTGAGTGCCTTTCCTTGGCAAGTAAAAGATATAGTGACAATGTAATAGGGCAGGCGTTAAAGGTACCACGAGGAGGTATAGTCCAGCAAGATATTTATGTCGTAGACCCTTCTGTGCAGGAGCCATTGTTGGACATAGTACAGGACATGGCATACAGTTTGGCTTGGTAAGTTCCTGAAGGAGAATGGCAATGCTTTCTCATGGGAAGGAAAGCACGTAGCCCCAGAGTTGGAGGTGCAGATAAGAAGCTGTGTCGCGCAGCTCAAGGACGACAGCAGCTTCTTGTGCCGGCATATTTGGAAGCACTCCCTCAATTTGTACAGTCATTGAGTCAGTATCCATCTTTGGAAGGCTGTCTGCCTCTAGTAAGAGTGTTCTGACACCATTGTATGGGATCAGTCACTGGATGTTTTGGATTTTGGAGGAGGGGATGCCATTTCTCTTGAAATGAGCTTCTTGTTCTTCTCTTTGGCAAAGAAATTAAGTTTGGATGGGCACTTTGGGTGGTCTCAGTGAATGTAAATGTTTTTCCCAAGAGGTTTCCCTGTGGGTTAGAGCTGTTGAACTGACAGTGGGAATCTAGACACCAAGTTGTTGAGCTTTTTGTCCTTGTAGCTTTAGTGTGTGAGTAGTCCCTGTTGCCATGCTGCTTGGATCTTGACTCTGAGACTGAAAGCTTAGGAGCGTAGAGCTGAAAAGAAAAGTGTCAATAGCAGGGTGTGTGTTCATTGTTTGATGGGTGAAGTTGAAATTGTAGGCAGCAAAGAACTTTCTCTCTCCGCTGGCACATTTGTTGAGCGGATGTCTTTGAGTTTGTTACCGGACTCTGCGAGAGTGAAAATGTTTGTTAGGGCAGAGGATTTCGTGTTGCCCTTTGAGTGTGGTGCAAAAGTGTTTGCACAGTTGGAGGGGGAAGATCAGCAAAGTCTTTTTTTCCTGGCACAGTTAATTTGAGAGCAGGGACGTTTCCAACTCGGCTCTGTCCTTTGGAGCTGGCCTCGGTGTGTTTCCTTCTTTTGTTAGTCGACAGCGCCATCGTGTGGTTATTTTGATGAGCGCTGGCAGACGGTGCCAGGGAAAAAGCCAAGCTGTTTGCGGCTCCGGCCTCATTGGTGTAGGAGCAGCGCAGGGAAGAGCTCCGCTGGGGGTCCTGGCTCTTAGAGACTGAGAGAATGTGATCCTGTATGTAGCACAGAAGGAAGTGGAATTGTTTCATTGTGGGCTGTGCAGTTTATAAGCTGCAAATGAAAAGGCAATTGCAGCGCAGCCTCTTCTTTTCTGTGTGATCAGCTGCTCAACATGTAACTCGCACACACTGAACTGCATCCACCTCCCTGGAGATATAAAATGTGTATATCACTTTCCTCAAACTCTATGTATTACCTTGCACTCTAGCAGATCCCAAACCGCTTCAAAACGTCCAGCAGCTACTCAAAAAGAAAAAGTCCAACAAAAAGCTAGTGCTGGCCTTTAGAGTGCCTTTGCAGTCCGTAAAATAGACGAAATGCACTAGGGCTTTGAATGCTTCTTCCCAACTATATAAATTCTCTCCAAGTGGCAAAGTCCATCATTACAGCAAAATTTTTCAGCTGGAGTTCTGACTGAGAGATGTGCCAGGACAGAAGGCATTTGCTGACCTACCCTTTTTCCCTGTGTAACTTGGTATTTGCAGTACAATTATTTTCAGTGTCGCTGTGTCCAAGCAGCTAGAGATTACACAGATAGAAGTGTCAAGAGAGATGCTGCTAAAGTACGCCCTTCTTATAGCAGCATTTAAATGGCACACGACGCCTTGCTGCTTTTTCTTTCCCAGAGAGACCTGCTGTCAATTTTTTCACTCTGGCTTCTTGATCAAAAATGTCCACCTGAAATGTCTTACAGAAATAGGCTCCAGGTGTAAAAACCAGTACGGGGCTACATTTTCTGCGTGCTCCACATAAGTCACATCAAACTCACTCATCAAACTTCACTCTCTCCTTCCATTCTCCACTGCCTCTACCATTGTGTTCTCTGGATCTCAGAGTCTAAAGGCAGGCGCAATAGTTTCCACTGAGGGGTTGGAAGAGGTGTACAAGCAGCACAAATAGCTTCTGCGCTGCGCAGGCCATTTCTCTGCATTTTAGAGCCTAAGGGAAAGCGCTAGTGTTCCTGCGGAGAGCTGCAACAGCTGCAGAATATGTGTTGTCTTGGCACATGTTTGCAATCCACCATGATGGATCCTTAGTGAAACCAAACTGTGGTTCTGCTTCAAACATCTCACCCTGCTTGGCCACAAAGCTTTCGCTGACATGTCCCATTGCCTTTTTATTGCCGCGTTTCATTTTCAGAGTTTGTACGGAATCATTGCACTTTGCTTCTAAGCTGAACGTCGATACTGCTGGAGTCTCATATGTCCATTTTCTTCTCACACAAAAAAACTGCTTCCTTTAAAACATGCTGATGCGACCTGCTTTCTTGCTCAGCTGTAATTTTAGGGGTGTTCTCTGTCCCGCTTACAGTCTGAATCTAAACTAAGAAGTTTATGGGACAGATATGCCAAGACAAATAGTTTGCTTGGACCTTGCCACGTGTATTCAAGAGCATCCTTTCACTCCACCATCATGTCTCTGCTTTACATCCTGCAAACTTCACACACACATACATACATACATACTGGAATGAGGCACTTTCTTTCTTTCTTTCTCAGCTACACTCACCTATCCCCCACGCTAACTTCTTTACCGCTTTTCTCTTGGCCTTGCTATGCATACTTTTCCTCTTAAGACACCCATTGTCTGGCCTACCCCTTCCCTACATTGCCTTGCCTTTCCTTTCCTATCCAACCTTGCATTTCTTTGTCATTCCTGGCCATTGTTTTCCTCTTCCTTCCTGACCCATCCATGTCTTTCCCTTGCCCTTCCTACCAGTCCAGTGCCTTGCACCACCCATCCCCCTTGCCACTTTGTCCAGTTTCCCTTCCCCTTTGTCCAGCTCCAATCTTTCATTTCCTTCTCCTTCTAGGACTCTCATTGCCTTGCTTGCCTCTCCTTTGTCTTGCCTGGCAAAGCCACCACTTTTCTTGGCGTTACCTTTGAACCTCTCCTCTCCCTTGCCTTGCATTCCCTTGCTCACTCGTCCCCCACCTGGAATTCAATACGCCTCTTTTTGCGGCATTTCTTCATCTTGCCTTGCCCTGCCTGCTTCTCCTAGGACTCTCAAGGCTTTCACGTACCTCCAGCGTTTCAGGAGCATGTGAGAGGAAGCCCAAAAGAGGTTACGTGCAAGCACACCCATCTGTCCTGGCAGCTTGCTTCTGGCACCTATCCTTACATGTCTTGAATTTTGGACATAAAATTCACATTTCACCTTTGCGCTTCAGGACCAGAATGACAGTTCTTTTGTATACCAAGGAAAGCAGGTAATCCAAGTGTTTTAGGTGCAGATTAGAGATGGCCCATGTGAGATCAAGGCCAGCCAGAGAAGTCTGTCCTAGCCCCTTTTGTGTACCAGCAGTCTTTGAATGTACCTCTCATTTGTCTTGCCTTGGTGACCCCAAAGTTTCCTTGCCTTGCCCTGCCTTGCCTCCCTAGCATTGCACTCCCTCCAGTGCCTACGCCCACACTTGACCTGCCTACTGCTTTCCTCCAGGGAAACCTAGCCTTGCCTAGGCCTTCCTGTTTCTGCCTGGCCTTCCTATGCCCATCCTTGCCTAGAAGTTCTGGGCCTTCTCTCACCTACCACTCCATTTGCTTGACCCTCATGGCTCCAGCCTTGTCAGCTTCTCCCTTGACTTGCCTACAATTGCGCCTACACTTGGTTTGCATTGCAAAGAGCGGTAGGCAAGGCAAAGCAAAGCAAGGAAGGTCTTTCTAGGTCTTGCCAGGCAAGGCACACATAAGCAAGCAAGCAAGCAAAACAAGAGTAGACTAGCCACAGCATCAAAGGCAAGGCAAGGCCAAGTGACTCTGAGTGCCTTTCCTTGGCAAGTAAAAGATATAGTGACAATGTAATAGGGCAGGCGTTAAAGGTACCACGAGGAGGTATAGTCCAGCAAGATATTTATGTCGTAGACCCTTCTGTGCAGGAGCCATTGTTGGACATAGTACAGGACATGGCATACAGCTTGGCTTGGTAAGTTCCTGAAGGAGAATGGCAATGCTTTCTCATGGGAAGGAAAGCACGTAGCCCCAGAGTTGGAGGTGCAGATAAGAAGCTGTGTCGCGCAGCTCAAGGACGACAGCAGCTTCTTGTGCCGGCATATTTGGAAGCACTCCCTCAATTTGTACAGTCATTGAGTCAGTATCCATCTTTGGAAGGCTGTCTGCCTCTAGTAAGAGTGTTCTGACACCATTGTATGGGATCAGTCACTGGATGTTTTGGATTTTGGAGGAGGGGATGCCATTTCTCTTGAAATGAGCTTCTTGTTCTTCTCTTTGGCAAAGAAATTTAGTTTGGATGGGCACTTTGGGTGGTCTCAGTGAATTTAAAGGTTTTTCCCAAGAGGTTTCCCTGTGGGTTAGAGCTGTTGAACTGACAGTGGGAATCTAGACACCAAGTTGTTGAGCTTTTTGTCCTTGTAGCTTTAGTGTGTGAGTAGTCCCTGTTGCCATGCTGCTTGGATCTTGACTCTGAGACTGAAAGCTTAGGAGCGTAGAGCTGAAAAGAAAAGTGTCAATAGCAGGGTGTGTGTTCATTGTTTGATGGGTGAAGTTGAAATTGTAGGCAGCAAAGAACTTTCTCTCTCAGCTGGCACATTTGTTGAGCGGATGTCTTTGAGTTTGTTACCGGACTCTGCGAGAGTGAAAATGTTTGTTAGGGCAGAGGATTTCGTGTTGCCCTTTGAGTGTGGTGCAAAAGTGTTTGCACAGTTGGAGGGGGAATATCAGCAAAGTCTTTTTTTCCTGGCACAGTTAATTTGAGAGCAGGGACGTTTCCAACTGGGCTCTGTCCTTTGGAGCTGGCCTCGGTGCGTTTCCTTCTTTTGTTAGTCGACAGCGCCATCGTGTGGTTATTTTGATGAGCGCTGGCAGACGGTGCCAGGGAAAAAGCCAAGCTGTTTGCGGCTCCGGCCTCATTGGTGTAGGAGCAGCGCAGGGAAGAGCTCCGCTGGGGGTCCTGGCTCTTAGAGACTGAGAGAATGTGATCCTGTATGTAGCACAGAAGGAAGTGGAATTGTTTCATTGTGGGCTGTGCAGTTTATAAGCTGCAAATGAAAAGGCAATTGCAGCGCAGCCTCTTCTTTTCTGTGTGATCAGCTGCTCAACATGTAACTCGCACACACTGAACTGCATCCACCTCCCTGGAGATATAAAATGTGTATATCACTTTCCTCAAACTCTATGTATTACCTTGCACTCTAGCAGATCCCAAACCGCTTCAAAACGTCCAGCAGCTACTCAAAAAGAAAAAGTCCAACAAAAAGCTAGTGCTGGCCTTTAGAGTGCCTTTGCAGTCCGTAAAATAGACGAAATGCACTAGGGCTTTGAATGCTTCTTCCCAACTATATAAATTCTCTCCAAGTGGCAAAGTCCATCATTACAGCAAAATTTTTCAGCTGGAGTTCTGACTGAGAGATGTGCCAGGACAGAAGGCATTTGCTGACCTACCCTTTTTCCCTGTGTAACTTGGTATTTGCAGTACAATTATTTTCAGTGTCGCTGTGTCCAAGCAGCTAGAGATTACACAGATAGAAGTGTCAAGAGAGATGCTGCTAAAGTACGCCCTTCTTATAGCAGCATTTAAATGGCACACGACGCCTTGCTGCTTTTTCTTTCCCAGAGAGACCTGCTGTCAATTTTTTCACTCTGGCTTCTTGATCAAAAATGTCCACCTGAAATGTCTTACAGAAATAGGCTCCAGGTGTAAAAACCAGTACGGGGCTACATTTTCTGCGTGCTCCACATAAGTCACATCAAACTCACTCATCAAACTTCACTCTCTCCTTCCATTCTCCACTGCCTCTACCATTGTGTTCTCTGGATCTCAGAGTCTAAAGGCAGGCGCAATAGTTTCCACTGAGGGGTTGGAAGAGGTGTACAAGCAGCACAAATAGCTTCTGCGCTGCGCAGGCCATTTCTCTGCATTTTAGAGCCTAAGGGAAAGCGCTAGTGTTCCTGCGGAGAGCTGCAACAGCTGCAGAATATGTGTTGTCTTGGCACATGTTTGCAATCCACCATGATGGATCCTTAGTGAAACCAAACTGTGGTTCTGCTTCAAACATCTCACCCTGCTTGGCCACAAAGCTTTCGCTGACATGTCCCATTGCCTTTTTATTGCCGCGTTTCATTTTCAGAGTTTGTACGGAATCATTGCACTTTGCTTCTAAGCAGAACGTCGATACTGCTGGAGTCTCATATGTCCATTTTCTTCTCACACAAAAAAACTGCTTCCTTTAAAACATGCTGATGCGACCTGCTTTCTTGCTCAGCTGTAATTTTAGGGGTGTTCTCTGTCCCGCTTACAGTCTGAATCTAAACTAAGAAGGTTATGGGACACAGATGTGCCAAGACAAATAGTTTGCTTGGACCTTGCCACGTGTATTCAAGAGCACCCTTTCACTCCACCATCAAGTCTCTGCTTTACATCCTGCAAACTTCACACATACATACATACATACATACTGGAATGAGGCAATTTCTTTCTTTCTTTCTCAGCTACACTCACCTATCCCCCACGCTAACTTCTTTACCGCTTTTCTCTTGGCCTTGCTATGCATACTTTTTCTCTTAAGACACCCATTGTCTGGCCTACCCCTTCCCTACATTGCCTTTCCTTTCCTTTCCTATCCAACCTTGCATTTCTTTGTCATTCCTGGCCATTGCTTTCCTCTTCCTTCCTGACCCATCCATGTCTTTCCCTTGCCCTTCCTACCAGTCCAGTGCCTTGCACCACCCATCCCCCTTGCAACTTTGTCCAGTTTCCCTTCCCCTTTGTCCAGCTCCAATCTTTCATTTCCTTCTCCTTCTAGGACTCTCATTGCCTTGCTTGCCTCTCCTTTGTCTTGCCTGGCAAAGCCACCACTTTTCTTGGCGTTACCTTTGAACCTCTCCTCTCCCTTGCCTTGCATTCCCTTGCTCACTCGTCCCCCACCTGGAATTCAATACCCCTCTTTTTGCGGCATTTCTTCATCTTGCCTTGCCCTGCCTGCTTCTCCTAGGACTCTCAAGGCTTTCACGTACCTCCAGCGTTTCAGGAGCATGTGAGAGGAAGCCCAAAAGAGGTCACGAGCAAACACACCCATCTGTCCTGGCAGCTTGCTTCTGGCACCTATCCTTACATGTCTTGAATTTTGGACATAAAATTCACATTTCACCTTTGCGCTTCAGGACCAGAATGACAGTTCTTTTGTATACCAAGGAAAGCAGGTAATCCAAGTGTTTTAGGTGCAGATTAGAGATGGCCCATGTGAGATCAAGGCCAGCCAGAGAAGTCTGTCCTAGCCCCTTTTGTGTACCAGCAGTCTTTGAATGTACCTCTCATTTGTCTTGTTTTGGTGACCCAAAAGTTTCCTTGCCTTGCCCTGCCTTGCCTCCCTAGTCTTGCACTCCCTCCAGTGCCTATGCCCACACTTGACCTGCCTACTGCTTTCCTCCAGGGAAACCTAGCCTTGCCTAGGCCTTCCTGTTTCTGCCTGGCCTTCCTATGCCCATCCTTGCCTAGAAGTTCTGGGCCTTCTCTCACCTACCACTCCATTTGCTTGCCCCTCATGGCTCCAGCCTTGTCAGCTTCTCCCTTGACTTGCCTACAATTGCGCCTACACTTGGTTTGCATTGCAAAGAGCGGTAGGCAAGGCAAAGCAAAGCAAGGAAGGTCTTTCTAGGTCTTGCCAGGCAAGGCACACATAAGGAAGCAAGCAAGCAAAACAAGAGTAGACTAGCCACAGCATCAAAGGCAAGGCAAGGCCAAGTGACTCTGAGTGCCTTTCCTTGGCAAGTAAAAGATATAGTGACAATGTAATAGGGCAGGCGTTAAAGGTACCATGAGGAGGTATAGTCCAGCAAGATATTTATGTCGTAGACCCTTCTGTGCAGGAGCCATTGTTGGACATAGTACAGGACATGGCATACAGTTTGGCTTGGTAAGTTCCTGAAGGAGAATGGCAATGCTTTCTCATGGGAAGGAAAGCACGTAGCCCCAGAGTTGGAGGTGCAGATAAGAAGCTGTGTCACGCAGCTCAAGGACGACAGCAGCTTCTTGTGCCGGCATATTTGGAAGCACTCCCTCAATTTGTACTGTCATTCAGTCAGTATCCATCTTTGGAAGGCTGTCCGCCTCTAGTAAGAGTGTTCTGACACCATTGTATGGGATCAGTCACTGGATGTTTTGGATTTTGGAGGAGGGGATGCCATTTCTCTTGAAATGAGCTTCTTGTTCTTCTCTTTGGCAAAGAAATTAAGTTTGGATGGGCACTTTGGGTGGTCTCAGTGAATGTAAATGTTTTTCCCAAGAGGTTTCCCTGTGGGTTAGAGCTGTTGAACTGACAGTGGGAATCTAGACACCAAGTTGTTGAGCTTTTTGTCCTTGTAGCTTTAGTGTGTGAGTAGTCCCTGTTGCCATGCTGCTTGGATCTTGACTCTGAGACTGAAAGCTTAGGAGCGTAGAGCTGAAAAGAAAAGTGTCAATAGCAGGGTGTGTGTTCATTGTTTGATGGGTGAAGTTGAAATTGTAGGCAGCAAAGAACTTTCTCTCTCAGCTGGCACATTTGTTGAGCGGATGTCTTTGAGTTTGTTACCGGACTCTGCGAGAGTGAAAATGTTTGTTAGGGCAGAGGATTTCGTGTTGCCCTTTGAGTGTGGTGCAAAAGTGTTTGCACACTTGGAAGGGGAAGATCAGCAAAGTCTTTTTTTCCTGGCACAGTTAATTTGAGAGCAGGGACGTTTCCAACTGGGCTCTGTCCTTTGGAGCTGGCCTCGGTGCGTTTCCTTCTTTTGTTAGTCGACAGCGCCATCGTGTGGTTATTTTGATGAGCGCTGGCAGACGGTGCCAGGGAAAAAGCCAAGCTGTTTGCGGCTCCGGCCTCATTGGTGTAGGAGCAGCGCAGGGAAGAGCTCCACTGGGGGTCCTGGCTCTTAGAGACTGAGAGAATGTGATCCTGTATGTAGCACAGAAGGAAGTGGAATTGTTTCATTGTGGGCTGTGCAGTTTATAAGCTGCAAATGAAAAGGCAATTGCAGCGCAGCCTCTTCTTTTCTGTGTGATCAGCTGCTCAACATGTAACTCGCACACACTGAACTGCATCCACCTCCCTGGAGATATAAAATGTGTATATCACTTTCCTCAAACTCTATGTATTACCTTGCACTCTAGCAGATCCCAAACCGCTTCAAAACGTCCAGCAGCTACTCAAAAAGAAAAAGTCCAACAAAAAGCTAGTGCTGGCCTTTAGAGTGCCTTTGCAGTTTGTAAAATAGACGAAATGCACTAGGGCTTTGAATGCTTCTTCCCAACTATATAAATTCTCTCCAAGTGGCAAAGTCCATCATTACAGCAAAATTTTTCAGCTGGAGTTCTGACTGAGAGATGTGCCAGGACAGAAGGCATTTGCTGACCTACCCTTTTTCCCTGTGTAACTTGGTATTTGCAGTACAATTATTTTCAGTGTCGCTGTGTCCAAGCAGCTAGAGATTACACAGATAGAAGTGTCAAGAGAGATGCTGCTAAAGTACGCCCTTCTTATAGCAGCATTTAAATGGCACACGACGCCTTGCTGCTTTTTCTTTCCCAGAGAGACCTGCTGTCAATTTTTTCACTCTGGCTTCTTGATCAAAAATGTCCACCTGAAATGTCTTACAGAAATAGGCTCCAGGTGTAAAAACCAGTACGGGGCTACATTTTCTGCGTGCTCCACATAAGTCACATCAAACTCACTCATCAAACTTCACTCTCTCCTTCCATTCTCCACTGCCTCTACCATTGTGTTCTCTGGATCTCAGAGTCTAAAGGCAGGCGCAATAGTTTCCACTGAGGGGTTGGAAGAGGTGTACAAGCAGCACAAATAGCTTCTGCGCTGCACAGGCCATTTCTCTGCATTTTGGAGCCTAAGGGAAAGCGCTAGTGTTCCTGCGGAGAGCTGCAACAGCTGCAGAATATGTGTTGTCTTGGCACATGTTTGCAATCCACCATGATGGATCCTTAGTGAAACCAAACTGTGGTTCTGCTTCAAACATCTCACCCTGCTTGGCCACAAAGCTTTCGCTGACATGTCCCATTGCCTTTTTATTGCCGCGTTTCATTTTCAGAGTTTGTACGGAATCATTGCACTTTGCTTCTAAGCTGAACGTCGATACTGCTGGAGTCTCATATGTCCATTTTCTTCTCACACAAAAAAACTGCTTCCTTTAAAACATGCTGATGCGACCTGCTTTCTTGCTCAGCTGTAATTTTAGGGGTGTTCTCTGTCCCGCTTACAGTCTGAATCTAAACTAAGAAGGTTATGGGACACAGATGTGCCAAGACAAATAGTTTGCTTGGACCTTGCCACGTGTATTCAAGAGCATCCTTTCACTCCACCATCAAGTCTCTGCTTTACATCCTGCAAACTTCACACACACATACATACATACATACTGGAATGAGGCAATTTCTTTCTTTCTTTCTCAGCTACACTCACCTATCCCCCACGCTAACTTCTTTACCGCTTTTCTCTTGGCCTTGCTATGCATACTTTTCCTCTTAAGACACCCATTGTCTGGCCTACCCCTTCCCTACATTGCCTTGCCTTTCCTTTCCTATCCAACCTTGCATTTCTTTGTCATTCCTGGCCATTGTTTTCCTCTTCCTTCCTGACCCATCCATGTCCTTCCCTTGCCCTTCCTACCAGTCCAGTGTCTTGCACCACCCATCCCCCTTGCCACTTTGTCCAGTTTCCCTTCCCCTTTGTCCAGCTCCAATCTTTCATTTCCTTCTCCTTCTAGGACTCTCATTGCCTTGCTTGCCTCTCCTTTGTCTTGCCTGGCAAAGCCACCACTTTTCTTGGCGTTACCTTTGAACCTCTCCTCTCCCTTGCCTTGCATTCCCTTGCTCACTCGTCCCCCACCTGGAATTCAATACCCCTCTTTTTGCGGCATTTCTTCATCTTGCCTTGCCCTGCCTGCTTCTCCTAGGACTCTCAAGGCTTTCACGTACCTCCAGCGTTTCAGGAGCATGTGAGAGGAAGCCCAAAAGAGGTCACGAGCAAACACACCCATCTGTCCTGGCAGCTTGCTTCTGGCACCTATCCTTACATGTCTTGAATTTTGGACATAAAATTCACATTTCACCTTTGCGCTTCAGGACCAGAATGACAGTTCTTTTGTATACCAAGGAAAGCAGGTAATCCAAGTGTTTTAGGTGCAGATTAGAGATGGCCCATGTGAGATCAAGGCCAGCCAGAGAAGTCTGTCCTAGCCCCTTTTGTGTACCAGCAGTCTTTGAATGTACCTCTCATTTGTCTTGTTTTGGTGACCCAAAAGTTTCCTTGCCTTGCCCTGCCTTGCCTCCCTAGTCTTGCACTCCCTCCAGTGCCTATGCCCACACTTGACCTGCCTACTGCTTTCCTCCAGGGAAACCTAGCCTTGCCTAGGCCTTCCTGTTTCTGCCTGGCCTTCCTATGCCCATCCTTGCCTAGAAGTTCTGGGCCTTCTCTCACCTACCACTCCATTTGCTTGCCCCTCATGGCTCCAGCCTTGTCAGCTTCTCCCTTGACTTGCCTACAATTGCGCCTACACTTGGTTTGCATTGCAAAGAGCGGTAGGCAAGGCAAAGCAAAGCAAGGAAGGTCTTTCTAGGTCTTGCCAGGCAAGGCACACATAAGGAAGCAAGCAAGCAAAACAAGAGTAGACTAGCCACAGCATCAAAGGCAAGGCAAGGCCAAGTGACTCTGAGTGCCTTTCCTTGGCAAGTAAAAGATATAGTGACAATGTAATAGGGCAGGCGTTAAAGGTACCATGAGGAGGTATAGTCCAGCAAGATATTTATGTCGTAGACCCTTCTGTGCAGGAGCCATTGTTGGACATAGTACAGGACATGGCATACAGTTTGGCTTGGTAAGTTCCTGAAGGAGAATGGCAATGCTTTCTCATGGGAAGGAAAGCACGTAGCCCCAGAGTTGGAGGTGCAGATAAGAAGCTGTGTCACGCAGCTCAAGGACGACAGCAGCTTCTTGTGCCGGCATATTTGGAAGCACTCCCTCAATTTGTACTGTCATTCAGTCAGTATCCATCTTTGGAAGGCTGTCCGCCTCTAGTAAGAGTGTTCTGACACCATTGTATGGGATCAGTCACTGGATGTTTTGGATTTTGGAGGAGGGGATGCCATTTCTCTTGAAATGAGCTTCTTGTTCTTCTCTTTGGCAAAGAAATTAAGTTTGGATGGGCACTTTGGGTGGTCTCAGTGAATGTAAATGTTTTTCCCAAGAGGTTTCCCTGTGGGTTAGAGCTGTTGAACTGACAGTGGGAATCTAGACACCAAGTTGTTGAGCTTTTTGTCCTTGTAGCTTTAGTGTGTGAGTAGTCCCTGTTGCCATGCTGCTTGGATCTTGACTCTGAGACTGAAAGCTTAGGAGCGTAGAGCTGAAAAGAAAAGTGTCAATAGCAGGGTGTGTGTTCATTGTTTGATGGGTGAAGTTGAAATTGTAGGCAGCAAAGAACTTTCTCTCTCAGCTGGCACATTTGTTGAGCGGATGTCTTTGAGTTTGTTACCGGACTCTGCGAGAGTGAAAATGTTTGTTAGGGCAGAGGATTTCGTGTTGCCCTTTGAGTGTGGTGCAAAAGTGTTTGCACACTTGGAAGGGGAAGATCAGCAAAGTCTTTTTTTCCTGGCACAGTTAATTTGAGAGCAGGGACGTTTCCAACTGGGCTCTGTCCTTTGGAGCTGGCCTCGGTGCGTTTCCTTCTTTTGTTAGTCGACAGCGCCATCGTGTGGTTATTTTGATGAGCGCTGGCAGACGGTGCCAGGGAAAAAGCCAAGCTGTTTGCGGCTCCGGCCTCATTGGTGTAGGAGCAGCGCAGGGAAGAGCTCCGCTGGGGGTCCTGGCTCTTAGAGACTGAGAGAATGTGATCCTGTATGTAGCACAGAAGGAAGTGGAATTGTTTCATTGTGGGCTGTGCAGTTTATAAGCTGCAAATGAAAAGGCAATTGCAGCGCAGCCTCTTCTTTTCTGTGTGATCAGCTGCTCAACATGTAACTCGCACACACTGAACTGCATCCACCTCCCTGGAGATATAAAATGTGTATATCACTTTCCTCAAACTCTATGTATTACCTTGCACTCTAGCAGATCACAAACCGCTTCAAAACGTCCAGCAGCTACTCAAAAAGAAAAAGTCCAACAAAAAGCTAGTGCTGGCCTTTAGAGTGCCTTTGCAGTCCGTAAAATAGACGAAACGCACTAGGGCTTTGAATGCTTCTTCCCAACTATATAAATTCTCTCCAAGTGGCAAAGTCCATCATTACAGCAAAATTTTTCAGCTGGAGTTCTGACTGAGAGATGTGCCAGGACAGAAGGCATTTGCTGACCTACCCTTTTTCCCTGTGTAACTTGGTATTTGCAGTACAATTATTTTCAGTGTCGCTGTGTCCAAGCAGCTAGAGATTACACAGATAGAAGTGTCAAGAGAGATGCTGCTAAAGTACGCCCTTTATATAGCAGCATTTAAATGGAACACGACTCCTTGCTGCTTTTTCTTTCCCAGAGAGACCTGCTGTCAATTTTTTCACTCTGGCTTCTTGATCAAAAATGTCCACCTGAAATGTCTTACAGAAATAGGCTCCAGGTGTAAAAACCAGTACGGGGCTACATTTTCTGCGTGCTCCACATAAGTCACATCAAACTCACTCATCAAACTTCACTCTCTCCTTCCATTCTCCACTGCCTCTACCATTGTGTTCTCTGGATCTCAGAGTCTAAAGGCAGGCGCAATAGTTTCCACTGAGGGGTTGGAAGAGGTGTACAAGCAGCACAAATAGCTTCTGCGCTGCGCAGGCCATTTCTCTGCATTTTAGAGTCTAAGGGAAAGCGCTAGTGTTCCTGCGGAGAGCTGCAACAGCTGCAGAATATGTGTTGTCTTGGCACATGTTTGCAATCCACCATGATGGATCCTT
Organism: Poecile atricapillus; assembly: GCF_030490865.1. Lineage (NCBI taxonomy): Eukaryota > Metazoa > Chordata > Aves > Passeriformes > Paridae > Poecile > Poecile atricapillus. The sequence goes on from NC_081288.1 coordinate 67,896,196, forward strand.
AGTGAAACCAAACTGTGGTTCTGCTTCAAACATCTCACCCTGCTTGGCCACAAAGCTTTCGCTGACATGTCCCATTGCCTTTTTATTGCTGCGTTTCATTTTCAGAGTTTGTACGGAATCATTGCACTTTGCTTCTAAGCTGAACGTCGATACTGCTGGAGTCTCATATGTCCATTTTCTTCTCACACAAAAAAACTGCTTCCTTTAAAACATGCTGATGCGACCTGCTTTCTTGCTCAGCTGTAATTTTAGGGGTGTTCTCTGTCCCGCTTACAGTCTGAATCTAAACTAAGAAGGTTATGGGACACAGATGTGCCAAGACAAATAGTTTGCTTGGACCTTGCCACGTGTATTCAAAAGCATCCTTTCACTCCACCATCAAGTCTCTGCTTTACATCCTGCAAACTTCACACACACATACATACATACATACAAACTGGAATGAGGTACTTTCTTTCTTTCTTTCTCAGCTACACTCACCTATCCCCCACGCTAACTTCTTTACCGCTTTTCTCTTGGCCTTGCTATGCATACTTTTCCTCTTAAGACACCCATTGTCTGGCCTACCCCTTCCCTACATTGCCTTGCCTTTCCTTTCCTATCCAACCTTGCATTTCTTTGTCATTCCTGGCCATTGTTTTCCTCTTCCTTCCTGACCCATCCATGTCTTTCCCTTGCCCTTCCTACCAGTCCAGTGCCTTGCACCACCCATCCCCCTTGCCACTTTGTCCAGTTTCCCTTCCCCTTTGTCCAGCTCCAATCTTTCATTTCCTTCTCCTTCTAGGACTCTCATTGCCTTGCTTGCCTCTCCTTTGTCTTGCCTGGCAAAGCCACCACTTTTCTTGGCGTTACCTTTGAACCTCTCCTCTCCCTTGCCTTGCATTCCCTTGCTCACTCGTCCCCCACCTGGAATTCAATACCCCTCTTTTTGCGGCATTTCTTCATCTTGCCTTGCCCTGCCTGCTTCTCCTAGGACTCTCAAGGCTTTCACGTACCTCCAGCGTTTCAGGAGCATGTGAGAGGAAGCCCAAAAGAGGTCACGTGCAAGCACACCCATCTGTCCTGGCAGCTTGCTTCTGGCACCTATCCTTACATGTCTTGAATTTTGGACATAAAATTCACATTTCACCTTTGCGCTTCAGGACCAGAATGACAGTTCTTTTGTATACCAAGGAAAGCAGGTAATCCAAGTGTTTTAGGTGCAGATTAGAGATGGCCCATGTGAGATCAAGGCCAGCCAGAGAAGTCTGTCCTAGCCCCTTTTGTGTACCAGCAGTCTTTGAATGTACCTCTCATTTGTCTTGTTTTGGTGACCCAAAAGTTTCCTTGCCTTGCCCTGCCTTGCCTCCCTAGTCTTGCACTCCCTCCAGTGCCTATGCCCACACTTGACCTGCCTACTGCTTTCCTCCAGGGAAACCTAGCCTTGCCTAGGCCTTCCTGTTTCTGCCTGGCCTTCCTATGCCCATCCTTGCCTAGAAGTTCTGGGCCTTCTCTCACCTACCACTCCATTTGCTTGCCCCTCATGGCTCCAGCCTTGTCAGCTTCTCCCTTGACTTGCCTACAATTGCGCCTACACTTGGTTTGCATTGCAAAGAGCGGTAGGCAAGGCAAAGCAAAGCAAGGAAGGTCTTTCTAGGTCTTGCCAGGCAAGGCACACATAAGGAAGCAAGCAAGCAAAACAAGAGTAGACTAGCCACAGCATCAAAGGCAAGGCAAGGCCAAGTGACTCTGAGTGCCTTTCCTTGGCAAGTAAAAGATATAGTGACAATGTAATAGGGCAGGCGTTAAAGGTACCATGAGGAGGTATAGTCCAGCAAGATATTTATGTCGTAGACCCTTCTGTGCAGGAGCCATTGTTGGACATAGTACAGGACATGGCATACAGTTTGGCTTGGTAAGTTCCTGAAGGAGAATGGCAATGCTTTCTCATGGGAAGGAAAGCACGTAGCCCCAGAGTTGGAGGTGCAGATAAGAAGCTGTGTCACGCAGCTCAAGGACGACAGCAGCTTCTTGTGCCGGCATATTTGGAAGCACTCCCTCAATTTGTACTGTCATTCAGTCAGTATCCATCTTTGGAAGGCTGTCCGCCTCTAGTAAGAGTGTTCTGACACCATTGTATGGGATCAGTCACTGGATGTTTTGGATTTTGGAGGAGGGGATGCCATTTCTCTTGAAATGAGCTTCTTGTTCTTCTCTTTGGCAAAGAAATTAAGTTTGGATGGGCACTTTGGGTGGTCTCAGTGAATGTAAATGTTTTTCCCAAGAGGTTTCCCTGTGGGTTAGAGCTGTTGAACTGACAGTGGGAATCTAGACACCAAGTTGTTGAGCTTTTTGTCCTTGTAGCTTTAGTGTGTGAGTAGTCCCTGTTGCCATGCTGCTTGGATCTTGACTCTGAGACTGAAAGCTTAGGAGCGTAGAGCTGAAAAGAAAAGTGTCAATAGCAGGGTGTGTGTTCATTGTTTGATGGGTGAAGTTGAAATTGTAGGCAGCAAAGAACTTTCTCTCTCAGCTGGCACATTTGTTGAGCGGATGTCTTTGAGTTTGTTACCGGACTCTGCGAGAGTGAAAATGTTTGTTAGGGCAGAGGATTTCGTGTTGCCCTTTGAGTGTGGTGCAAAAGTGTTTGCACACTTGGAAGGGGAAGATCAGCAAAGTCTTTTTTTCCTGGCACAGTTAATTTGAGAGCAGGGACGTTTCCAACTGGGCTCTGTCCTTTGGAGCTGGCCTCGGTGCGTTTCCTTCTTTTGTTAGTCGACAGCGCCATCGTGTGGTTATTTTGATGAGCGCTGGCAGACGGTGCCAGGGAAAAAGCCAAGCTGTTTGCGGCTCCGGCCTCATTGGTGTAGGAGCAGCGCAGGGAAGAGCTCCGCTGGGGGTCCTGGCTCTTAGAGACTGAGAGAATGTGATCCTGTATGTAGCACAGAAGGAAGTGGAATTGTTTCATTGTGGGCTGTGCAGTTTATAAGCTGCAAATGAAAAGGCAATTGCAGCGCAGCCTCTTCTTTTCTGTGTGATCAGCTGCTCAACATGTAACTCGCACACACTGAACTGCATCCACCTCCCTGGAGATATAAAATGTGTATATCACTTTCCTCAAACTCTATGTATTACCTTGCACTCTAGCAGATCCCAAACCGCTTCAAAACGTCCAGCAGCTACTCAAAAAGAAAAAGTCCAACAAAAAGCTAGTGCTGGCCTTTAGAGTGCCTTTGCAGTTTGTAAAATAGACGAAATGCACTAGGGCTTTGAATGCTTCTTCCCAACTATATAAATTCTCTCCAAGTGGCAAAGTCCATCATTACAGCAAAATTTTTCAGCTGGAGTTCTGACTGAGAGATGTGCCAGGACAGAAGGCATTTGCTGACCTACCCTTTTTCCCTGTGTAACTTGGTATTTGCAGTACAATTATTTTCAGTGTCGCTGTGTCCAAGCAGCTAGAGATTACACAGATAGAAGTGTCAAGAGAGATGCTGCTAAAGTACGCCCTTCTTATAGCAGCATTTAAATGGCACACGACGCCTTGCTGCTTTTTCTTTCCCAGAGAGACCTGCTGTCAATTTTTTCACTCTGGCTTCTTGATCAAAAATGTCCACCTGAAATGTCTTACAGAAATAGGCTCCAGGTGTAAAAACCAGTACGGGGCTACATTTTCTGCGTGCTCCACATAAGTCACATCAAACTCACTCATCAAACTTCACTCTCTCCTTCCATTCTCCACTGCCTCTACCATTGTGTTCTCTGGATCTCAGAGTCTAAAGGCAGGCGCAATAGTTTCCACTGAGGGGTTGGAAGAGGTGTACAAGCAGCACAAATAGCTTCTGCGCTGCACAGGCCATTTCTCTGCATTTTGGAGCCTAAGGGAAAGCGCTAGTGTTCCTGCGGAGAGCTGCAACAGCTGCAGAATATGTGTTGTCTTGGCACATGTTTGCAATCCACCATGATGGATCCTTAGTGAAACCAAACTGTGGTTCTGCTTCAAACATCTCACCCTGCTTGGCCACAAAGCTTTCGCTGACATGTCCCATTGCCTTTTTATTGCCGCGTTTCATTTTCAGAGTTTGTACGGAATCATTGCACTTTGCTTCTAAGCTGAACGTCGATACTGCTGGAGTCTCATATGTCCATTTTCTTCTCACACAAAAAAACTGCTTCCTTTAAAACATGCTGATGCGACCTGCTTTCTTGCTCAGCTGTAATTTTAGGGGTGTTCTCTGTCCCGCTTACAGTCTGAATCTAAACTAAGAAGGTTATGGGACACAGATGTGCCAAGACAAATAGTTTGCTTGGACCTTGCCACGTGTATTCAAGAGCATCCTTTCACTCCACCATCAAGTCTCTGCTTTACATCCTGCAAACTTCACACACACATACATACATACATACTGGAATGAGGCAATTTCTTTCTTTCTTTCTCAGCTACACTCACCTATCCCCCACGCTAACTTCTTTACCGCTTTTCTCTTGGCCTTGCTATGCATACTTTTCCTCTTAAGACACCCATTGTCTGGCCTACCCCTTCCCTACATTGCCTTGCCTTTCCTTTCCTATCCAACCTTGCATTTCTTTGTCATTCCTGGCCATTGTTTTCCTCTTCCTTCCTGACCCATCCATGTCCTTCCCTTGCCCTTCCTACCAGTCCAGTGTCTTGCACCACCCATCCCCCTTGCCACTTTGTCCAGTTTCCCTTCCCCTTTGTCCAGCTCCAATCTTTCATTTCCTTCTCCTTCTAGGACTCTCATTGCCTTGCTTGCCTCTCCTTTGTCTTGCCTGGCAAAGCCACCACTTTTCTTGGCGTTACCTTTGAACCTCTCCTCTCCCTTGCCTTGCATTCCCTTGCTCACTCGTCCCCCACCTGGAATTCAATACCCCTCTTTTTGCGGCATTTCTTCATCTTGCCTTGCCCTGCCTGCTTCTCCTAGGACTCTCAAGGCTTTCACGTACCTCCAGCGTTTCAGGAGCATGTGAGAGGAAGCCCAAAAGAGGTCACGAGCAAACACACCCATCTGTCCTGGCAGCTTGCTTCTGGCACCTATCCTTACATGTCTTGAATTTTGGACATAAAATTCACATTTCACCTTTGCGCTTCAGGACCAGAATGACAGTTCTTTTGTATACCAAGGAAAGCAGGTAATCCAAGTGTTTTAGGTGCAGATTAGAGATGGCCCATGTGAGATCAAGGCCAGCCAGAGAAGTCTGTCCTAGCCCCTTTTGTGTACCAGCAGTCTTTGAATGTACCTCTCATTTGTCTTGTTTTGGTGACCCAAAAGTTTCCTTGCCTTGCCCTGCCTTGCCTCCCTAGTCTTGCACTCCCTCCAGTGCCTATGCCCACACTTGACCTGCCTACTGCTTTCCTCCAGGGAAACCTAGCCTTGCCTAGGCCTTCCTGTTTCTGCCTGGCCTTCCTATGCCCATCCTTGCCTAGAAGTTCTGGGCCTTCTCTCACCTACCACTCCATTTGCTTGCCCCTCATGGCTCCAGCCTTGTCAGCTTCTCCCTTGACTTGCCTACAATTGCGCCTACACTTGGTTTGCATTGCAAAGAGCGGTAGGCAAGGCAAAGCAAAGCAAGGAAGGTCTTTCTAGGTCTTGCCAGGCAAGGCACACATAAGGAAGCAAGCAAGCAAAACAAGAGTAGACTAGCCACAGCATCAAAGGCAAGGCAAGGCCAAGTGACTCTGAGTGCCTTTCCTTGGCAAGTAAAAGATATAGTGACAATGTAATAGGGCAGGCGTTAAAGGTACCATGAGGAGGTATAGTCCAGCAAGATATTTATGTCGTAGACCCTTCTGTGCAGGAGCCATTGTTGGACATAGTACAGGACATGGCATACAGTTTGGCTTGGTAAGTTCCTGAAGGAGAATGGCAATGCTTTCTCATGGGAAGGAAAGCACGTAGCCCCAGAGTTGGAGGTGCAGATAAGAAGCTGTGTCACGCAGCTCAAGGACGACAGCAGCTTCTTGTGCCGGCATATTTGGAAGCACTCCCTCAATTTGTACTGTCATTCAGTCAGTATCCATCTTTGGAAGGCTGTCCGCCTCTAGTAAGAGTGTTCTGACACCATTGTATGGGATCAGTCACTGGATGTTTTGGATTTTGGAGGAGGGGATGCCATTTCTCTTGAAATGAGCTTCTTGTTCTTCTCTTTGGCAAAGAAATTAAGTTTGGATGGGCACTTTGGGTGGTCTCAGTGAATGTAAATGTTTTTCCCAAGAGGTTTCCCTGTGGGTTAGAGCTGTTGAACTGACAGTGGGAATCTAGACACCAAGTTGTTGAGCTTTTTGTCCTTGTAGCTTTAGTGTGTGAGTAGTCCCTGTTGCCATGCTGCTTGGATCTTGACTCTGAGACTGAAAGCTTAGGAGCGTAGAGCTGAAAAGAAAAGTGTCAATAGCAGGGTGTGTGTTCATTGTTTGATGGGTGAAGTTGAAATTGTAGGCAGCAAAGAACTTTCTCTCTCAGCTGGCACATTTGTTGAGCGGATGTCTTTGAGTTTGTTACCGGACTCTGCGAGAGTGAAAATGTTTGTTAGGGCAGAGGATTTCGTGTTGCCCTTTGAGTGTGGTGCAAAAGTGTTTGCACACTTGGAAGGGGAAGATCAGCAAAGTCTTTTTTTCCTGGCACAGTTAATTTGAGAGCAGGGACGTTTCCAACTGGGCTCTGTCCTTTGGAGCTGGCCTCGGTGCGTTTCCTTCTTTTGTTAGTCGACAGCGCCATCGTGTGGTTATTTTGATGAGCGCTGGCAGACGGTGCCAGGGAAAAAGCCAAGCTGTTTGCGGCTCCGGCCTCATTGGTGTAGGAGCAGCGCAGGGAAGAGCTCCGCTGGGGGTCCTGGCTCTTAGAGACTGAGAGAATGTGATCCTGTATGTAGCACAGAAGGAAGTGGAATTGTTTCATTGTGGGCTGTGCAGTTTATAAGCTGCAAATGAAAAGGCAATTGCAGCGCAGCCTCTTCTTTTCTGTGTGATCAGCTGCTCAACATGTAACTCGCACACACTGAACTGCATCCACCTCCCTGGAGATATAAAATGTGTATATCACTTTCCTCAAACTCTATGTATTACCTTGCACTCTAGCAGATCACAAACCGCTTCAAAACGTCCAGCAGCTACTCAAAAAGAAAAAGTCCAACAAAAAGCTAGTGCTGGCCTTTAGAGTGCCTTTGCAGTCCGTAAAATAGACGAAACGCACTAGGGCTTTGAATGCTTCTTCCCAACTATATAAATTCTCTCCAAGTGGCAAAGTCCATCATTACAGCAAAATTTTTCAGCTGGAGTTCTGACTGAGAGATGTGCCAGGACAGAAGGCATTTGCTGACCTACCCTTTTTCCCTGTGTAACTTGGTATTTGCAGTACAATTATTTTCAGTGTCGCTGTGTCCAAGCAGCTAGAGATTACACAGATAGAAGTGTCAAGAGAGATGCTGCTAAAGTACGCCCTTTATATAGCAGCATTTAAATGGAACACGACTCCTTGCTGCTTTTTCTTTCCCAGAGAGACCTGCTGTCAATTTTTTCACTCTGGCTTCTTGATCAAAAATGTCCACCTGAAATGTCTTACAGAAATAGGCTCCAGGTGTAAAAACCAGTACGGGGCTACATTTTCTGCGTGCTCCACATAAGTCACATCAAACTCACTCATCAAACTTCACTCTCTCCTTCCATTCTCCACTGCCTCTACCATTGTGTTCTCTGGATCTCAGAGTCTAAAGGCAGGCGCAATAGTTTCCACTGAGGGGTTGGAAGAGGTGTACAAGCAGCACAAATAGCTTCTGCGCTGCGCAGGCCATTTCTCTGCATTTTAGAGTCTAAGGGAAAGCGCTAGTGTTCCTGCGGAGAGCTGCAACAGCTGCAGAATATGTGTTGTCTTGGCACATGTTTGCAATCCACCATGATGGATCCTTAGTGAAACCAAACTGTGGTTCTGCTTCAAACATCTCACCCTGCTTGGCCACAAAGCTTTCGCTGACATGTCCCATTGCCTTTTTATTGCTGCGTTTCATTTTCAGAGTTTGTACGGAATCATTGCACTTTGCTTCTAAGCTGAACGTCGATACTGCTGGAGTCTCATATGTCCATTTTCTTCTCACACAAAAAAACTGCTTCCTTTAAAACATGCTGATGCGACCTGCTTTCTTGCTCAGCTGTAATTTTAGGGGTGTTCTCTGTCCCGCTTACAGTCTGAATCTAAACTAAGAAGGTTATGGGACACAGATGTGCCAAGACAAATAGTTTGCTTGGACCTTGCCACGTGTATTCAAAAGCATCCTTTCACTCCACCATCAAGTCTCTGCTTTACATCCTGCAAACTTCACACACACATACATACATACATACAAACTGGAATGAGGTACTTTCTTTCTTTCTTTCTCAGCTACACTCACCTATCCCCCACGCTAACTTCTTTACCGCTTTTCTCTTGGCCTTGCTATGCATACTTTTCCTCTTAAGACACCCATTGTCTGGCCTACCCCTTCCCTACATTGCCTTGCCTTTCCTTTCCTATCCAACCTTGCATTTCTTTGTCATTCCTGGCCATTGTTTTCCTCTTCCTTCCTGACCCATCCATGTCTTTCCCTTGCCCTTCCTACCAGTCCAGTGCCTTGCACCACCCATCCCCCTTGCCACTTTGTCCAGTTTCCCTTCCCCTTTGTCCAGCTCCAATCTTTCATTTCCTTCTCCTTCTAGGACTCTCATTGCCTTGCTTGCCTCTCCTTTGTCTTGCCTGGCAAAGCCACCACTTTTCTTGGCGTTACCTTTGAACCTCTCCTCTCCCTTGCCTTGCATTCCCTTGCTCACTCGTCCCCCACCTGGAATTCAATACCCCTCTTTTTGCGGCATTTCTTCATCTTGCCTTGCCCTGCCTGCTTCTCCTAGGACTCTCAAGGCTTTCACGTACCTCCAGCGTTTCAGGAGCATGTGAGAGGAAGCCCAAAAGAGGTCACGTGCAAGCACACCCATCTGTCCTGGCAGCTTGCTTCTGGCACCTATCCTTACATGTCTTGAATTTTGGACATAAAATTCACATTTCACCTTTGCGCTTCAGGACCAGAATGACAGTTCTTTTGTATACCAAGGAAAGCAGGTAATCCAAGTGTTTTAGGTGCAGATTAGAGATGGCCCATGTGAGATCAAGGCCAGCCAGAGAAGTCTGTCCTAGCCCCTTTTGTGTACCAGCAGTCTTTGAATGTACCTCTCATTTGTCTTGTTTTGGTGACCCAAAAGTTTCCTTGCCTTGCCCTGCCTTGCCTCCCTAGTCTTGCACTCCCTCCAGTGCCTATGCCCACACTTGACCTGCCTACTGCTTTCCTCCAGGGAAACCTAGCCTTGCCTAGGCCTTCCTGTTTCTGCCTGGCCTTCCTATGCCCATCCTTGCCTAGAAGTTCTGGGCCTTCTCTCACCTACCACTCCATTTGCTTGCCCCTCATGGCTCCAGCCTTGTCAGCTTCTCCCTTGACTTGCCTACAATTGCGCCTACACTTGGTTTGCATTGCAAAGAGCGGTAGGCAAGGCAAAGCAAAGCAAGGAAGGTCTTTCTAGGTCTTGCCAGGCAAGGCACACATAAGCAAGCAAGCAAAACAAGAGTAGACTAGCCACAGCATCAAAGGCAAGGCAAGGCCAAGTGACTCTGAGTGCCTTTCCTTGGCAAGTAAAAGATATAGTGACAATGTAATAGGGCAGGCGTTAAAGGTACCATGAGGAGGTATAGTCCAGAGAGATATTTATGTCGTAGACCCTTCTGTGCAGGAGCCATTGTTGGACATAGTACAGGACATGGCATACAGTTTGGCTTGGTAAGTTCCTGAAGGAGAATGGCAATGCTTTCTCATGGGAAGGAAAGCACGTAGCCCCAGAGTTGGAGGTGCAGATAAGAAGCTGTGTCGCGCAGCTCAAGGATGACAGCAGCTTCTTGTGCCGGCATATTTGGAAGCACTCCCTCAATTTGTACAGTCATTGAGTCAGTATCCATCTTTGGAAGGCTGTCTGCCTCTAGTAAGAGTGTTCTGACACCATTGTATGGGATCAGTCACTGGATGTTTTGGATTTTGGAGGAGGGGATGCCATTTCTCTTGAAATGAGCTTCTTGTTCTTCTCTTTGGCAAAGAAATTAAGTTTGGATGGGCACTTTGGGTGGTCTCAGTGAATTTAAAGGTTTTTCCCAAGAGGTTTCCCTGTGGGTTAGAGCTGTTGAACTGACAGTGGGAATCTAGACAGCAAGTTGTTGAGCTTTCTGTCCTTGTAGCTTTAGTGTGTGAGTAGTCCCTGTTGCCATGCTGCTTGGATCTTGACTCTGAGACTGAAAGCTTAGGAGCGTAGAGCAGAAAAGAAAAGTGCCAATAGCAGGGTGTGTGTTCATTGTTTGATGGGTGAAGCTGAAATTGTAGGCAGCAAAGAACTTTCTCTCTCCGCTGGCACATTTGTTGAGCGGATGTCTTTGAGTTTGTTACCGGACTCTGCGAGAGTGAAAATGTTTGTTAGGGCAGAGGATTTCGTGTTGCCCTTTGAGTGTGGTGCAAAAGTGTTTGCACACTTGGAGGGGGAAGATCAGCAAAGTCTTTTTTTCTTGGCACAGTTAATTTGAGAGCAGGGACGTTTCCAACTCGGCTCTGTCCTTTGGTGTTGCCGCCCATATTGCTTGGTTTTATTTAGTTCAGAGGTGGTTTACCCCAGTTGCTCCCCGGTCATAAAGAATGGTTTGTCCCCAGTTGCCCATCATTGTAAACCCTTCCCATTTTTCCAGATTGTTCCCCATCCATCACCCCAATCCTGCCCCTAAGCCCTGTCAATCTATGTGAACCCCCACCTTTTGTTCCAGTTCTTTCCTTGCCTATCATCCCTTCCTCGAGGCCCCATTGATTGTACAGTTGCTTTCCCCCCCCCCGGGTCCTTACCATTGGTCCTGCATATTGTAATCCCCACCCATAACCCCTCCGTTCCTGTTGTCCCATTGGTCACCATATGAGCTGCCCACGGTCCTTAAAACCTGGCGCATGGGGGTGCCCAGGGTCTCGGCTCAGACCTCTCCCCTGTGATCCCAGCCCTGCACCTGTTGGAATAAACTTGTTCCTGGGAAATCGGGAGAGCTTGAGCACTCTTTCTCCCTTCGTCACAACCCGTGTCGCCCTGTGAGCCACGACGCCAGAGCGCAGAGGAGCTCTGGAGGTTCCAGGTTGAGCCTCGCAGTGCTTGCCTGGTTCCCCACTCCTGCCGCTGACATCGGCCACAGCTAGCCGAGGCAAAAGGGGCCGAGCGGGCAGCGACAGTTGGCGCTCAATGCGGGGCCTCTCGTGAGGCGTGGAGACCCCCGGAGAAGTCGGTGAATCTACGCACTTGTGTGGATTTTACAAAAGACTGTGAGCGGCAGCTACCCCGGTAGAGCAGACTCATTTCTGTCGAGTACCGCTCCCGGGGATCGAGGCGGCAACCGTCGACGTGCCGACGATCGCCTCGGGGTTTGTGGACGTCTCCTGCAGCACCTGTCCGGACTTGGGTGAGTAGCCCCCACGTGGGGGACGAGGGGGTGTGCAAGTGTGTGCAGCTCCCCCTGCTGTGTGTTGGTGTGCAGCTCCCCCTGCTGTGTGTTGAGAATCCCTCGGGGAGGGAGTGTGGGGTAGCCCGTTCGGACCCGTACTTTTACTTTGTTACGTTTGCCTTTAGCTGCAGGGGGTGGTGGGAACTGCTGTGCTGGGGTTAGAAAGATGGGCGCACGTCTGTCAGCACAGCAAAAAAGAGTTTTCTACCAAGTTGTGGGTACCCTTGAGGGAGGGAGTAGACGGTTTTCTCGTGGGAGGGTGAAACAGTTTGTGAGATGGCTGTTCCTGCATTTCCCCAACTTCACCCCAGACAGAGCAAACACCGTAGAGTTTTGGAATGAAGTCGGAACAAAGTTAACAGAGTTAGTGAATGAAGGAGATACATCGGCTGACAAATTTGTAACATTGTTTATCTTAATTCAGTCTGCCGTAATAAAAGAAAAAAAAATGCAGGAGCAACAGCCACAAACTGCCCCAGTTTCCCCAGTTTTCCCATCCCCGTGTTCCTCTCCCCCTGATCCCGAGTTGAGGGAGACCTGCGGAGCGACCTGCAGGGCAAGTTGTCCTGTTCAGGGTTCCCCCAAGGGTAACAGGATCCCTGGCTCCCCACGTCTCTCCCAGAACCCCTGCCCTGGTAGCCCTGGCCAAGCTACCAGAGCACTTTTCCATTCCCCCGTCTCCCCAGTTACAAACCCTCAGCTAAACATTTCCCAGGTTGCAAGTCCCCAGTTTTCACCCTCAGATCCCCGTGCCTCAGTTTCCCCCAGTTTCCAATGTTCCCCTGTGTTCCCCTACCCCTCTCCTAACCCTCAAAAGGGCTCCCGGAGGTCACAAGATGGCGGGGACCACATGGCTGGGACCTTCCCTTGTGCCTCTTCTCCCCATAATCCCTTTCAGACCCCCAAGAACAACCCTTTCGTCCATGGCTCCACCCTTTCTCCCTACCCTAACTCCACCCAGTTCCCCTCGAAAACCTCCTCCTCCTCAGGGGCGGGCCCCTCTGAAGTCATGCACCTAAACCCCGCCTTTTCTGATTGCCGCTCCTTCCCCTTGCCCTCCTCCTCAGTCGGTCCTCCAGTCCCGCCCCCTCCGACTCCTGGTTCTCACGCCCTTTCTTCCGGTTCCCACGGTCCCACATCCAGTTCCCATGCTTTGGGAGCTGGAGATGGTAAGCCTGGAAGCCAGAACCCGGAACAGGTAGAAATCCCCATTGCCGCACCGGTGACTTTTCGTGGAAGGGGTGGGCGGTCCCGGGAATGGGAAGCCCTCTCCTTCCAAACTAAGAAGGAGCTGTGCAAGGCACAGAAGGAGTTCGGGAGGGGTAGCGAATATTTTAAAGGTCTATTAAAAGCTACCTTTTCTGCGAACGAAATGGTGCCCAGTGATCTGAAGGAGTTGTTTTCCTGCCTCCTTTCCACAGCTGACTTCAGGTTGTGGAAACAGGGGTGGAAGAGATCATTAGAGACCATCCTTCCAAGCCTCTTGCACAGTATTGATGGATGTATAGATGGAGTCCCTCTGACTTTAGATCACTTGTGCGGTGAGGGAAATTGGGACAAGCCAGAGGAGCAGGCCAGGGTATTACCCCGGCCTGTCCTGATTAAAGTCATGGAGGCCGCAGAAAAGGTTTTCAATACATTACCTGAGGAGGGACCCCAGATAAATTTAATGAGTATTTTCCAGCTCCCTAATGAACCTTTTAATAAGTTTATCAATAGATTGCAAGCCCAGGCAGAGAAGCAAGTAGAAGAGGCAAATCTACAAGAACAGCTTGTATTAGAAGTGGCGAAAGCCAATGCCAATGACATTTGTAAACAGATAATTTTCAGTTTGCCTCTCTACCCAACCCCGACACTAGACATCCTCATCGAAGCCTGCTCCAAGAAGGTGCCGATGATGGGGATGTCCAGAGCCATCCCACCGCAACAGTTGAGACAAGCGCCTACTGCAGCAGTGACGCAGTTTCCACCATCACCAGCGCGTCAACCACTGTGTTTCCGCTGCAGGCAACCTGGACATCTAGCTAGGGACTGCCCGGCAGGGCATCCTAGCCAAGGGAGCAGTGCGGGGGCGAGGGCAAGCAATACAATAATAAAAAAAAACTAGGGGAGCTGCGCGAGCCTGCCCCGCGCGAAGCAATAAATGGGGCAGGTCTCGCGGGGGAGGGGGGCTTTTTACATCAGGCTTGGACACCCAACCGGACGCGACATCTAACCACCACCAAGGACATCCTCTTTCGAACCCAGCACTGGACAGTAGTTGCTGTGGATCCACTGGAGGGAGGCAAGAAAAATACTGGATGTGACTGTAAGTACATCGCCATCGGGGACACTAAACACACACCCCCAGAGATTGAGATCTCCCCGATCACCTTCCCAGAGGGTCCGGAAGATCTCATCCTCTTAGCGCGCTGCATTCACCCACCATATTTTCTCCCGAAGGGGCAAATCATAGCCCAGTACATTCCTGTCCCGGAGGGAGTCCCAGTGGACGACCACGCACCAGGCGTCTACTGGACAGAAGTAGTGGGTGAGGACAAACCCATCGTCGATTGCAGCATCAAGCAGGGTGCGGAATCTGTCCATCTGAAGGGTCTGCTTGATACGGGGGCAGATGTAACGATCATCCCCCAGAGGAGATGGCTGTCACATTGGGAGCTGCAACCTGTGGCAGGGAAAATTCAGGGTATAGGGGGTACTCAATTAGCGCAAGTATCAAGGAGCGTAGTGCAAATTATGGGGCCGGATGGGCAATTGGCAAACCTGCGCCCATTTGTTGCGGATTTTCAGGTTCCCTTGTGGGGGAGAGACCTTATGTCACAATGGGGGGTAAAGATCGAAATCCCGAAAACCCCTCGGGATTTTTAATAGCGGCCACTGTGGAGCGCCCCTTCCAAAAACTTGATTGGACCACTGATGAAGCAATCTGGATTGATCAGTGGCCGCTTCGAAAAGACAAATTAAGGGCGCTCAACGAGCTCGTGGAGGAGCAATTATTAAAAGGTAATATTGTAGAGACTACCAGCCCTTGGAACTCCCCGGTATTTGTTATCCGGAAGCCGGGGAAAGACAAGTGGCGGCTCCTTCACGACCTTCGTGCCATCAATAAGATCATTGTTGACATGGGGCCCCTCCAACCAGGGATGCCTACCCCAACGATGCTCCCCCGAAATTGGGATCTGGCCGTAATTGATATAAAAGACTGCTTCTTTCAAATTCCCTTGCACCCTGATGACGCCCCACGGTTTGCCTTCTCGGTGCCCACCCTCAACCGAGAAGCCCCAATGAGGAGATTCCACTGGCGGGTGTTGCCACAAGGCATGAAAAATTCACCCACCATCTGCCAGTGGTATGTCTCCTCATTGCTGTCTCCCGTGCGCAAAGAGATGGGGGAGGTCATCATCCATCACTATATGGATGATGTCCTAGTGTGCGCCCCCCATGACGATCTACTCACCCGATCACTTGACCGAGTGGTTAAAGTTTTAACAGCTGCAGGCTTTCAACTCCAGGAGGATAAAGTTCAACGGATGCCACCCTGGAAATATCTGGGTCTGCGGATTGCTGAGAGGACTGTTGTGCCTCAAAAATTAGCAATAAACAGCAATCCGAAAACCTTGTCAGACCTTCACTCGCTGTGTGGGACCTTAAACTGGGTCAGGCCTTGGCTGGGCCTTTCCACTGAAGACCTAGCCCCCCTCTTCACACTTTTGAAGGGGGAGAAGGAGCTGAGTTCTCCCAGGACCCTGACCCCAGAAGCGAGGAAAGCCCTGGAGAAAGTAGAAGAGGCGCTTGTCGAAAGACAGGCGCATCGGTACGAACCGACCCTGCCTTTTGAGTTTATTGTGCTCGGGAGAATGCCACACCTCAGTGGGCTGATTTTTCAGTGGGACCAGGGCTCAAAGGATCCCCTCTTAATCATAGAGTGGGTTTTCTTGAGCCATCAAAGGTCCAAAAGTGTCACCCGGCCAAAGGAGCTGATGGCTCAGCTCATCGGGAGAGCTCGGGCCAGGCTTCGGGAGATGGCTGGGTGCGACTTTGCATGCATTCGGGTACCAGTCAGCTTGTCTCGGGACAAAGAGTCCCCAGATAAGCTGACAAAAGAGATGTTTAATCAGTTACTTCGGGAAAATGAGACACTCCAGATTGCTTTGGATAGTTTTGAGGGCCAAGTCTCTGTTCATGCCCCTGCCCACAAATTTTTCAATTCCAAATTCGAACCAATTCCAAAAGAAGTACGGAGCAGGAAGCCCCTCAAAGCCCTGACTGTGTTCACTGACGCATCCGGGGCATCTCACAAGTCTGTGGTGACTTGGAGAAATCCTGAGACTCAGCAGTGGGAAGCAGATGTTCAATATGTGGAGGGATCTCCACAGGTTGCTGAGTTGGATGCAGTCGTCAGGGCCTTTGAGAGGTTCTCTGAACCTTTCAATTTAGTCACTGATTCGGCCTATGTTGCAGGGGTGGTTGCCAGAGCAGAACACGCTGCCCTGAAGGAGGTCTCTAACCCAAAATTGTTCGAGTTGCTTTCTAAATTAATATATACTGTTTCCCACAGGAAGCAACCATTTTTCGTGATGCATGTGAGGTCGCACACAGATCTCCCCGGCCCAGTAGCCGAGGGAAACCAGATGGCTGATTCCCTCGCTGCCCCTGTTTCCATGGCTCAGCTCCCCGATCGGTTCCAACAAGCTAAGCTGAGCCACCAAATGTTCCATCAGAATGTGCCTGGCCTGGTCCGCCAATTCCACCTGCGGCGGGATCAGGCCAGAGCCATTGTGGCCACATGCCCCCATTGCCAGACCACCGTCATGCCCTCTCTAGGGGCGGGGGTGAACCCTCGAGGCCTGGGGAGCTGTGAGGTGTGGCAGATGGATATAACTCACATTCCCGAATTTGGCGGGCTGAAGTTCGTACATGTATCCATAGACACTTTCTCAGGGGCAGTCTTTGCTTCTGCCCATACAGGAGAGAAAGCCGAGCATGCCTGCAAACACCTCATGCAGGCTTTCTCTGTGCTGGGGGTCCCCAAAGAGCTAAAGACAGATAATGGCCCAGCATACACTTCCAGAAAACTGGAAGAATTCCTGCAGAGTTGGGGAGTGACACATAAGAGAGGCATCCCACACTCCCCCACCGGCCAAGCGATTGTGGAGCGAGCCCACCAGTCGCTCAAACGCGTCCTAAAACGTCAGTGGGATTCAATGAAAGGTTGCGCCCCTCAGGATAGGCTATCAAAGGTGCTGTTTACTATCAATTTTCTGAACTGTACTGATACTAATCCCAATCCTCCGGTGGCACTGCACTTTAACTCCACCAGCAACTACGAGCTCCAACATCGCCCTCCAGTGCTGGTCCGGGACCCAGAAACCCAAAAGATCATGGGTCCATTCGATCTGGTGACCTGGGGGCGAGGTTACGCTTGCGTCTCCTCGCCCCAGGGACTAAGGTGGATCCCACAAAAGTGGGTGAAACCTTATGTCCCAAAACATCCTACCAGGCCACCAGATGAGCAAGAGGATGTCGCTGCGTCCGTGCAGGCCGCCCCAGTAACCCCCGAGGGCGACGAGGAGGGAGAATGTCTCGAACCCCTTTTCTCTATTGATTTTTTGCTCTCCCTTTATGTTAACTGAAGTATTTGTTTTCCTTTATTTTCAGAGAGCCATCAGAAGGATGACCACCCCGAACGTCGCACTGGCCACCGTGCTCCTGCAGGATGGGGTGTCTCCGGATGGCTCTCTTCTGTTATAAGGACCATATTATAGATTGTTTTTGTAATTTTTTATTATTTTAGGTACATTCGCGGTGTTGCGGAAGTGTTTAATTCAATCCATCCTTTCTTTGTTATCCCCCCCACGGCAAGTTAACTATGTTGATGTAAACCCTCCTCCTCCTCCTCCCTCTCCCGCTCCCGAATGGCTTGCTGTACCCTCTGCTCCCCTAGACCCCACGCCTTCCTCTGTTTCTTAAAAGGAAAGGGGGAGATGTTGCCGCCCATATTGCTTGGTTTTATTAAGTTCAGAGGTGGTTTACCCCAGTTGCTCCCCGGTCATAAAGAATGGTTTGTCCCCAGTTGCCCATCATTGTAAACCCTTCCCATTTTTCCAGATTGTTCCCCATCCATCACCCCAATCCTGCCCCTAAGCCCTGTCAATCTATGTGAACCCCCACCTTTTGTTCCAGTTCTTTCCTTGCCTATCATCCCTTCCTCGAGGCCCCATTGATTGTACAGTTGCTTTCCCCCCCCCCGGGTCCTTACCATAGGTCCTGCATATTGTAATCCCCACCCATAACCCCTCCGTTGCTGTTGTCCCATTGGTCACCATATGAGCCGCCCACGGTCCTTAAAACCTGGCGCATGGGGGTGCCCAGGGTCTCGGCTCAGACCTCTCCCCTGTGATCCCAGCCCTGCACCTGTTGGAATAAACTTGTTCCTGGGAAATCGGGTGAGCTTGAGCACTCTTTCTCCCTTCGTCACAACCCGTGTCGCCCTTTGAGCCACGACGCCAGAGCGCAGAGGAGCTCTGGAGGTTCCAGGTTGAGCCTCGCAGTGCTTGCCTGGTTCCCCACTCCTGCCGCTGACATCGGCCACAGCTAGCCGAGGCAAAAGGGGCCGAGCGGGCAGCGACACTTTGGAGCTGGCCTCGGTGCGTTTCCTTCTTTTGTTAGTGGACAGCGCCATCGTGTGGTTATTTTGATGAGCGCTGGCAGCCGGTGCCAGGGAAAAAGCCAAGCTGTTTGCGGCTCCGGCCTCATTGGTGTAGGAGCAGCGCAGGGAAGAGCTCCGCTGGGGGTCCTGGCTCTTAGAGACTGAGAGAATGTGATCCTGTATGTAGCACAGAAGGAAGTGGAATTGTTTCATTGTGGGCTGTGCAGTTTATAAGCTGCAAATGAAAAGGCAATTGCAGCGCAGCCTCTTCTTTTCTGTGTGATCAGCTGCTCAACATGTAACTCGCACACACTGAACTGCATCCACCTCCCTGGAGATATAAAATGTGTATATCACTTTCCTCAAACTCTATGTATTACCTTGCACTCTAGCAGATCCCAAACCGCTTCAAAACGTCCAGCAGCTACTCAAAAAGAAAAAGTCCAACAAAAAGCTAGTGCTGGCCTTTAGAGTGCCTTTGCAGTTTGTAAAATAGACGAAATGCACTAGGGCTTTGAATGCTTCTTCCCAACTATATAAATTCTCTCCAAGTGGCAAAGTCCATCACTACAGCAAAATTTTTCAGCTGGAGTTCTGACTGAGAGATGTGCCAGGACAGAAGGCATTTGCTGACCTACCCTTTTTCCCTGTGTCACTTGGTATTTGCAGTACAATTATTTTCAGTGTCGCTGTGTCCAAGCAGCTAGAGATTACACAGATAGAAGTGTCAAGAGAGATGCTGCTAAAGTACGCCCTTCTTATAGCAGCATTTAAATGGCACACGACGCCTTGCTGCTTTTTCTTTCCCAGAGAGACCTGCTGTCAATTTTTTCACTCTGGCTTCTTGATCAAAAATGTCCACCTGAAATGTCTTACAGAAATAGGCTCCAGGTGTAAAAACCAGTACGGGACTACATTTTCTGCGTGCTCCACATAAGTCACATCAAACTCACTCATCAAACTTCACTCTCTCCTTCCATTCTCCACTGCCTCTACCATTGTGTTCTCTGAATCTCAGAGTCTAAAGGCAGGCGCAATAGTTTCCACTGAGGGGTTGGAAGAGGTGTACAAGCAGCACAAATAGCTTCTGCGCTGCACAGGCCATTTCTCTGCATTTTAGAGTCTAAGGGAAAGTGCTAGTGTTCCTGCGGAGAGCTGCAACAGCTGCAGAATATGTGTTGTCTTGGCACATGTTTGCAATCCACCATGATGGATCCTTAGTGAAACCAAACTGTGGTTCTGCTTCAAACATCTCACCCTGCTTGGCCACAAAGCTTTTGCTGACATGTCCCATTGCCTTTTTATTGCTGCGTTTCATTTTCAGAGTTTGTACGGAATCATTGCACTTTGCTTCTAAGCTGAAAGTCGATACTGCTGGAGTCTCATATGTCCATTTTCTTCTCACACAAAAAAACTGCTTCCTTTAAAACATGCTGATGCGACCTGCTTTCTTGCTCAGCTGTAATTTTAGGGGTGTTCTCTGTCCCGCTTACAGTCTGAATCTAAACTAAGAAGTTTATGGGACACAGATGTGCCAAGACAAATAGTTTGCTTGGACCTTGCCACGTGTATTCAAAAGCATCCTTTCACTCCACCATCAAGTCTCTGCTTTACATCCTGCAAACTTCACACACACATACATACATACAAACTGGAATGAGGCACTTTCTTTCTTTCTTTCTTTCTCAGCTACACTCACCTATCCCCCACGCTAACTTCTTTACCGCTTTTCTCTTGGCCTTGCTATGCATACTTTTCCTCTTAAGACACCCATTGTCTGGCCTACCCCTTCCCTACATTGCCTTGCCTTTCCTTTCCTATCCAACCTTGCATTTCTTTGTCATTCCTGGCCATTGTTTTCCTCTTCCTTCCTGACCCATCCATGTCTTTCCCTTGCCCTTCCTACCAGTCCAGTGCCTTGCACCACCCATCCCCCTTGCCACTTTGTCCAGTTTCCCTTCCCCTTTGTCCAGCTCCAATCTTTCATTTCCTTCTCCTTCTAGGACTCTCATTGCCTTGCTTGCCTCTCCTTTGTCTTGCCTGGCAAAGCCACCACTTTTCTTGGCGTTACCTTTGAACCTCTCCTCTCCCTTGCCTTGCATTCCCTTGCTCACTCGTCCCCCACCTGGAATTCAATACCCCTCTTTTTGCTGCATTTCTTCATCTTGCCTTGCCCTGCCTGCTTCTCCTAGGACTCTCAAGGCTTTCACGTACCTCCAGCGTTTCAGGAGCATGTGAGAGGAAGCCCAAAAGAGGTCACGTTCAAGCACACCCATCTGTCCTGGCAGCTTGCATCTGGCACCTATCCTTACATGTCTTGAATTTTGGACATAAAATTCACATTTCACCTTTGCGCTTCAGGACCAGAATGACAATTCTTTTGTATACCAAGGAAAGCAGGTAATCCAAGTGTTTTAGGTGCAGATTAGAGATGGCCCATGTGAGATCAAGGCCAGACAGAGAAGTCTGTCCTAGCCCCTTTTGTGTACCAGCAGTCTTTGAATGTACCTCTCATTTGTCTTGCCTTGGTGACCCCAAAGTTTCCTTGCCTTGCCCTGCCTTGCCTCCCTAGCCTTGCACTCCCTCCAGTGCCTACGCCCACACTTGACCTGCCTACTGCTTTCCTCCAGGGAAACCTAGCCTTGCCTAGGCCCTCCTGTTTCTGCCTGGCCTTCCTATGCCCATCCTTGCCTAGAAGTTCTGGGCCTTCTCTCACCTACCACTCCATTTGCTTGCCCCTCATGGCTCCAGCCTTGTCAGCTTCTCCCTTGACTTGCCTACAATTGCGCCTACACTTGGTTTGCATTGCAAAGAGCGGTAGGCAAGGCAAAGCAAAGCAAGGAAGGTCTTTCTAGGTCTTGCCAGGCAAGGCACACATAAGCAAGCAAGCAAAACAAGAGTAGACTAGCCACAGCATCAAAGGCAAGGCAAGGCCAAGTGACTCTGAGTGCCTTTCCTTGGCAAGTAAAAGATATAGTGACAATGTAATAGGGCAGGCGTTAAAGGTACCATGAGGAGGTATAGTCCAGAGAGATATTTATGTCGTAGACCCTTCTGTGCAGGAGCCATTGTTGGACATAGTACAGGACATGGCATACAGTTTGGCTTGGTAAGTTCCTGAAGGAGAATGGCAATGCTTTCTCATGGGAAGGAAAGCACGTAGCCCCAGAGTTGGAGGTGCAGATAAGAAGGTGCGTCGCGCAGCTCAAGGACGACAACAGCTTCTTGTGCCGGCATATTTGGAAGCACTCCCTCAATTTGTACAGTCATTGAGTCAGTATCCATCTTTGGAAGGCTGTCTGCCTCTAGTAAGAGTGTTCTGACACCATTGTATGGGATCAGTCACTGGATGTTTTGGATTTTGGAGGAGGGGATGCAATTTCTCTTGAAATGAGCTTCTTGTTCTTCTCTTTGGCAAAGAAATTAAGTTTGGATGGGCACTTTGGGTGGTCTCAGTGAATTTAAAGGTTTTTCCCAAGAGGTTTCCCTGTGGGTTAGAGCTGTTGAACTGACAGTGGGAATCTAGACACCAAGTTGTTGAGCTTTCTGTCCTTGTAGCTTTAGTGTGTGAGTAGTCCCTGTTGCCATGCTGCTTGGATCTTGATTCTGAGACTGAAAGCTTAGGAGCGTAGAGCAGAAAAGAAAAGTGCCAATAGCAGGGTGTGTGTTCATTGTTTGATGGGTGAAGCTGAAATTGTAGGCAGCAAAGAACTTTCTCTCTCCGCTGGCACATTTGTTGAGCGGATGTCTTTGAGTTTGTTACCGGACTCTGCGAGAGTGAAAATGTTTGTTAGGGCAGAGGATTTCGTGTTGCCCTTTGAGTGTGGTGCAAAAGTGTTTGCACACTTGGAGGGGGAAGATCAGCAAAGTCTTTTTTTCCTGGCACAGTTAATTTGAGAGCAGGGACGTTTCCAACTGGGCTCTGTCCTTTGGAGCTGGCCTCGGTGCGTTTCCTTCTTTTGTTAGTCGACAGCGCCATCGTGTGGTTATTTTGATGAGCGCTGGCAGCCGGTGCCAGGGAAAAAGCCAAGCTGTTTGCGGCTCCGGCCTCATTGGTGTAGGAGCAGCGCAGGGAAGAGCTCCGCTGGGGGTCCTGGCTCTTAGAGACTGAGAGAATGTGATCCTGTATGTAGCACAGAAGGAAGTGGAATTGTTTCATTGTGGGCTGTGCAGTTTATAAGCTGCAAATGAAAAGGCAATTGCAGCACAGCCTCTTCTTTTCTGTGTGATCAGCTGCTCAACATGTAACTCGCACACACTGAACTGCATCCACCTCCCTGGAGATATAAAATGTGTATATCACTTTCCTCAAACTCTATGTATTACCTTGCACTCTAGCAGATCCCAAACCGCTTCAAAACGTCCAGCAGCTACTCAAAAACAAAAAGTCCAACAAAAAGCTAGTGCTGGCCTTTAGAGTGCCTTTGCAGTCCGTAAAATAGACGAAACGCACTAGGGCTTTGAATGCTTCTTCCCAACTATATAAATTCTCTCCAAGTGGCAAAGTCCATCATTACAGCAAAATTTTTCAGCTGGAGTTCTGACTGAGAGATGTGCCAGGTCAGAAGGCATTTGCTGACCTACACTTTTTCCCTGTGTAACTTGGTATTTGCAGTACAATTATTTTCAGTGTCGCTGTGTCCAAGCAGCTAGAGATTACACAGATAGAAGTGTCAAGAGAGATGCTGCTAAAGTACGCCCTTCTTATAGCAGCATTTAAATGGCACACGACGCCTTGCTGCTTTTTCTTTCCCAGAGACACCTGCTGTCAATTTTTTCACTCTGGCTTCTTGATCAAAAATGTCCACCTGAAATGTCTTACAGAAATAGGCTCCTGGTGTAAAAACCAGTACGGGGCTACATTTTCTGCGTGCTCCACATAAGTCACATCAAACTCACTCATCAAACTTCACTCTCTCCTTCCATTCTCCACTGCCTCTACCATTGTGTTCTCTGGATCTCAGAGTCTAAAGGCAGGCGCAATAGTTTCCACTGAGGGGTTGGAAGAGGTGTACAAGCAGCACAAATAGCTTCTGCGCTGCGCAGGCCATTTCTCTGCATTTTAGAGTCTAAGGGAAAGCGCTAGTGTTCCTGCGGAGAGCTGCAACAGCTGCAGAATATGTGTTGTCTTGGCACATGTTTGCAATCCACCATGATGGATCCTTAGTGAAACCAAACTGTGGTTCTGCTTCAAACATCTCACCCTGCTTGGCCACAAAGCTTTCGCTGACATGTCCCATTGCCTTTTTATTGCAGCGTTTCATTTTCAGAGTTTGTACGGAATCATTGCACTTTGCTTCTAAGCTGAACGTCGATACTGCTGGAGTCTCATATGTCCATTTTCTTCTCACACAAAAAAACTGCTTCCTTTAAAACATGCTGATGCGACCTGCTTTCTTGCTCAGCTGTAATTTTAGGGGTGTTCTCTGTCCCGCTTACAGTCTGAATCTAAACTAAGAAGTTTATGGGACACAGATGTGCCAAGACAAATAGTTTGCTTGGACCTTGCCACGTGTATTCAAAAGCATCCTTTCACTCCACCATCAAGTCTCTGCTTTACATCCTGCAAACTTCACACACACATACATACATACATACTGGAATGAGGCACTTTCTTTCTTTCTTTCTTTCTCAGCTACACTCACCTATCCCCCACGCTAACTTCTTTACCGCTTTTCTCTTGGCCTTGCTATGCATACTTTTCCTCTTAAGACACCCATTGTCTGGCCTACCCCTTCCCTACATTGCCTTGCCTTTCCTTTCCTATCCAACCTTGCATTTCTTTGTCATTCCTGGCCATTGTTTTCCTCTTCCTTCCTGACCCATCCATGTCTTTCCCTTGCCCTTCCTACCAGTCCAGTGCCTTGCACCACCCATCCCCCTTGCCACTTTGTCCAGTTTCCCTTCCCCTTTGTCCAGCTCCAATCTTTCATTTCCTTCTCCTTCTAGGACTCTCATTGCCTTGCTTGCCTCTCCTTTGTCTTGCCTGGCAAAGCCACCACTTTTCTTGGCGTTACCTTTGAACCTCTCCTCTCCCTTGCCTTGCATTCCCTTGCTCACTCGTCCCCCACCTGGAATTCAATACCCCTCTTTTTGCTGCATTTCTTCATCTTGCCTTGCCCTGCCTGCTTCTCCTAGGACTCTCAAAGCTTTCACGTACCTCCAGCGTTTCAGGAGCATGTGAGAGGAAGCCCAAAAGAGGTCACGTGCAAGCACACCCATCTGTCCTGGCAGCTTGCTTCTGGCACCTATCCTTACATGTCTTGAATTTTGGACATAAAATTCACATTTCACCTTTGCGCTTCAGGACCAGAATGACAGTTCTTTTGTATACCAAGGAAAGCAAGTAATCCAAGTGTTTTAGGTGCCGATTAGAGATGGCCCATGTGAGATCAAGGCCAGCCAGAGAAGTCTGTCCTAGCCCCTTTTGTGTACCAGCAGTCTTTGAATGTACCTCTCATTTGTCTTGCCTTGGTGACCCAAAAGTTTCCTTGCCTTGCCCTGCCTTGCCTCCCTAGTCTTGCACTCCCTCCAGTGCCTACACCCACACTTGACCTGCCTACTGCTTTCCTCCGGGGAAACCTAGCCTTGCCTAGGCCTTCCTGTTTCTGCCTGGCCTTCCTATGCCCATCCTTGCCTAGAAGTTCTGGGCCTTCTCTCACCTACCACTCCATTTGCTTGCCCCCCATGGCTCCAGCCTTGTCAGTTTCTCCCTTGACTTGCCTACAATTGCGCCTACACTTGGTTTGCATTGCAAAGAGCGGTAGGCAAGGCAAAGCAAAGCAAGGAAGGTCTTTCTAGGTCTTGCCAGGCAAGGCACACATAAGCAAGCAAGCAAGCAAAACAAGAGTAGACTAGCCACAGCATCAAAGGCAAGGCAAGGCCAAGTGACTCTGAGTGCCTTTCCTTGGCAAGTAAAAGATATAGTGACAATGTAATAGGGCAGGCGTTAAAGGTACCATGAGGAGGTATAGTCCAGCAAGATATTTATGTCGTAGACCCTTCTGTGCAGGAGCCATTGTTGGACATAGTACAGGACATGGCATACAGTTTGGCTTGGTAAGTTCCTGAAGGAGAATGGCAATGCTTTCTCATGGGAAGGAAAGCACGTAGCCCCAGAGTTGGAGGTGCAGATAAGAAGCTGTGTCGCGCAGCTCAAGGACGACAGCAGCTTCTTGTGCCGGCATATTTGGAAGCACTCCCTCAATTTGTACAGTCATTGAGTCAGTATCCATCTTTGGAAGGCTGTCTGCCTCTAGTAAGAGTGTTCTGACACCATTGTATGGGATCAGTCACTGGATGTTTTGGATTTTGGAGGAGGGGATGCCATTTCTCTTGAAATGAGCTTCTTGTTCTTCTCTTTGGCAAAGAAATTAAGTTTGGATGGGCACTTTGGGTGGTCTCAGTGAATTTAAAGGTTTTTCCCAAGAGGTTTCCCTGTGGGTTAGAGCTGTTGAACTGACAGTGGGAATCTAGACACCAAGTTGTTGAGCTTTTTGTCCTTGTAGCTTTAGTGTGTGAGTAGTCCCTGTTGCCATGCTGCTTGGATCTTGACTCTGAGACTGAAAGCTTAGGAGCGTAGAGCAGAAAAGAAAAGTGCCAATAGCAGGGTGTGTGTTCATTGTTTGATGGGTGAAGCTGAAATTGAAGGCAGCAAAGAACTTTCTCTCTCCGCTGGCACATTTGTTGAGCGGATGTCTTTGAGTTTGTTACCGGACTCTGCGAGAGTGAAAATGTTTGTTAGGGCAGAGGATTTCGTGTTGCCCTTTGAGTGTGGTGCAAAAGTGTTTGCACACTTGGAGGGGGAAGATCAGCAAAGTCTTTTTTTCCTGGCACAGTTAATTTGAGAGCAGGGACGTTTCCAACTCGGCTCTGTCCTTTGGAGCTGGCCTCGGTGCGTTTCCTTCTTTTGTTAGTCGACAGCGCCATCGTGTGGTTATTTTGATGAGCGCTGGCAGACGGTGGCAGGGAAAAAGCCAAGCTGTTTGCGGCTCCGGCCTCATTGGTGTAGGAGCAGCGCAGGGAAGAGCTCCGCTGGGGGTCCTGGCTCTTAGAGACTGAGAGAATGTGATCCTGTATGTAGCACAGAAGGAAGTGGAACTGTTTCATTGTGGGCTGTGCAGTTTATAAGCTGCAAATGAAAAGGCAATTGCAGCGCAGCCTCTTCTTTTCTGTGTGATCAGCTGCTCAACATGTAACTCGCACACACTGAACTGCATCCACCTCCCTGGAGATATAAAATGTGTATATCACTTTCCTCAAACTCTATGTATTACCTTGCACTCTAGCAGATCCCAAACCGCTTCAAAACGTCCAGCAGCTACTCAAAAACAAAAAGTCCAACAAAAAGCTAGTGCTGGCCTTTAGAGTGCCTTTGCAGTCCGTAAAATAGACGAAACGCACTAGGGCTTTGAATGCTTCTTCCCAACTATATAAATTCTCTCCAAGTGGCAAAGTCCATCATTACAGCAAAATTTTTCAGCTGGAGTTCTGACTGAGAGATGTGCCAGGACAGAAGGCATTTGCTGACCTACCCTTTTTCCCTGTGTAACTTGGTATTTGCAGTACAATTATTTTCAGTGTCGCTGTGTCCAAGCAGCTAGAGATTACACAGATAGAAGTGTCAAGAGAGATGCTGCTAAAGTACGCCCTTCTTATAGCAGCATTTAAATGGCACACGACGCCTTGCTGCTTTTTCTTTCCCAGAGAGACCTGCTGTCAATTTTTTCACTCTGGCTTCTTGATCAAAAATGTCCACCTGAAATGTCTTACAGAAATAGGCTCCAGGTGTAAAAACCAGTACGGGGCTACATTTTCTGCGTGCTCCACATAAGTCACATCAAACTCACTCATCAAACTTCGCTCTCTCCTTCCATGCTCCACTGCCTCTACCATTGTGTTCTCTGGATCTCAGAGTCTAAAGGCAGGCGCAATAGTTTCCACTGAGGGGTTGGAAGAGGTGTACAAGCAGCACAAATAGCTTCTGCGCTGCGCAGGCCATTTCTCTGCATTTTAGAGTCTAAGGGAAAGCGCTAGTGTTCCTGCGGAGAGCTGCAACAGCTGCAGAATATGTGTTGTCTTGGCACATGTTTGCAATCCACCATGATGGATCCTTAGTGAAGCCAAACTGTGGTTCTGCTTCAAACATCTCACCCTGCTTGGCCACAAAGCTTTCGCTGACATGTCCCATTGCCTTTTTATTGCTGCGTTTCATTTTCAGAGTTTGTACGGAATCATTGCACTTTGCTTCTAAGCTGAACGTCGATACTGCTGGAGTCTCATATGTCCATTTTCTTCTCACACAAAAAAACTGCTTCCTTTAAAACATGCTGATGCGACCTGCTTTCTTGCTCAGCTGTAATTTTAGGGGTGTTCTCTGTCCCGCTTACAGTCTGAATCTAAACTAAGAAGTTTATGGGACACAGATGTGCCAAGACAAATAGTTTGCTTGGACCTTGCCACGTGTATTCAAAAGCATCCTTTCACTCCACCATCAAGTCTCTGCTTTACATCCTGCAAACTTCACACACACATACATACATACATACTGGAATGAGGCACTTTCTTTCTTTCTTTCTTTCTCAGCTACACTCACCTATCCCCCACGCTAACTTCTTTACCGCTTTTCTCTTGGCCTTGCTATGCATACTTTTCCTCTTAAGACACCCATTGTCTGGCCTACCCCTTCCCTACATTGCCTTGCCTTTCCTTTCCTATCCAACCTTGCATTTCTTTGTCATTCCTGGCCATTGCTTTCCTCTTCCTTCCTGACCCATCCATGTCTTTCCCTTGCCCTTCCTACCAGTCCAGTGCCTTGCACCACCCATCCCCCTTGCCACTTTGTCCAGTTTCCCTTCCCCTTTGTCCAGCTCCAATCTTTCATTTCCTTCTCCTTCTAGGACTCTCATTGCCTTGCTTGCCTCTCCTTTGTCTTGCCTGGCAAAGCCACCACTTTTCTTGGCGTTACCTTTGAACCTCTCCTCTCCCTTGCCTTGCATTCCCTTGCTCACTCGTCCCCCACCTGGAATTCAATACCCCTCTTTTTGCGGAATTTCTTCATCTTGCCTTGCCCTGCCTGCTTCTCCTAGGACTCTCAAGGCTTTCACGTACCTCCAGCGTTTCAGGAGCATGTGAGAGGAAGCCCAAAAGAGGTCACGTGCAAGCACACCCATCTGTCCTGGCAGCTTGCTTCTGGCACCTATCCTTACATGTCTTGAATTTTGGACATAAAATTCACATTTCACCTTTGCGCTTCAGGACCAGAATGACAGTTCTTTTGTATACCAAGGAAAGCAAGTAATCCAAGTGTTTTAGGTGCCGATTAGAGATGGCCCATGTGAGATCAAGGCCAGCCAGAGAAGTCTGTCCTAGCCCCTTTTGTGTACCAGCAGTCTTTGAATGTACCTCTCATTTGTCTTGCCTTGGTGACCCAAAAGTTTCCTTGCCTTGCCCTGCCTTGCCTCCCTAGCCTTGCACTCCCTCCAGTGCCTACGCCCACACTTGACCTGCCTACTGCTTTCCTCCGGGGAAACCTAGCCTTGCCTAGGCCTTCCTGTTTCTGCCTGGCCTTCCTATGCCCATCCTTGCCTAGAAGTTCTGGGCCTTCTCTCACCTACCACTCCATTTGCTTGCCCCCCATGGCTCCAGCCTTGTCAGCTTCTCCCTTGACTTGCCTACAATTGCGCCTACACTTGGTTTGCATTGCAAAGAGCGGTAGGCAAGGCAAAGCAAAGCAAGGAAGGTCTTTCTAGGTCTTGCCAGGCAAGGCACACATAAGCAAGCAAGCAAGCAAAACAAGAGTAGACTAGCCACAGCATCAAAGGCAAGGCAAGGCCAAGTGACTCTGAGTGCCTTTCCTTGGCAAGTAAAAGATATAGTGACAATGTAATAGGGCAGGCGTTAAAGGTACCATGAGGAGGTATAGTCCAGCAAGATATTTATGTCGTAGACCCTTCTGTGCAGGAGCCATTGTTGGACATAGTACAGGACATGGCATACAGCTTGGCTTGGTAAGTTCCTGAAGGAGAATGGCAATGCTTTCTCATGGGAAGGAAAGCACGTAGCCCCAGAGTTGGAGGTGCAGATAAGAAGCTGTGTCGCGCAGCTCAAGGACGACAGCAGCTTCTTGTGCCGGCATATTTGGAAGCACTCCCTCAATTTGTACAGTCATTGAGTCAGTATCCATCTTTGGAAGGCTGTCTGCCTCTAGTAAGAGTGTTCTGACACCATTGTATGGGATCAGTCACTGGATGTTTTGGATTTTGGAGGAGGGGATGCCATTTCTCTTGAAATGAGCTTCTTGTTCTTCTCTTTGGCAAAGAAATTAAGTTTGGATGGGCACTTTGGGTGGTCTCAGTGAATGTAAAGGTTTTTCCCAAGAGGTTTCCCTGTGGGTTAGAGCTGTTGAACTGACAGTGGGAATCTAGACACCAAGTTGTTGAGCTTTTTGTCCTTGTAGCTTTAGTGTGTGAGTAGTCCCTGTTGCCATGCTGCTTGGATCTTGACTCTGAGACTGAAAGCTTAGGAGCGTAGAGCAGAAAAGAAAAGTGCCAATAGCAGGGTGTGTGTTCATTGTTTGATGGGTGAAGCTGAAATTGAAGGCAGCAAAGAACTTTCTCTCTCCGCTGGCACATTTGTTGAGCGGATGTCTTTGAGTTTGTTACCGGACTCTGCGAGAGTGAAAATGTTTGTTAGGGCAGAGGATTTCGTGTTGCCCTTTGAGTGTGGTGCAAAAGTGTTTGCACACTTGGAGGGGGAAGATCAGCAAAGTCTTTTTTTCCTGGCACAGTTAATTTGAGAGCAGGGACGTTTCCAACTGGGCTCTGTCCTTTGGAGCTGGCCTCGGTGCGTTTCCTTCTTTTGTTAGTCGACAGCGCCATCGTGTGGTTATTTTGATGAGCGCTGGCAGACGGTGGCAGGGAAAAAGCCAAGCTGTTTGCGGCTCCGGCCTCATTGGTGTAGGAGCAGCGCAGGGAAGAGCTCCGCTGGGGGTCCTGGCTCTTAGAGACTGAGAGAATGTGATCCTGTATGTAGCACAGAAGGAAGTGGAACTGTTTCATTGTGGGCTGTGCAGTTTATAAGCTGCAAATGAAAAGGCAATTGCAGCGCAGCCTCTTCTTTTCTGTGTGATCAGCTGCTCAACATGTAACTCGCACACACTGAACTGCATCCACCTCCCTGGAGATATAAAATGTGTATATCACTTTCCTCAAACTCTATGTATTACCTTGCACTCTAGCAGATCCCAAACCGCTTCAAAACGTCCAGCAGCTACTCAAAAACAAAAAGTCCAACAAAAAGCTAGTGCTGGCCTTTAGAGTGCCTTTGCAGTCCGTAAAATAGACGAAACGCACTAGGGCTTTGAATGCTTCTTCCCAACTATATAAATTCTCTCCAAGTGGCAAAGTCCATCATTACAGCAAAATTTTTCAGCTGGAGTTCTGACTGAGAGATGTGCCAGGACAGAAGGCATTTGCTGACCTACCCTTTTTCCCTGTGTAACTTGGTATTTGCAGTACAATTATTTTCAGTGTCGCTGTGTCCAAGCAGCTAGAGATTACACAGATAGAAGTGTCAAGAGAGATGCTGCTAAAGTACGCCCTTCTTATAGCAGCATTTAAATGGCACACGACGCCTTGCTGCTTTTTCTTTCCCAGAGAGACCTGCTGTCAATTTTTTCACTCTGGCTTCTTGATCAAAAATGTCCACCTGAAATGTCTTACAGAAATAGGCTCCAGGTGTAAAAACCAGTACGGGGCTACATTTTCTGCGTGCTCCACATAAGTCACATCAAACTCACTCATCAAACTTCGCTCTCTCCTTCCATGCTCCACTGCCTCTACCATTGTGTTCTCTGGATCTCAGAGTCTAAAGGCAGGCGCAATAGTTTCCACTGAGGGGTTGGAAGAGGTGTACAAGCAGCACAAATAGCTTCTGCGCTGCGCAGGCCATTTCTCTGCATTTTAGAGTCTAAGGGAAAGCGCTAGTGTTCCTGCGGAGAGCTGCAACAGCTGCAGAATATGTGTTGTCTTGGCACATGTTTGCAATCCACCATGATGGATCCTTAGTGAAGCCAAACTGTGGTTCTGCTTCAAACATCTCACCCTGCTTGGCCACAAAGCTTTCGCTGACATGTCCCATTGCCTTTTTATTGCTGCGTTTCATTTTCAGAGTTTGTACGGAATCATTGCACTTTGCTTCTAAGCTGAACGTCGATACTGCTGGAGTCTCATATGTCCATTTTCTTCTCACACAAAAAAACTGCTTCCTTTAAAACATGCTGATGCGACCTGCTTTCTTGCTCAGCTGTAATTTTAGGGGTGTTCTCTGTCCCGCTTACAGTCTGAATCTAAACTAAGAAGTTTATGGGACACAGATGTGCCAAGACAAATAGTTTGCTTGGACCTTGCCACGTGTATTCAAAAGCATCCTTTCACTCCACCATCAAGTCTCTGCTTTACATCCTGCAAACTTCACACACACATACATACATACATACTGGAATGAGGCACTTTCTTTCTTTCTTTCTTTCTCAGCTACACTCACCTATCCCCCACGCTAACTTCTTTACCGCTTTTCTCTTGGCCTTGCTATGCATACTTTTCCTCTTAAGACACCCATTGTCTGGCCTACCCCTTCCCTACATTGCCTTGCCTTTCCTTTCCTATCCAACCTTGCATTTCTTTGTCATTCCTGGCCATTGTTTTCCTCTTCCTTCCTGACCCATCCATGTCTTTCCCTTGCCCTTCCTACCAGTCCAGTGCCTTGCACCACCCATCCCCCTTGCCACTTTGTTTGGTTTCCCTTCCCCTTTGTCCAGCTCCAATCTTTCATTTCCTTCTCCTTCTAGGACTCTCATTGCCTTGCTTGCCTCTCCTTTGTCTTGCCTGGAAAAGCCACCACTTTTCTTGGCGTTCCCTTTGAACCTCTCCTCTCCCTTGCCTTGCATTCCCTTGCTCACTCGTCCCCCACCTGGAATTCAATACCCCCCTTTTTGCTGCATTTCTTCATCTTGCCTTGCCCTGCCTGCTTCTCCTAGGACTCTCAAGGCTTTCACGTACCTCCAGCGTTTCAGGAGCATGTGAGAGGAAGCCCAAAAGAGGTCACGTGCAAGCACACCCATCTGTCCTGGCAGCTTGCTTCTGGCACCTATCCTTACATGTCTTGAATTTTGGACATAAAATTCACATTTCACCTTTGCGCTTCAGGACCAGAATGACAGTTCTTTTGTATACCAAGGAAAGCAGGTAATCCAAGTGTTTTAGGTGCAGATTAGAGATGGCCCATGTGAGATCAAGGCCAGCCAGAGAAGTCTGTCCTAGCCCCTTTTGTGTACCAGCAGTCTTTGAATGTACCTCTCATTTGTCTTGCCTTGGTGACCCAAAAGTTTCCTTGCCTTGCCCTGCCTTGCCTCCCTAGTCTTGCACTCCCTCCAGTGCCTACGCCCACACTTGACCTGCCTACTGCTTTCCTCCGGGGAAACCTAGCCTTGCCTAGCCCCTCCTGTTTCTGCCTGGCCTTCCTATGCCCATCCTTGCCTAGAAGTTCTGGGCCTTCTCTCACCTACCACTCCATTTGCTTGCCCCTCATGGCTCCAGCCTTGTCAACTTCTCCCTTGACTTGCCTACAATTGCGCCTACACTTGGTTTGCATTGCAAAGAGCGGTAGGCAAGGCAAAGCAAAGCAAGGAAGGTCTTTCTAGGTCTTGCCAGGCAAGGCACACATAAGCAAGCAAGCAAAACAAGAGTAGACTAGCCACAGCATCAAAGGCAAGGCAAGGCCAAGTGACTCTGAGTGCCTTTCCTTGGCAAGTAAAAGATATAGTGACAATGTAATAGGGCAGGCGTTAAAGGTACCATGAGGAGGTATAGTCCAGCAAGATATTTATGTCGTAGACCCTTCTGTGCAGGAGCCATTGTTGGACATAGTACAGGACATGGCATACAGTTTGGCTTGGTAAGTTCCTGAAGGAGAATGGCAATGCTTTCTCATGGGAAGGAAAGCACGTAGCCCCAGAGTTGGAGGTGCAGATAAGAAGCTGTGTCGCGCAGCTCAAGGACGACAGCAGCTTCTTGTGCCGGCATATTTGGAAGCACTCCCTCAATTTGTACAGTCATTGAGTCAGTATCCATCTTTGGAAGGCTGTCTGCCTCTAGTAAGAGTGTTCTGTCACCATTGTATGGGATCAGTCACTGGATGTTTTGGATTTTGGAGGAGGGGATGCCATTTCTCTTGAAATGAGCTTCTTGTTATTCGCTTTGGCAAAGAAATTAAGTTTGGATGGGCACTTTGGGTGGTCTCAGTGAATTTAAAGGTTTTTCCCAAGAGGTTTCCCTGTGGGTTAGAGCTGTTGAACTGACAGTGGGAATCTAGACACCAAGTTGTTGAGCTTTTTGTCCTTGTAGCTTTAGTGTGTGAGTAGTCCCTGTTGCCATGCTGCTTGGATCTTGACTCTGAGACTGAAAGCTTAGGAGCGTAGAGCGGAGAAGAAAAGTGCCAATAGCAGGGTGTGTGTTCATTGTTTGATGGGTGAAGCTGAAATTGAAGGCAGCAAAGAACTTTCTCTCTCCGCTGGCACATTTGTTGAGCGGATGTCTTTGAGTTTGTTACCGGACTCTGCGAGAGTGAAAATGTTTGTTAGGGCAGAGGATTTCGTGTTGCCTTTTGAGTGTGGTGCAAAAGTGTTTGCACACTTGGAGGGGGAAGATCAGCAAAGTCTTTTTTTCCTGGCACAGTTAATTTGAGAGCAGGGACGTTTCCAACTGGGCTCTGTCCTTTGGAGCTGGCCTCGGTGCGTTTCCTTCTTTTGTTAGTCGACAGCGCCATCGTGTGGTTATTTTGATGAGCGCTGGCAGACGGTGCCAGGGAAAAAGCCAAGCTGTTTGCGGCTCTGGCCTCATTGGTGTAGGAGCAGCGCAGGGAAGAGCTCCGCTGGGGGTCCTGGCTCTTAGAGACTGAGAGAATGTGATCCTGTATGTAGCACAGAAGGAAGTGGAATTGTTTCATTGTGGGCTGTGCAGTTTATAAGCTGCAAATGAAAAGGCAATTGCAGCACAGCCTCTTCTTTTCTGTGTGATCAGCTGCTCAACATGTAACTCGCACACACTGAACTGCATCCACCTCCCTGGAGATATAAAATGTGTATATCACTTTCCTCAAACTCTATGTATTACCTTGCACTCTAGCAGATCCCAAACCGCTTCAAAACGTCCAGCAGCTACTCAAAAAGAAAAAGTCCAACAAAAAGCTAGTGCTGGCCTTTAGAGTGCCTTTGCAGTCCGTAAAATAGACGAAACGCACTAGGGCTTTGAATGCTTCTTCCCAACTATATAAATTCTCTCCAAGTGGCAAAGTCCATCATTACAGCAAAATTTTTCAGCTGGAGTTCTGACTGAGAGATGTGCCAGGACAGAAAGCATTTGCTGACCTACCCTTTTTCCCTGTGTAACTTGGTATTTGCAGTACAATTATTTTCAGTGTCGCTGTGTCCAAGCAGCTAGAGATTACACAGATAGAAGTGTCAAGAGAGATGCTGCTAAAGTACGCCCTTCTTATAGCAGCATTTAAATGGCACACGACGCCTTGCTGCTTTTTCTTTCCCAGAGAGACCTGCTGTCAATTTTTTCACTCTGGCTTCTTGATCAAAAATGTCCACCTGAAATGTCTTACAGAAATAGGCTCCAGGTGTAAAAACCAGTACGGGGCTACATTTTCTGCGTGCTCCACATAAGTCACATCAAACTCACTCATCAAACTTCACTCTCTCCTTCCATTCTCCACTGCCTCTACCATTGTGTTCTCTGGATCTCAGAGTCTAAAGGCAGGCGCAATAGTTTCCACTGAGGGGTTGGAAGAGGTGTACAAGCAGCACAAATAGCTTCTGCGCTGCGCAGGCCATTTCTCTGCATTTTAGAGTCTAAGGGAAAGCGCTAGTGTTCCTGCGGAGAGCTGCAACAGCTGCAGAATATGTGTTGTCTTGGCACATGTTTGCAATCCACCATGATGGATCCTTAGTGAAACCAAACTGTGGTTCTGCTTCAAACATCTCACCCTGCTTGGCCACAAAGCTTTCGCTGACATGTCCCATTGCCTTTTTATTGCAGCGTTTCATTTTCAGAGTTTGTACGGAATCATTGCACTTTGCTTCTAAGCTGAACGTCGATACTGCTGGAGTCTCATATGTCCATTTTCTTCTCACACAAAAAAACTGCTTCCTTTAAAACATGCTGATGCGACCTGCTTTCTTGCTCAGCTGTAATTTTAGGGGTGTTCTCTGTCCCGCTTACAGTCTGAATCTAAACTAAGAAGTTTATGGGACACAGATGTGCCAAGACAAATAGTTTGCTTGGACCTTGCCACGTGTATTCAAAAGCATCCTTTCACTCCACCATCAAGTCTCTGCTTTACATCCTGCAAACTTCACACACACATACATACATACATACTGGAATGAGGCACTTTCTTTCTTTCTTTCTTTCTCAGCTACACTCACCTATCCCCCACGCTAACTTCTTTACCGCTTTTCTCTTGGCCTTGCTATGCATACTTTTCCTCTTAAGACACCCATTGTCTGGCCTACCCCTTCCCTACATTGCCTTGCCTTTCCTTTCCTATCCAACCTTGCATTTCTTTGTCATTCCTGGCCATTGTTTTCCTCTTCCTTCCTGACCCATCCATGTCTTTCCCTTGCCCTTCCTACCAGTCCAGTGCCTTGCACCACCCATCCCCCTTGCCACTTTGTCCAGTTTCCCTTCCCCTTTGTCCAGCTCCAATCTTTCATTTCCTTCTCCTTCTAGGACTCTCATTGCCTTGCTTGCCTCTCCTTTGTCTTGCCTGGCAAAGCCACCACTTTTCTTGGCGTTACCTTTGAACCTCTCCTCTCCCTTGCCTTGCATTCCCTTGCTCACTCGTCCCCCACCTGGAATTCAATACCCCTCTTTTTGCTGCATTTCTTCATCTTGCCTTGCCCTGCCTGCTTCTCCTAGGACTCTCAAGGCTTTCACGTACCTCCAGCGTTTCAGGAGCATGTGAGAGGAAGCCCAAAAGAGGTCACGTGCAAGCACACCCATCTGTCCTGGCAGCTTGCTTCTGGCACCTATCCTTACATGTCTTGAATTTTGGACATAAAATTCACATTTCACCTTTGCGCTTCAGGACCAGAATGACAGTTCTTTTGTATACCAAGGAAAGCAAGTAATCCAAGTGTTTTAGGTGCCGATTAGAGATGGCCCATGTGAGATCAAGGCCAGCCAGAGAAGTCTGTCCTAGCCCCTTTTGTGTACCAGCAGTCTTTGAATGTACCTCTCATTTGTCTTGTTTTGGTGACCCAAAAGTTTCCTTGCCTTGCCCTGCCTTGCCTCCCTAGTCTTGCACTCCCTCCAGTGCCTATGCCCACACTTGACCTGCCTACTGCTTTCCTCCAGGGAAACCTAGCCTTGCCTAGGCCTTCCTGTTTCTGCCTGGCCTTCCTATGCCCATCCTTGCCTAGAAGTTCTGGGCCTTCTCTCACCTACCACTCCATTTGCTTGCCCCTCATGGCTCCAGCCTTGTCAGCTTCTCCCTTGACTTGCCTACAATTGCGCCTACACTTGGTTTGCATTGCAAAGAGCGGTAGGCAAGGCAAAGCAAAGCAAGGAAGGTCTTTCTAGGTCTTGCCAGGCAAGGCACACATAAGCAAGCAAGCAAAACAAGAGTAGACTAGCCACAGCATCAAAGGCAAGGCAAGGCCAAGTGACTCTGAGTGCCTTTCCTTGGCAAGTAAAAGATATAGTGACAATGTAATAGGGCAGGCGTTAAAGGTACCATGAGGAGGTATAGTCCAGCAAGATATTTATGTCGTAGACCCTTCTGTGCAGGAGCCATTGTTGGACATAGTACAGGACATGGCATACAGTTTGGCTTGGTAAGTTCCTGAAGGAGAATGGCAATGCTTTCTCATGGGAAGGAAAGCACGTAGCCCCAGAGTTGGAGGTGCAGATAAGAAGCTGTGTCGCGCAGCTCAAGGACGACAGCAGCTTCTTGTGCCGGCATATTTGGAAGCACTCCCTCAATTTGTACAGTCATTGAGTCAGTATCCATCTTTGGAAGGCTGTCTGCCTCTAGTAAGAGTGTTCTGTCACCATTGTATGGGATCAGTCACTGGATGTTTTGGATTTTGGAGGAGGGGATGCCATTTCTCTTGAAATGAGCTTCTTGTTCTTCTCTTTGGCAAAGAAATTAAGTTTGGATGGGCACTTTGGGTGGTCTCAGTGAATTTAAAGGTTTTTCCCAAGAGGTTTCCCTGTGGGTTAGAGCTGTTGAACTGACAGTGGGAATCTAGACACCAAGTTGTTGAGCTTTTTGTCCTTGTAGCTTTAGTGTGTGAGTAGTCCCTGTTGCCATGCTGCTTGGATCTTGACTCTGAGACTGAAAGCTTAGGAGAGTAGAGCAGAAAAGAAAAGTGCCAATAGCAGGGTGTGTGTTCATTGTTTGATGGGTGAAGCTGAAATTGAAGGCAGCAAAGAACTTTCTCTCTCCGCTGGCACATTTGTTGAGCGGATGTCTTTGAGTTTGTTACCGGACTCTGCGAGAGTGAAAATGTTTGTTAGGGCAGAGGATTTCGTGTTGCCCTTTGAGTGTGGTGCAAAAGTGTTTGCACACTTGGAGGGGGAAGATCAGCAAAGTCTTTTTTTCCTGGCACAGTTAATTTGAGAGCAGGGACGTTTCCAACTGGGCTCTGTCCTTTGGAGCTGGCCTCGGTGCGTTTCCTTCTTTTGTTAGTCGACAGCGCCATCGTGTGGTTATTTTGATGAGCGCTGGCAGACGGTGCCAGGGAAAAAGCCAAGCTGTTTGCGGCTCCGGCCTCATTGGTGTAGGAGCAGCGCAGGGAAGAGCTCCGCTGGGGGTCCTGGCTCTTAGAGACTGAGAGAATGTGATCCTGTATGTAGCACAGAAGGAAGTGGAATTGTTTCATTGTGGGCTGTGCAGTTTATAAGCTGCAAATGAAAAGGCAATTGCAGCACAGCCTCTTCTTTTCTGTGTGATCAGCTGCTCAACATGTAACTCGCACACACTGAACTGCATCCACCTCCCTGGAGATATAAAATGTGTATATCACTTTCCTCAAACTCTATGTATTACCTTGCACTCTAGCAGATCCCAAACCGCTTCAAAACGTCCAGCAGCTACTCAAAAACAAAAAGTCCAACAAAAAGCTAGTGCTGGCCTTTAGAGTGCCTTTGCAGTCCGTAAAATAGACGAAATGCACTAGGGCTTTGAATGCTTCTTCCCAACTATAGAAATTCTCTCCAAGTGGCAAAGTCCATCATTACAGCAAAATTTTTCAGCTGGAGTTCTGACTGAGAGATGTGCCAGGACAGAAGGCATTTGCTGACCTACCCTTTTTCCCTGTGTAACTTGGTATTTGCAGTACAATTATTTTCAGTGTCGCTGTGTCCAAGCAGCTAGAGATTACACAGATAGAAGTGTCAAGAGAGATGCTGCTAAAGTACGCCCTTCTTATAGCAGCATTTAAATGGCACATGACGCCTTGCTGCTTTTTCTTTCCCAGAGAGACCTGCTGTCAATTTTTTCACTCTGGCTTCTTGATCAAAAATGTCCACCTGAAATGTCTTACAGAAATAGGCTCCAGGTGTAAAAACCAGTACGGGGCTACATTTTCTGCGTGCTCCACATAAGTCACATCAAACTCACTCATCAAACTTCACTCTCTCCTTCCATTCTCCACTGCCTCTACCATTGTGTTCTCTGGATCTCAGAGTCTAAAGGCAGGCGCAATAGTTTCCACTGAGGGGTTGGAAGAGGTGTACAAGCAGCACAAATAGCTTCTGCGCTGCGCAGGCCATTTCTCTGCATTTTAGAGTCTAAGGGAAAGCGCTAGTGTTCCTGCGGAGAGCTGCAACAGCTGCAGAATATGTGTTGTCTTGGCACATGTTTGCAATCCACCATGATGGATCCTTAGTGAAGCCAAACTGTGGTTCTGCTTCAAACATCTCACCCTGCTTGGCCACAAAGCTTTCGCTGACATGTCCCATTGCCTTTTTATTGCTGCGTTTCATTTTCAGAGTTTGTACGGAATCATTGCACTTTGCTTCTAAGCTGAACGTCGATACTGCTGGAGTCTCATATGTCCATTTTCTTCTCACACAAAAAAACTGCTTCCTTTAAAACATGCTGATGCGACCTGCTTTCTTGCTCAGCTGTAATTTTAGGGGTGTTCTCTGTCCCGCTTACAGTCTGAATCTAAACTAAGAAGTTTATGGGACACAGATGTGCCAAGACAAATAGTTTGCTTGGACCTTGCCACGTGTATTCAAAAGCATCCTTTCACTCCACCATCAAGTCTCTGCTTTACATCCTGCAAACTTCACACACACATACATACATACATACTGGAATGAGGCACTTTCTTTCTTTCTTTCTTTCTCAGCTACACTCACCTATCCCCCACGCTAACTTCTTTACCGCTTTTCTCTTGGCCTTGCTATGCATACTTTTCCTCTTAAGACACCCATTGTCTGGCCTACCCCTTCCCTACATTGCCTTGCCTTTCCTTTCCTATCCAACCTTGCATTTCTTTGTCATTCCTGGCCATTGTTTTCCTCTTCCTTCCTGACCCATCCATGTCTTTCCCTTGCCCTTCCTACCAGTCCAGTGCCTTGCACCACCCATCCCCCTTGCCACTTTGTCCAGTTTCCCTTCCCCTTTGTCCAGCTCCAATCTTTCATTTCCTTCTCCTTCTAGGACTCTCATTGCCTTGCTTGCCTCTCCTTTGTCTTGCCTGGCAAAGCCACCACTTTTCTTGGCGTTACCTTTGAACCTCTCCTCTCCCTTGCCTTGCATTCCCTTGCTCACTCGTCCCCCACCTGGAATTCAATACCCCTCTTTTTGCGGAATTTCTTCATCTTGCCTTGCCCTGCCTGCTTCTCCTAGGACTCTCAAGGCTTTCACGTACCTCCAGCGTT
Source organism: Poecile atricapillus (assembly GCF_030490865.1). Taxonomy (NCBI): domain Eukaryota; kingdom Metazoa; phylum Chordata; class Aves; order Passeriformes; family Paridae; genus Poecile; species Poecile atricapillus. The sequence continues at coordinate 67,936,332 of NC_081288.1, forward strand.
TCAGGAGCATGTGAGAGGAAGCCCAAAAGAGGTCACGTGCAAGCACACCCATCTGTCCTGGCAGCTTGCTTCTGGCACCTATCCTTACATGTCTTGAATTTTGGACATAAAATTCACATTTCACCTTTGCGCTTCAGGACCAGAATGACAGTTCTTTTGTATACCAAGGAAAGCAGGTAATCCAAGTGTTTTAGGTGCCGATTAGAGATGGCCCATGTGAGATCAAGGCCAGACAGAGAAGTCTGTCCTAGCCCCTTTTGTGTACCAGCAGTCTTTGAATGTACCTCTCATTTGTCTTGCCTTGGTGACCCAAAAGTTTCCTTGCCTTGCCCTGCCTTGCCTCCCTAGTCTTGCACTCCCTCCAGTGCCTACGCCCACACTTGACCTGCCTACTGCTTTCCTCCAGGGAAACCTAGCCTTGCCTAGCCCCTCCTGTTTCTGCCTGGCCTTCCTATGCCCATCCTTGCCTAGAAGTTCTGGGCCTTCTCTCACCTACCACTCCATTTGCTTGCCCCTCATGGCTCCAGCCTTGTCAGCTTCTCCCTTGACTTGCCTACAATTGCGCCTACACTTGGTTTGCATTGCAATGAGCGGTAGGCAAGGCAAAGCAAAGCAAGGAAGGTCTTTCTAGGTCTTGCCAGGCAAGGCACACATAAGCAAGCAAGCAAAACAAGAGTAGACTAGCCACAGCATCAAAGGCAAGGCAAGGCCAAGTGACTCTGAGTGCCTTTCCTTGGCAAGTAAAAGATATAGTGACAATGTAATAGGGCAGGCGTTAAAGGTACCATGAGGAGGTATAGTCCAGCAAGATATTTATGTCGTAGACCCTTCTGTGCAGGAGCCATTGTTGGACATAGTACAGGACATGGCATACAGCTTGGCTTGGTAAGTTCCTGAAGGAGAATGGCAATGCTTTCTCATGGGAAGGAAAGCACGTAGCCCCAGAGTTGGAGGTGCAGATAAGAAGCTGTGTCGCGCAGCTCAAGGACGACAGCAGCTTCTTGTGCCGGCATATTTGGAAGCACTCCCTCAATTTGTACAGTCATTGAGTCAGTATCCATCTTTGGAAGGCTGTCTGCCTCTAGTAAGAGTGTTCTGACACCATTGTATGGGATCAGTCACTGGATGTTTTGGATTTTGGAGGAGGGGATGCCATTTCTCTTGAAATGAGCTTCTTGTTCTTCTCTTTGGCAAAGAAATTAAGTTTGGATGGGCACTTTGGGTGGTCTCAGTGAATTTAAAGGTTTTTCCCAAGAGGTTTCCCTGTGGGTTAGAGCTGTTGAACTGACAGTGGGAATCTAGACACCAAGTTGTTGAGCTTTTTGTCCTTGTAGCTTTAGTGTGTGAGTAGTCCCTGTTGCCATGCTGCTTGGATCTTGACTCTGAGACTGAAAGCTTAGGAGAGTAGAGCAGAAAAGAAAAGTGCCAATAGCAGGGTGTGTGTTCATTGTTTGATGGGTGAAGCTGAAATTGAAGGCAGCAAAGAACTTTCTCTCTCCGCTGGCACATTTGTTGAGCGGATGTCTTTGAGTTTGTTACCGGACTCTGCGAGAGTGAAAATGTTTGTTAGGGCAGAGGATTTCGTGTTGCCCTTTGAGTGTGGTGCAAAAGTGTTTGCACACTTGGAGGGGGAAGATCAGCAAAGTCTTTTTTTCCTGGCACAGTTAATTTGAGAGCAGGGACGTTTCCAACTGGGCTCTGTCCTTTGGAGCTGGCCTCGGTGCGTTTCCTTCTTTTGTTAGTCGACAGCGCCATCGTGTGGTTATTTTGATGAGCGCTGGCAGACGGTGCCAGGGAAAAAGCCAAGCTGTTTGCGGCTCCGGCCTCATTGGTGTAGGAGCAGCGCAGGGAAGAGCTCCGCTGGGGGTCCTGGCTCTTAGAGACTGAGAGAATGTGATCCTGTATGTAGCACAGAAGGAAGTGGAATTGTTTCATTGTGGGCTGTGCAGTTTATAAGCTGCAAATGAAAAGGCAATTGCAGCACAGCCTCTTCTTTTCTGTGTGATCAGCTGCTCAACATGTAACTCGCACACACTGAACTGCATCCACCTCCCTGGAGATATAAAATGTGTATATCACTTTCCTCAAACTCTATGTATTACCTTGCACTCTAGCAGATCCCAAACCGCTTCAAAACGTCCAGCAGCTACTCAAAAACAAAAAGTCCAACAAAAAGCTAGTGCTGGCCTTTAGAGTGCCTTTGCAGTCCGTAAAATAGACGAAATGCACTAGGGCTTTGAATGCTTCTTCCCAACTATAGAAATTCTCTCCAAGTGGCAAAGTCCATCATTACAGCAAAATTTTTCAGCTGGAGTTCTGACTGAGAGATGTGCCAGGACAGAAGGCATTTGCTGACCTACCCTTTTTCCCTGTGTAACTTGGTATTTGCAGTACAATTATTTTCAGTGTCGCTGTGTCCAAGCAGCTAGAGATTACACAGATAGAAGTGTCAAGAGAGATGCTGCTAAAGTACGCCCTTCTTATAGCAGCATTTAAATGGCACATGACGCCTTGCTGCTTTTTCTTTCCCAGAGAGACCTGCTGTCAATTTTTTCACTCTGGCTTCTTGATCAAAAATGTCCACCTGAAATGTCTTACAGAAATAGGCTCCAGGTGTAAAAACCAGTACGGGACTACATTTTCTGCGTGCTCCACATAAGTCACATCAAACTCACTCATCAAACTTCACTCTCTCCTTCCATTCTCCACTGCCTCTACCATTGTGTTCTCTGGATCTCAGAGTCTAAAGGCAGGCGCAATAGTTTCCACTGAGGGGTTGGAAGAGGTGTACAAGCAGCACAAATAGCTTCTGCGCTGCGCAGGCCATTTCTCTGCATTTTAGAGTCTAAGGGAAAGCGCTAGTGTTCCTGCGGAGAGCTGCAAAAGCTGCAGAATATGTGTTGTCTTGGCACATGTTTGCAATCCACCATGATGGATCCTTAGTGAAGCCAAACTGTGGTTCTGCTTCAAACATCTCACCCTGCTTGGCCACAAAGCTTTCGCTGACATGTCCCATTGCCTTTTTATTGCTGCGTTTCATTTTCAGAGTTTGTACGGAATCATTGCACTTTGCTTCTAAGCTGAACGTCGATACTGCTGGAGTCTCATATGTCCATTTTCTTCTCACACAAAAAAACTGCTTCCTTTAAAACATGCTGATGCGACCTGCTTTCTTGCTCAGCTGTAATTTTAGGGGTGTTCTCTGTCCCGCTTACAGTCTGAATCTAAACTAAGAAGTTTATGGGACACAGATGTGCCAAGACAAATAGTTTGCTTGGACCTTGCCACGTGTATTCAAAAGCATCCTTTCACTCCACCATCAAGTCTCTGCTTTACATCCTGCAAACTTCACACACACATACATACATACATACTGGAATGAGGCACTTTCTTTCTTTCTTTCTCAGCTACACTCACCTATCCCCCACGCTAACTTCTTTACCGCTTTTCTCTTGGCCTTGCTATGCATACTTTTCCTCTTAAGACACCCATTGTCTGGCCTACCCCTTCCCTACATTGCCTTGCCTTTCCTTTCCTATCCAACCTTGCATTTCTTTGTCATTTTATGGCCATTGCTTTCCTCTTCCTTCCTGACCCATCCATGTCTTTCCCTTGCCCTTCCTACCAGTCCAGTGCCTTGCACAACCCATCCCCCTTGCCACTTTGTTTGGTTTCCCTTCCCCTTTGTCCAGCTCCAATCTTTCATTTCCTTCTCCTTCTAGGACTCTCATTGCCTTGCTTGCCTCTCCTTTGTCTTGCCTGGCAAAGCCACCACTTTTCTTGGTGTTCCCTTTGAACCTCTCCTCTCCCTTGCCTTGCATTCCCTTGCTCACTCGTCCCCCACCTGGAATTCAATACCCCTCTTTTTGCTGCATTTCTTCATCTTGCCTTGCCCTGCCTGCTTCTCCTAGGACTCTCAAGGCTTTCACGTACCTCCAGCGTTTCAGGAGCATGTGAGAGGAAGCCCAAAAGAGGTCACGTGCAAGCACACCCATCTGTCCTGGCAGCTTGCTTCTGGCACCTATCCTTACATGTCTTGAATTTTGGACATAAAATTCACATTTCACCTTTGCGCTTCAGGACCAGAATGACAGTTCTTTTGTATACCAAGGAAAGCAGGTAATCCAAGTGTTTTAGGTGCCGATTAGAGATGGCCCATGTGAGATCAAGGCCAGACAGAGAAGTCTGTCCTAGCCCCTTTTGTGTACCAGCAGTCTTTGAATGTACCTCTCATTTGTCTTGCCTTGGTGACCCAAAAGTTTCCTTGCCTTGCCCTGCCTTGCCTCCCTAGTCTTGCACTCCCTCCAGTGCCTACGCCCACACTTGACCTGCCTACTGCTTTCCTCCAGGGAAACCTAGCCTTGCCTAGCCCCTCCTGTTTCTGCCTGGCCTTCCTATGCCCATCCTTGCCTAGAAGTTCTGGGCCTTCTCTCACCTACCACTCCATTTGCTTGCCCCTCATGGCTCCAGCCTTGTCAGCTTCTCCCTTGACTTGCCTACAATTGCGCCTACACTTGGTTTGCATTGCAAAGAGCGGTAGGCAAGGCAAAGCAAAGCAAAGAAGGTCTTTCTAGGTCTTGCCAGGCAAGGCACACATAAGCAAGCAAGCAAAACAAGAGTAGACTAGCCACAGCATCAAAGGCAAGGCAAGGCCAAGTGACTCTGAGTGCCTTTCCTTGGCAAGTAAAAGATATAGTGACAATGTAATAGGGCAGGCGTTAAAGGTACCATGAGGAGGTATAGTCCAGCAAGATATTTATGTCGTAGACCCTTCTGTGCAGGAGCCATTGTTGGACATAGTACAGGACATGGCATACAGCTTGGCTTGGTAAGTTCCTGAAGGAGAATGGCAATGCTTTCTCATGGGAAGGAAAGCACGTAGCCCCAGAGTTGGAGGTGCAGATAAGAAGCTGTGTCGCGCAGCTCAAGGACGACAGCAGCTTCTTGTGCCGGCATATTTGGAAGCACTCCCTCAATTTGTACAGTCATTGAGTCAGTATCCATCTTTGGAAGGCTGTCTGCCTCTAGTAAGAGTGTTCTGTCACCATTGTATGGGATCAGTCACTGGATGTTTTGGATTTTGGAGGAGGGGATGCCATTTCTCTTGAAATGAGCTTCTTGTTCTTCTCTTTGGCAAAGAAATTAAGTTTGGATGGGCACTTTGGGTGGTCTCAGTGAATTTAAAGGTTTTTCCCAAGAGGTTTCCCTGTGGGTTAGAGCTGTTGAACTGACAGTGGGAATCTAGACACCAAGTTGTTGAGCTTTTTGTCCTTGTAGCTTTAGTGTGTGAGTAGTCCCTGTTGCCATGCTGCTTGGATCTTGACTCTGAGACTGAAAGCTTAGGAGAGTAGAGAAGAAAAGAAAAGTGCCAATAGCAGGGTGTGTGTTCATTGTTTGATGGGTGAAGCTGAAATTGTAGGCAGCAAAGAACTTTCTCTCTCCACTGGCACATTTGTTGAGCGGATGTCTTTGAGTTTGTTACCGGACTCTGCGAGAGTGAAAATGTTTGTTAGGGCAGAGGATTTCGTGTTGCCCTTTGAGTGTGGTGCAAAAGTGTTTGCACACTTGGAGGGGGAAGATCAGCAAAGTCTTTTTTTCCTGGCACAGTTAATTTGAGAGCAGGGACGTTTCCAACTCGGCTCTGTCCTTTGGAGCTGGCCTCGGTGCGTTTCCTTCTTTTGTTAGTCGACAGCGCCATCGTGTGTTTATTTTGATGAGCGCTGGCAGACGGTGCCAGGGAAAAAGCCAAGCTGTTTGCGGCTCCAGCCTCATTGGTGTAGGAGCAGCGCAGGGAAGAGCTCCGCTGGGGGTCCTGGCTCTTAGAGACTGAGAGAATGTGATCCTGTATGTAGCACAGAAGGAAGTGGAATTGTTTCATTGTGGGCTGTGCAGTTTATAAGCTGCAAATGAAAAGGCAATTGCAGCGCAGCCTCTTCTTTTCTGTGTGATCAGCTGCTCAACATGTAACTCGCACACACTGAACTGCATCCACCTCCCTGGAGATATAAAATGTGTATATCACTTTCCTCAAACTCTATGTATTACCTTGCACTCTAGCAGATCCCAAACCGCTTCAAAACGTCCAGCAGCTACTCAAAAAGAAAAAGTCCAACAAAAAGCTAGGGCTGGCCGTTATAGTGCCTTTGCAGTCCGTAAAATAGATGAAATGCACTAGGGCTTTGAATGTTTCTTCCCAACTATATAAATTCTCTCCAAGTGGCAAAGTCCATCATTACAGCAAAATTTTTCAGCTGGAGTTCTGACTGAGAGATGTGCCAGGACAGAAGGCATTTGCTGACCTACCCTTTTTCCCTGTGTAACTTGGTATTTGCAGTACAATTATTTTCAGTGTCGCTGTGTCCAAGCAGCTAGAGATTACACAGATAGAAGTGTCAAGAGAGATGCTGCTAAAGTACGCCCTTCTTATAGCAGCATTTAAATGGCACACGACGCCTTGCTGCTTTTTCTTTCCCAGAGACACCTGCTGTCAATTTTTTCACTCTGGCTTCTTGATCAAACATGTCCACCTGAAATGTCTTACAGAAATAGGCTCCAGGTGTAAAAACCAGTACGGGACTACATTTTCTGCGTGCTCCACATAAGTCACATCAAACTCACTCATCAAACTTCACTCTCTCCTTCCATTCTCCACTGCCTCTACCATTGTGTTCTCTGGATCTCAGAGTCTAAAGGCAGGCGCAATAGTTTCCACTGAGGGGTTGGAAGAGGTGTACAAGCAGCACAAATAGCTTCTGCGCTGCGCAGGCCATTTCTCTGCATTTTAGAGTCTAAGGGAAAGCGCTAGTGTTCCTGCGGAGAGCTGCAACAGCTGCAGAATATGTGTTGTCTTGGCACATGTTTGCAATCCACCATGATGGATCCTTAGTGAAACCAAACTGTGGTTCTGCTTCAAACATCTCACCCTGCTTGGCCACAAAGCTTTTGCTGACATGTCCCATTGCCTTTTTATTGCTGCGTTTCATTTTCAGAGTTTGTACGGAATCATTGCACTTTGCTTCTAAGCTGAACGTCGATACTGCTGGAGTCTCATATGTCCATTTTCTTCTCACACAAAAAAAACTGCTTCCTTTAAAACCTGCTGATGCGACCTGCTTTCTTGCTCAGCTGTAATTTTAGGGGTGTTCTCTGTCCCGCTTACAGTCTGAATCTAAACTAAGAAGTTTATGGGACACAGATGTGCCAAGACAAATAGTTTGCTTGGACCTTGCCACGTGTATTCAAAAGCATCCTTTCACTCCACCATCAAGTCTCTGCTTTACATCCTGCAAACTTCACACACACATACATACATACATACTGGAATGAGGCACTTTCTTTCTTTCTTTCTCAGCTACACTCACCTATCCCCCACGCTAACTTCTTTACCGCTTTTCTCTTGGCCTTGCTATGCATACTTTTCCTCTTAAGACACCCATTGTCTGGCCTACCCCTTCCCTACATTGCCTTGCCTTTCCTTTCCTATCCAACCTTGCATTTCTTTGTCATTCCTGGCCATTGTTTTCCTCTTCCTTCCTGACCCATCCATGTCTTTCCCTTGCCCTTCCTACCAGTCCAGTGCCTTGCACCACCCATCCCCCTTGCCACTTTGTCCAGTTTCCCTTCCCCTTTGTCCAGCTCCAATCTTTCATTTCCTTCTCCTTCTAGGACTCTCATTGCCTTGCTTGCCTCTCCTTTGTCTTGCCTGGCAAAGCCACCACTTTTCTTGGCGTTACCTTTGAACCTCTCCTCTCCCTTGCCTTGCATTCCCTTGCTCACTCGTCCCCCACCTGGAATTCAATACCCCTCTTTTTGCGGAATTTCTTCATCTTGCCTTGCCCTGCCTGCTTCTCCTAGGACTCTCAAGGCTTTCACGTACCTCCAGCGTTTCAGGAGCATGTGAGAGGAAGCCCAAAAGAGGTCACGTGCAAGCACACCCATCTGTCCTGGCAGCTTGCTTCTGGCACCTATCCTTACATGTCTTGAATTTTGGACATAAAATTCACATTTCACCTTTGCGCTTCAGGACCAGAATGACAGTTCTTTTGTATACCAAGGAAAGCAGGTAATCCAAGTGTTTTAGGTGCCGATTAGAGATGGCCCATGTGAGATCAAGGCCAGCCAGAGAAGTCTGTCCTAGCCCCTTTTGTGTACCAGCAGTCTTTGAATGTACCTCTCATTTGTCTTGCCTTGGTGACCCAAAAGTTTCCTTGCCTTGCCCTGCCTTGCCTCCCTAGCCTTGCACTCCCTCCAGTGCCTACGCCCACACTTGACCTGCCTACTGCTTTCCTCTGGGGAAACCTAGCCTTGCCTAGGCCTTCCTGTTTCTGCCTGGCCTTCCTATGCCCATCCTTGCCTAGAAGTTCTGGGCCTTCTCTCACCTACCACTCCATTTGCTTGCCCCTCATGGCTCCAGCCTTGTCAACTTCTCCCTTGACTTGCCTACAATTGCGCCTACACTTGGTTTGCATTGCAAAGAGCGGTAGGCAAGGCAAAGCAAAGCAAGGAAGGTCTTTCTAGGTCTTGCCAGGCAAGGCACACATAAGCAAGCAAGCAAAACAAGAGTAGACTAGCCACAGCATCAAAGGCAAGGCAAGGCCAAGTGACTCTGAGTGCCTTTCCTTGGCAAGTAAAAGATATAGTGACAATGTAATAGGGCAGGCGTTAAAGGTACCATGAGGAGGTATAGTCCAGCAAGATATTTATGTCGTAGACCCTTCTGTGCAGGAGCCATTGTTGGACATAGTACAGGACATGGCATACAGCTTGGCTTGGTAAGTTCCTGAAGGAGAATGGCAATGCTTTCTCATGGGAAGGAAAGCACGTAGCCCCAGAGTTGGAGGTGCAGATAAGAAGCTGTGTCGCGCAGCTCAAGGACGACAGCAGCTTCTTGTGCCGGCATATTTGGAAGCACTCCCTCAATTTGTACAGTCATTGAGTCAGTATCCATCTTTGGAAGGCTGTCTGCCTCTAGTAAGAGTGTTCTGTCACCATTGTATGGGATCAGTCACTGGATGTTTTGGATTTTGGAGGAGGGGATGCCATTTCTCTTGAAATGAGCTTCTTGTTCTTCTCTTTGGCAAAGAAATTAAGTTTGGATGGGCACTTTGGGTGGTCTCAGTGAATTTAAAGGTTTTTCCCAAGAGGTTTCCCTGTGGGTTAGAGCTGTTGAACTGACAGTGGGAATCTAGACACCAAGTTGTTGAGCTTTTTGTCCTTGTAGCTTTAGTGTGTGAGTAGTCCCTGTTGCCATGCTGCTTGGATCTTGACTCTGAGACTGAAAGCTTAGGAGAGTAGAGAAGAAAAGAAAAGTGCCAATAGCAGGGTGTGTGTTCATTGTTTGATGGGTGAAGCTGAAATTGTAGGCAGCAAAGAACTTTCTCTCTCCACTGGCACATTTGTTGAGCGGATGTCTTTGAGTTTGTTACCGGACTCTGCGAGAGTGAAAATGTTTGTTAGGGCAGAGGATTTCGTGTTGCCCTTTGAGTGTGGTGCAAAAGTGTTTGCACACTTGGAGGGGGAAGATCAGCAAAGTCTTTTTTTCCTGGCACAGTTAATTTGAGAGCAGGGACGTTTCCAACTCGGCTCTGTCCTTTGGAGCTGGCCTCGGTGCGTTTCCTTCTTTTGTTAGTCGACAGCGCCATCGTGTGTTTATTTTGATGAGCGCTGGCAGACGGTGCCAGGGAAAAAGCCAAGCTGTTTGCGGCTCCAGCCTCATTGGTGTAGGAGCAGCGCAGGGAAGAGCTCCGCTGGGGGTCCTGGCTCTTAGAGACTGAGAGAATGTGATCCTGTATGTAGCACAGAAGGAAGTGGAATTGTTTCATTGTGGGCTGTGCAGTTTATAAGCTGCAAATGAAAAGGCAATTGCAGCGCAGCCTCTTCTTTTCTGTGTGATCAGCTGCTCAACATGTAACTCGCACACACTGAACTGCATCCACCTCCCTGGAGATATAAAATGTGTATATCACTTTCCTCAAACTCTATGTATTACCTTGCACTCTAGCAGATCCCAAACCGCTTCAAAACGTCCAGCAGCTACTCAAAAAGAAAAAGTCCAACAAAAAGCTAGGGCTGGCCGTTATAGTGCCTTTGCAGTCCGTAAAATAGATGAAATGCACTAGGGCTTTGAATGTTTCTTCCCAACTATATAAATTCTCTCCAAGTGGCAAAGTCCATCATTACAGCAAAATTTTTCAGCTGGAGTTCTGACTGAGAGATGTGCCAGGACAGAAGGCATTTGCTGACCTACCCTTTTTCCCTGTGTAACTTGGTATTTGCAGTACAATTATTTTCAGTGTCGCTGTGTCCAAGCAGCTAGAGATTACACAGATAGAAGTGTCAAGAGAGATGCTGCTAAAGTACGCCCTTCTTATAGCAGCATTTAAATGGCACACGACGCCTTGCTGCTTTTTCTTTCCCAGAGACACCTGCTGTCAATTTTTTCACTCTGGCTTCTTGATCAAACATGTCCACCTGAAATGTCTTACAGAAATAGGCTCCAGGTGTAAAAACCAGTACGGGACTACATTTTCTGCGTGCTCCACATAAGTCACATCAAACTCACTCATCAAACTTCACTCTCTCCTTCCATTCTCCACTGCCTCTACCATTGTGTTCTCTGGATCTCAGAGTCTAAAGGCAGGCGCAATAGTTTCCACTGAGGGGTTGGAAGAGGTGTACAAGCAGCACAAATAGCTTCTGCGCTGCGCAGGCCATTTCTCTGCATTTTAGAGTCTAAGGGAAAGCGCTAGTGTTCCTGCGGAGAGCTGCAACAGCTGCAGAATATGTGTTGTCTTGGCACATGTTTGCAATCCACCATGATGGATCCTTAGTGAAACCAAACTGTGGTTCTGCTTCAAACATCTCACCCTGCTTGGCCACAAAGCTTTTGCTGACATGTCCCATTGCCTTTTTATTGCTGCGTTTCATTTTCAGAGTTTGTACGGAATCATTGCACTTTGCTTCTAAGCTGAACGTCGATACTGCTGGAGTCTCATATGTCCATTTTCTTCTCACACAAAAAAAACTGCTTCCTTTAAAACCTGCTGATGCGACCTGCTTTCTTGCTCAGCTGTAATTTTAGGGGTGTTCTCTGTCCCGCTTACAGTCTGAATCTAAACTAAGAAGTTTATGGGACACAGATGTGCCAAGACAAATAGTTTGCTTGGACCTTGCCACGTGTATTCAAAAGCATCCTTTCACTCCACCATCAAGTCTCTGCTTTACATCCTGCAAACTTCACACACACATACATACATACATACTGGAATGAGGCACTTTCTTTCTTTCTTTCTCAGCTACACTCACCTATCCCCCACGCTAACTTCTTTACCGCTTTTCTCTTGGCCTTGCTATGCATACTTTTCCTCTTAAGACACCCATTGTCTGGCCTACCCCTTCCCTACATTGCCTTGCCTTTCCTTTCCTATCCAACCTTGCATTTCTTTGTCATTCCTGGCCATTGTTTTCCTCTTCCTTCCTGACCCATCCATGTCTTTCCCTTGCCCTTCCTACCAGTCCAGTGCCTTGCACCACCCATCCCCCTTGCCACTTTGTCCAGTTTCCCTTCCCCTTTGTCCAGCTCCAATCTTTCATTTCCTTCTCCTTCTAGGACTCTCATTGCCTTGCTTGCCTCTCCTTTGTCTTGCCTGGCAAAGCCACCACTTTTCTTGGCGTTACCTTTGAACCTCTCCTCTCCCTTGCCTTGCATTCCCTTGCTCACTCGTCCCCCACCTGGAATTCAATACCCCTCTTTTTGCGGAATTTCTTCATCTTGCCTTGCCCTGCCTGCTTCTCCTAGGACTCTCAAGGCTTTCACGTACCTCCAGCGTTTCAGGAGCATGTGAGAGGAAGCCCAAAAGAGGTCACGTGCAAGCACACCCATCTGTCCTGGCAGCTTGCTTCTGGCACCTATCCTTACATGTCTTGAATTTTGGACATAAAATTCACATTTCACCTTTGCGCTTCAGGACCAGAATGACAGTTCTTTTGTATACCAAGGAAAGCAGGTAATCCAAGTGTTTTAGGTGCCGATTAGAGATGGCCCATGTGAGATCAAGGCCAGCCAGAGAAGTCTGTCCTAGCCCCTTTTGTGTACCAGCAGTCTTTGAATGTACCTCTCATTTGTCTTGCCTTGGTGACCCAAAAGTTTCCTTGCCTTGCCCTGCCTTGCCTCCCTAGCCTTGCACTCCCTCCAGTGCCTACGCCCACACTTGACCTGCCTACTGCTTTCCTCTGGGGAAACCTAGCCTTGCCTAGGCCTTCCTGTTTCTGCCTGGCCTTCCTATGCCCATCCTTGCCTAGAAGTTCTGGGCCTTCTCTCACCTACCACTCCATTTGCTTGCCCCTCATGGCTCCAGCCTTGTCAACTTCTCCCTTGACTTGCCTACAATTGCGCCTACACTTGGTTTGCATTGCAAAGAGCGGTAGGCAAGGCAAAGCAAAGCAAGGAAGGTCTTTCTAGGTCTTGCCAGGCAAGGCACACATAAGCAAGCAAGCAAAACAAGAGTAGACTAGCCACAGCATCAAAGGCAAGGCAAGGCCAAGTGACTCTGAGTGCCTTTCCTTGGCAAGTAAAAGATATAGTGACAATGTAATAGGGCAGGCGTTAAAGGTACCATGAGGAGGTATAGTCCAGCAAGATATTTATGTCGTAGACCCTTCTGTGCAGGAGCCATTGTTGGACATAGTACAGGACATGGCATACAGCTTGGCTTGGTAAGTTCCTGAAGGAGAATGGCAATGCTTTCTCATGGGAAGGAAAGCACGTAGCCCCAGAGTTGGAGGTGCAGATAAGAAGCTGTGTCGCGCAGCTCAAGGACGACAGCAGCTTCTTGTGCCGGCATATTTGGAAGCACTCCCTCAATTTGTACAGTCATTGAGTCAGTATCCATCTTTGGAAGGCTGTCTGCCTCTAGTAAGAGTGTTCTGTCACCATTGTATGGGATCAGTCACTGGATGTTTTGGATTTTGGAGGAGGGGATGCCATTTCTCTTGAAATGAGCTTCTTGTTCTTCTCTTTGGCAAAGAAATTAAGTTTGGATGGGCACTTTGGGTGGTCTCAGTGAATTTAAAGGTTTTTCCCAAGAGGTTTCCCTGTGGGTTAGAGCTGTTGAACTGACAGTGGGAATCTAGACACCAAGTTGTTGAGCTTTTTGTCCTTGAGGCTTTAGTGTGTGAGTAGTCCCTGTTGCCGTGCTGCTTGGATCTTGACTCTGAGACTGAAAGCTTAGGAGCGCAGAGCTGAAAAGAAAAGTGCTAATAGCAGGGTGTGTGTTCATTGTTTGATGGGTGAAGCTGAAATTGTAGGCAGCAAAGAACTTTCTCTCTCCGCTGGCACATTTGTTGAGCGGATGTCTTTGAGTTTGTTACCGGACTCTGCGAGAGTGAAAATGTTTGTTAGGGCAGAGGATTTCGTGTTGCCCTTTGAGTGTGGTGCAAAAGTGTTTGCACACTTGGAGGGGGAAGATCAGCAAAGTCTTTTTTTCCTGGCACAGTTAATTTGAGAGCAGGGACGTTTCCAACTCGGCTCTGTCCTTTGGAGCTGGCCTCGGTGCGTTTCCTTCTTTTGTTAGTCGACAGCGCCATCGTGTGGTTATTTTGATGAGCGCTGGCAGACGGTGCCAGGGAAAAAGCCAAGCTGTTTGCGGCTCCGGCCTCATTGGTGTAGGAGCAGCGCAGGGAAGAGCTCCGCTGGGGGTCCTGGCTCTTAGAGACTGAGAGAATGTGATCCTGTATGTAGCACAGAAGGAAGTGGAATTGTTTCATTGTGGGCTGTGCAGTTTATAAGCTGCAAATGAAAAGGCAATTGCAGCACAGCCTCTTCTTTTCTGTGTGATCAGCTGCTCAACATGTAACTCGCACACACTGAACTGCATCCACCTCCCTGGAGTCATAAAATGTGTATATCACTTTCCTCAAACTCTATGTATTACCTTGCACTCTAGCAGATCCCAAACCGCTTCAAAACGTCCAGCAGCTACTCAAAAACAAAAAGTCCAACAAAAAGCTAGTGCTGGTCTTTAGAGTGCCTTTGCAGTCCGTAAAATAGACGAAATGCACTAGGGCTTTGAATGCTTCTTCCCAACTATATAAATTCTCTCCAAGTGGCAAAGTCCATCATTACAGCAAAATTTTTCAGCTGGAGTTCTGACTGAGAGATGTGCCAGGACAGAAGGCATTTGCTGACCTACCCTTTTTCCCTGTGTAACTTGGTATTTGCAGTACAATTATTTTCAGTGTCGCTGTGTCCAAGCAGCTAGAGATTACACAGATAGAAGTGTCAAGAGAGATGCTGCTAAAGTACGCCCTTCTTATAGCAGCATTTAAATGGCACACGACGCCTTGCTGCTTTTTCTTTCCCAGAGAGACCTGCTGTCAATTTTTTCACTCTGGATTCTTGATCAAAAATGTCCACCTGAAATGTCTTACAGAAATAGGCTCCAGGTGTAAAAACCAGTACGGGACTACATTTTCTGCGTGCTCCACATAAGTCACATCAAACTCACTCATCAAACTTCACTCTCTCCTTCCATTCTCCACTGCCTCTACCATTGTGTTCTCTGGATCTCAGAGTCTAAAGGCAGGCGCAATAGTTTCCACTGAGGGGTTGGAAGAGGTGTACAAGCAGCACAAATAGCTTCTGCGCTGCGCAGGCCATTTCTCTGCATTTTAGAGTCTAAGGGAAAGCGCTAGTGTTCCTGCGGAGAGCTGCAACAGCTGCAGAATATGTGTTGTCTTGGCACATGTTTGCAATCCACCATGATGGATCCTTAGTGAAGCCAAACTGTGGTTCTGCTTCAAACATCTCACCCTGCTTGGCCACAAAGCTTTCGCTGACATGTCCCATTGCCTTTTTATTGCTGCGTTTCATTTTCAGAGTTTGTACGGAATCATTGCACTTTGCTTCTAAGCTGAACGTCGATACTGCTGGAGTCTCATATGTCCATTTTCTTCTCACACAAAAAAACTGCTTCCTTTAAAACATGCTGATGCGACCTGCTTTCTTGCTCAGCTGTAATTTTAGGGGTGTTCTCTGTCCCGCTTACAGTCTGAATCTAAACTAAGAAGTTTATGGGACACAGATGTGCCAAGACAAATAGTTTGCTTGGACCTTGCCACGTGTATTCAAAAGCATCCTTTCACTCCACCATCAAGTCTCTGCTTTACATCCTGCAAACTTCACACACACATACATACATACATACTGGAATGAGGCACTTTCTTTCTTTCTTTCTTTCTCAGCTACACTCACCTATCCCCCACGCTAACTTCTTTACCGCTTTTCTCTTGGCCTTGCTATGCATACTTTTCCTCTTAAGACACCCATTGTCTGGCCTACCCCTTCCCTACATTGCCTTGCCTTTCCTTTCCTATCCAACCTTGCATTTCTTTGTCATTCCTGGCCATTGCTTTCCTCTTCCTTCCTGACCCATCCATGTCTTTCCCTTGCCCTTCCTACCAGTCCAGTGCCTTGCACCACCCATCCCCCTTGCCACTTTGTCCAGTTTCCCTTCCCCTTTGTCCAGCTCCAATCTTTCATTTCCTTCTCCTTCTAGGACTCTCATTGCCTTGCTTGCCTCTCCTTTGTCTTGCCTGGCAAAGCCACCACTTTTCTTGGCGTTCCCTTTGAACCTCTCCTCTCCCTTGCCTTGCATTCCCTTGCTCACTCGTCCCCCACCTGGAATTCAATACCCCTCTTTTTGCTGCATTTCTTCATCTTGCCTTGCCCTGCCTGCTTCTCCTAGGACTCTCAAGGCTTTCACGTACCTCCAGCGTTTCAGGAGCATGTGAGAGGAAGCCCAAAAGAGGTCACGTGCAAGCACACCCATCTGTCCTGGCAGCTTGCTTCTGGCACCTATCCTTACATGTCTTGAATTTTGGACATAAAATTCACATTTCACCTTTGCGCTTCAGGACCAGAATGACAGTTCTTTTGTATACCAAGGAAAGCAGGTAATCCAAGTGTTTTAGGTGCCGATTAGAGATGGCCCATGTGAGATCAAGGCCAGACAGAGAAGTCTGTCCTAGCCCCTTTTGTGTACCAGCAGTCTTTGAATGTACCTCTCATTTGTCTTGCCTTGGTGACCCAAAAGTTTCCTTGCCTTGCCCTGCCTTGCCTCCCTAGCCTTGCACTCCCTCCAGTGCCTACGCCCACACTTGACCTGCCTACTGCTTTCCTCTGGGGAAACCTAGCCTTGCCTAGGCCTTCCTGTTTCTGCCTGGCCTTCCTATGCCCATCCTTGCCTAGAAGTTCTGGGCCTTCTCTCACCTACCACTCCATTTGCTTGCCCCTCATGGCTCCAGCCTTGTCAACTTCTCCCTTGACTTGCCTACAATTGCGCCTACACTTGGTTTGCATTGCAAAGAGCGGTAGGCAAGGCAAAGCAAAGCAAGGAAGGTCTTTCTAGGTCTTGCCAGGCAAGGCACACATAAGCAAGCAAGCAAAACAAGAGTAGACTAGCCACAGCATCAAAGGCAAGGCAAGGCCAAGTGACTCTGAGTGCCTTTCCTTGGCAAGTAAAAGATATAGTGACAATGTAATAGGGCAGGCGTTAAAGGTACCATGAGGAGGTATAGTCCAGCAAGATATTTATGTCGTAGACCCTTCTGTGCAGGAGCCATTGTTGGACATAGTACAGGACATGGCATACAGCTTGGCTTGGTAAGTTCCTGAAGGAGAATGGCAATGCTTTCTCATGGGAAGGAAAGCACGTAGCCCCAGAGTTGGAGGTGCAGATAAGAAGCTGTGTCGCGCAGCTCAAGGACGACAGCAGCTTCTTGTGCCGGCATATTTGGAAGCACTCCCTCAATTTGTACAGTCATTGAGTCAGTATCCATCTTTGGAAGGCTGTCTGCCTCTAGTAAGAGTGTTCTGTCACCATTGTATGGGATCAGTCACTGGATGTTTTGGATTTTGGAGGAGGGGATGCCATTTCTCTTGAAATGAGCTTCTTGTTATTCGCTTTGGCAAAGAAATTAAGTTTGGATGGGCACTTTGGGTGGTCTCAGTGAATTTAAAGGTTTTTCCCAAGAGGTTTCCCTGTGGGTTAGAGCTGTTGAACTGACAGTGGGAATCTAGACACCAAGTTGTTGAGCTTTTTGTCCTTGAGGCTTTAGTGTGTGAGTAGTCCCTGTTGCCGTGCTGCTTGGATCTTGACTCTGAGACTGAAAGCTTAGGAGCGCAGAGCTGAAAAGAAAAGTGCTAATAGCAGGGTGTGTGTTCATTGTTTGATGGGTGAAGTTGAAATTGTAGGCAGCAAAGAACTTTCTCAGCTGGCACATTTGTTGAGCGGATGTCTTTGAGTTTGTTACCGGACTCTGCGAGAGTGAAAATGTTTGTTAGGGCAGAGGATTTCGTGTTGCCCTTTGAGTGTGGTGCAAAAGTGTTTGCACACTTGGAGGGGGAAGATCAGCAAAGTCTTTTTTTCCTGGCACAGTTAATTTGAGAGCAGGGACGTTTCCAACTCGGCTCTGTCCTTTGGAGCTGGCCTCGGTGCGTTTCCTTCTTTTGTTAGTCGACATCGCCATCGTGTGGTTATTTTGATGAGCGCTGGCAGACGGTGCCAGGGAAAAAGCCATGCTGTTTGCGGCTCCGGCCTCATTGGTGTAGGAGCAGCGCAGGGAAGAGCTCCGCTGGGGGTCCTGGCTCTTAGAGACTGAGAGAATGTGATCCTGTATGTAGCACAGAAGGAAGTGGAATTGTTTCATTGTGGGCTGTGCAGTTTATAAGCTGCAAATGAAAAGGCAATTGCAGCACAGCCTCTTCTTTTCTGTGTGATCAGCTGCTCAACATGTAACTCGCACACACTGAACTACATCCACCTCCCTGGAGATATAAAATGTGTATATCACTTTCCTCAAACTCTATGTATTACCTTGCACTCTAGCAGATCCCAAACCGCTTCAAAACGTCCAGCAGCTACTCAAAAAGAAAAAGTCCAACAAAAAGCTAGTGCTGGCCGTTATAGTGCCTTTGCAGTCCGGAAAATAGACGAAATGCACTAGGGCTTTGAATGCTTCTTCCCAACTATAGAAATTCTCTCCAAGTGGCAAAGTCCATCATTACAGCAAAATTTTTCAGCTGGAGTTCTGACTGAGAGATGTGCCAGGACAGAAGGCATTTGCTGACCTACCCTTTTTCCCTGTGTAACTTGGTATTTGCAGTACAATTATTTTCAGTGTCGCTGTGTCCAAGCAGCTAGAGATTACACAGATAGAAGTGTCAAGAGAGATGCTGCTAAAGTACGCCCTTCTTATAGCAGCATTTAAATGGCACACGACGCCTTGCTGCTTTTTCTTTCCCAGAGAGACCTGCTGTCAATTTTTTCACTCTGGCTTCTTGATCAAAAATGTCCACCTGAAATGTCTTACAGAAATAGGCTCCAGGTGTAAAAACCAGTACGGGGCTACATTTTCTGCGTGCTCCACATAAGTCACATCAAACTCACTCATCAAACTTCACTCTCTCCTTCCATTCTCCACTGCCTCTACCATTGTGTTCTCTGGATCTCAGAGTCTAAAGGCAGGCGCAATAGTTTCCACTGAGGGGTTGGAAGAGGTGTACAAGCAGCACAAATAGCTTCTGCGCTGCGCAGGCCATTTCTCTGCATTTTAGAGTCTAAGGGAAAGCGCTAGTGTTCCTGCGGAGAGCTGCAACAGCTGCAGAATATGTGTTGTCTTGGCACATGTTTGCAATCCACCATGATGGATCCTTAGTGAAACCAAACTGTGGTTCTGCTTCAAACATCTCACCCTGCTTGGCCACAAAGCTTTCGCTGACATGTCCCATTGCCTTTTTATTGCTGCGTTTCATTTTCAGAGTTTGTACGGAATCATTGCACTTTGCTTCTAAGCTGAACGTCGATACTGCTGGAGTCTCATATGTCCATTTTCTTCTCACACAAAAAAACTGCTTCCTTTAAAACATGCTGATGCGACCTGCTTTCTTGCTCAGCTGTAATTTTAGGGGTGTTCTCTGTCCCGCTTACAGTCTGAATCTAAACTAAGAAGTTTATGGGACACAGATGTGCCAAGACAAATAGTTTGCTTGGACCTTGCCACGTGTATTCAAAAGCATCCTTTCACTCCACCATCAAGTCACTGCTTTCTTCTGCTTTACATCCTGCAAACTTCACACACACATACATACATACAAACTGGAATGAGGCACTTTCTTTCTTTCTCAGCTACACTCACCTATCCCCCACGCTAACTTCTTTACCGCTTTTCTCTTGGCCTTGCTATGCATACTTTTCCTCTTAAGACACCCATTGTCTGGCCTACCCCTTCCCTACATTGCCTTGCCTTTCCTTTCCTATCCAACCTTGCATTTCTTTGTCATTCCTGGCCATTGTTTTCCTCTTCCTTCCTGACCCATCCATGTCTTTCCCTTGCCCTTCCTACCAGTCCAGTGCCTTGCACCACCCATCCCCCTTGCCACTTTGTCCAGTTTCCCTTCCCATTTGTCCAGCTCCAATCTTTCATTTCCTTCTCCTTCTAGGACTCTCATTGCCTTGCTTGCCTCTCCTTTGTCTTGCCTGGCAAAGCCACCACTTTTCTTGGCGTTACCTTTGAACCTCTCCTCTCCCTTGCCTTGCATTCCCTTGCTCACTCGTCCCCCACCTGGAATTCAATACCCCTCTTTTTACGGAATTTCTTCATCTTGCCTTGCCCTGCCTGCTTCTTCTAGGACTCTCAAGGCTTTCACGTACCTCCAGCGTTTCAGGAGCATGTGAGAGGAAGCCCAAAAGAGGTCACGTGCAAGCACACCCATCTGTCCTGGCAGCTTGCTTCTGGCACCTATCCTTACATGTCTTGAATTTTGGACATAAAATTCACATTTCACCTTTGCGCTTCAGGACCAGAATGACAGTTCTTTTGTATACCAAGGAAAGCAGGTAATCCAAGTGTTTTAGGTGCCGATTAGAGATGGCCCATGTGAGATCAAGGCCAGACAGAGAAGTCTGTCCTAGCCCCTTTTGTGTACCAGCAGTCTTTGAATGTACCTCTCATTTGTCTTGCCTTGGTGACCCAAAAGTTTCCTTGCCTTGCCCTGCCTTGCCTCCCTAGCCTTGCACTCCCTCCAGTGCCTACGCCCACACTTGACCTGCCTACTGCTTTCCTCCAGGGAAACCTAGCCTTGCCTAGCCCCTCCTGTTTCTGCCTGGCCTTCCTATGCCCATCCTTGCCTAGAAGTTCTGGGCCTTCTCTCACCTACCACTCCATTTGCTTGCCCCTCATGGCTCCAGCCTTGTCAGCTTCTCCCTTGACTCGCCTACAATTGCGCCTACACTTGGTTTGCATTGCAAAGAGCGGTAGGCAAGGCAAAGCAAAGCAAAGGAGGTTTTTCTAGGTCTTGCCAGGCAAGGCACACATAAGCAAGCAAGCAAAACAAGAGTAGACTAGCCACAGCATCAAAGGCAAGGCAAGGCCAAGTGACTCTGAGTGCCTTTCCTTGGCAAGTAAAAGATATAGTGACAATGTAATAGGGCAGGCGTTAAAGGTACCATGAGGAGGTATAGTCCAGCAAGATATTTATGTCGTAGACCCTTCTGTGCAGGAGCCATTGTTGGACATAGTACAGGACATGGCATACAGCTTGGCTTGGTAAGTTCCTGAAGGAGAATGGCAATGCTTTCTCATGGGAAGGAAAGCACGTAGCCCCAGAGTTGGAGGTGCAGATAAGAAGCTGTGTCGCGCAGCTCAAGGACGACAGCAGCTTCTTGTGCCGGCATATTTGGAAGCACTCCCTCAATTTGTACAGTCATTGAGTCAGTATCCATCTTTGGAAGGCTGTCTGCCTCTAGTAAGAGTGTTCTGTCACCATTGTATGGGATCAGTCACTGGATGTTTTGGATTTTGGAGGAGGGGATGCCATTTCTCTTGAAATGAGCTTCTTGTTATTCGCTTTGGCAAAGAAATTAAGTTTGGATGGGCACTTTGGGTGGTCTCAGTGAATTTAAAGGTTTTTCCCAAGAGGTTTCCCTGTGGGTTAGAGCTGTTGAACTGACAGTGGGAATCTAGACACCAAGTTGTTGAGCTTTTTGTCCTTGTAGCTTTAGTGTGTGAGTAGTCCCTGTTGCCATGCTGCTTGGATCTTGACTCTGAGACTGAAAGCTTAGGAGAGTAGAGAAGAAAAGAAAAGTGCCAATAGCAGGGTGTGTGTTCATTGTTTGATGGGTGAAGCTGAAATTGTAGGCAGCAAAGAACTTTCTCAGCTGGCACATTTGTTGAGCGGATGTCTTTGAGTTTGTTACCGGACTCTGCGAGAGTGAAAATGTTTGTTAGGGCAGAGGATTTCGTGTTGCCCTTTGAGTGTGGTGCAAAAGTGTTTGCACAGTTGGAGGGGGAAGATCAGCAAAGTCTTTTTTTCCTGGCACAGTTAATTTGAGAGCAGGGACGTTTCCAACTCGGCTCTGTCCTTTGGAGCTGGCCTCGGTGCGTTTCCTTCTTTTGTTAGTCGACATCGCCATCGTGTGGTTATTTTGATGAGCGCTGGCAGACGGTGCCAGGGAAAAAGCCAAGCTGTTTGCGGCTCCGGCCTCATTGGTGTAGGAGCAGCGCAGGGAAGAGCTCCGCTGGGGGTCCTGGCTCTTAGAGACTGAGAGAATGTGATCCTGTATGTAGCACAGAAGGAAGTGGAATTGTTTCATTGTGGGCTGTGCAGTTTATAAGCTGCAAATGAAAAGGCAATTGCAGCGCAGCCTCTTCTTTTCTGTGTGATCAGCTGCTCAACATGTAACTCGCACACACTGAACTGCATCCACCTCCCTGGAGATATAAAATGTGTATATCACTTTCCTCAAACTCTATGTATTACCTTGCACTCTAGCAGATCCCAAACCGCTTCAAAACATCCAGCAGCTACTCAAAAAGAAAAAGTCCAACAAAAAGCTAGGGCTGGCCTTCATAGTGCCTTTGCAGTCCGTAAAATAGACGAAATGCACTAGGGCTTTGAATGTTTCTTCCCAACTATATAAATTCTCTCCAAGTGGCAAAGTCCATCATTACAGCAAAATTTTTCAGCTGGAGTTCTGACTGAGAGATGTGCCAGGACAGAAGGCATTTGCTGACCTACCCTTTTTCCCTGTGTAACTTGGTATTTGCAGTACAATTATTTTCAGTGTCGCTGTGTCCAAGCAGCTAGAGATTACACAGATAGAAGTGTCAAGAGAGATGCTGCTAAAGTATGCCCTTCTTATAGCAGCATTTAAATGGCACACGACGCCTTGCTGCTTTTTCTTTCCCAGAGAGACCTGCTGTCAATTTTTTCACTCTGGCTTCTTGATCAAAAATGTCCACCTGAAATGTCTTACAGAAATAGGCTCCAGGTGTAAAAACCAGTACGGGGCTACATTTTCTGCGTGCTCCACATAAGTCACATCAAACTCACTCATCAAACTTCACTCTCTCCTTCCATTCTCCACTGCCTCTACCATTGTGTTCTCTGGATCTCAGAGTCTAAAGGCAGGCGCAATAGTTTCCACTGAGGGGTTGGAAGAGGTGTACAAGCAGCACAAATAGCTTCTGCGCTGCGCAGGCCATTTCTCTGCATTTTAGAGTCTAAGGGAAAGCGCTAGTGTTCCTGCGGAGAGCTGCAACAGCTGCAGAATATGTGTTGTCTTGGCACATGTTTGCAATCCACCATGATGGATCCTTAGTGAAACCAAACTGTGGTTCTGCTTTAAACATCTCACCCTGCTTGGCCACAAAGCTTTCGCTGACATGTCCCATTGCCTTTTTATTGCTGCGTTTCATTTTCAGAGTTTGTACGGAATCATTGCACTTTGCTTCTAAGCTGAACGTCGATACTGCTGGAGTCTCATATGTCCATTTTCTTCTCACACAAAAAAACTGCTTCCTTTAAAACATGCTGATGCGACCTGCTTTCTTGCTCAGCTGTAATTTTAGGGGTGTTCTCTGTCCCGCTTACAGTCTGAATCTAAACTAAGAAGTTTATGGGACACAGATGTGCCAAGACAAATAGTTTGCTTGGACCTTGCCACGTGTATTCAAAAGCATCCATTCACTCCACCATCAAGTCACTGCTTTCTTCTGCTTTACATCCTGCAAACTTCACACACACATACATACATACAAACTGGAATGAGGCATTTTCTTTCTTTCTCAGCTACACTCACCTATCCCCCACGCTAACATCTTTACCGCTTTTCTCTTGGCCTTGCTATGCATACTTTTCCTCTTAAGACACCCATTGTCTGGCCTACCCCTTCCCTACATTGCCTTGCCTTTCCTTTCCTATCCAACCTTGCATTTCTTTGTCATTCCTGGCCATTGTTTTCCTCTTCCTTCCTGACCCATCCATGTCTTTCCCTTGCCCTTCCTACCAGTCCAGTGCCTTGCACCACCCATCCCCCTTGCCACTTTGTCCAGTTTCCCTTCCCCTTTGTCCAGCTCCAATATTTCATTTCCTTCTCCTTCTAGGACTCTCATTGCCTTGCTTGCCTCTCCTTTGTCTTGCCTGGAAAAGCCACCACTTTTCTTGGCGTTACCTTTGAACCTCTCCTCTCCCTTGCCTTGCATTCCCTTGCTCACTCGTCCCCCACCTGGAATTCAATACCCCTCTTTTTGCGGAATTTCTTAATCTTGCCTTGCCCTGCCTGCTTCTCCTAGGACTCTCAAGGCTTTCACGTACCTCCAGCGTTTCAGGAGCATGTGAGAGGAAGCCCAAAAGAGGTCACGTGCAAGCACACCCATCTGTCCTGGCAGCTTGCTTCTGGCACCTATCCTTACATGTCTTGAATTTTGGACATAAAATTCACATTTCACCTTTGCGCTTCAGGACCAGAATGACAGTTCTTTTGTATACCAAGGAAAGCAGGTAATCCAAGTGTATTAGGTGCAGATTAGAGATGGCCCATATGAGATCAAGGCCAGACAGAGAAGTCTGTCCTAGCCCCTTTTGTGTACCAGCAGTCTTTGAATGTACCTCTCATTTGTCTCGCCTTGGTGACCCCAAAGTTTCCTTGCCTTGCCCTGCCTTGCCTCCCTAGCCTTGCACTCCCTCCAGTGCCTACGCCCACCCTTGACCTGCCCACACTTGACTGCTTTCCTCCAGGGAAACCTAGCCTTGCCTAGGCCTTCCTGTTTCTGCCTGGCCTTCCTATGCCCATCCTTGCCTAGAAGTTCTGGGCCTTCTCTCACCTACCACTCCATTTGCTTGCCCCTCATGGCTCCAGCCTTGTCAGTTTCTCCCTTGACTCGCCTACAATTGCGCCTACACTTGGTTTGCATTGCAAAGAGCGGTAGGCAAGGCAAAGCAAAGCAAGGAAGGTCTTTCTAGGTCTTGCCAGGCAAGGCACACATAAGGAAGCAAGCAAGCAAAACAAGAGTAGACTAGCCACAGCATCAAAGGCAAGGCAAGGCCAAGTGACTCTGAGTGCCTTTCCTTGGCAAGTAAAAGATATAGTGACAATGTAATAGGGCAGGCGTTAAAGGTACCATGAGGAGGTATAGTCCAGCAAGATATTTATGTCGTAGACCCTTCTGTGCAGGAGCCATTGTTGGACATAGTACAGGACATGGCATACAGTTTGGCTTGGTAAGTTCCTGAAGGAGAATGGCAATGCTTTCTCATGGGAAGGAAAGCACGTAGCCCCAGAGTTGGAGGTGCAGATAAGAAGCTGTGTCGCGCAGCTCAAGGACGACAGCAGCTTCTTGTGCCGGCATATTTGGAAGCACTCCCTCAATTTGTACAGTCATTGAGTCAGTATCCATCTTTGGAAGGCTGTCTGCCTCTAGTAAGAGTGTTCTGACACCATTGTATGGGATCAGTCACTGGATGTTTTGGATTTTGGAGGAGGGGATGCCATTTCTCTTGAAATGAGCTTCTTGTTATTCGCTTTGGCAAAGAAATTAAGTTTGGATGGGCACTTTGGGTGGTCTCAGTGAATTTAAAGGTTTTTCCCAAGAGGTTTCCCTGTGGGTTAGAGCTGTTGAACTGACAGTGGGAATCTAGACACCAAGTTGTTGAGCTTTTTGTCCTTGTAGCTTTAGTGTGTGAGTAGTCCCTGTTGCCATGCTGCTTGGATCTTGACTCTGAGACTGAAAGCTTAGGAGCGTAGAGCTGAAAAGAAAAGTGCTAATAGCAGGGTGTGTGTTCATTGTTTGATGGGTGAAGTTGAAATTGTAGGCAGCAAAGAACTTTCTCTCTCAGCTGGCACATTTGTTGAGCGGATGTCTTTGAGTTTGTTACCGGACTCTGCGAGAGTGAAAATGTTTGTTAGGGCAGAGGATTTCGTGTTGCCCTTTGAGTGTGGTGCAAAAGTGTTTGCACACTTGGAGGGGGAAGATCAGCAAAGTCTTTTTTTCCTGGCACAGTTAATTTGAGAGCAGGGACGTTTCCAACTCGGCTCTGTCCTTTGGAGCTGGCCTCGGTGCGTTTCCTTCTTTTGTTAGTCGACATCGCCATCGTGTGGTTATTTTGATGAGCGCTGGCAGACGGTGCCAGGGAAAAAGCCAAGCTGTTTGCGGCTCCGGCCTCATTGGTGTAGGAGCAGCGCAGGGAAGAGCTCCGCTGGGGGTCCTGGCTCTTAGAGACTGAGAGAATGTGATCCTGTATGTAGCACAGAAGGAAGTGGAATTGTTTCATTGTGGGCTGTGCAGTTTATAAGCTGCAAATGAAAAGGCAATTGCAGCGCAGCCTCTTCTTTTCTGTGTGATCAGCTGCTCAACATGTAACTTGCACACACTGAACTACATCCACCTCCCTGGAGATATAAAATGTGTATATCACTTTCCTCAAACTCTATGTATTACCTTGCACTCTAGCAGATCCCAAACCGCTTCAAAACGTCCAGCAGCTACTCAAAAAGAAAAAGTCCAACAAAAAGCTAGGGCTGGCCTTCATAGTGCCTTTGCAGTCCGTAAAATAGACGAAATGCACTAGGGCTTTGAATGTTTCTTCCCAACTATATAAATTCTCTCCAAGTGGCAAAGTCCATCATTACAGCAAAATTTTTCAGCTGGAGTTCTGACTGAGAGATGTGCCAGGACAGAAGGCATTTGCTGACCTAGCCTTTTTCCCTGTGTAACTTGGTATTTGCAGTACA
Source organism: Poecile atricapillus (assembly GCF_030490865.1). Classification (NCBI taxonomy): domain Eukaryota; kingdom Metazoa; phylum Chordata; class Aves; order Passeriformes; family Paridae; genus Poecile; species Poecile atricapillus. The sequence goes on from NC_081288.1 coordinate 67,962,401, forward strand.
ATTATTTTCAGTGTCGCTGTGTCCAAGCAGCTAGAGATTACACAGATAGAAGTGTCAAGAGAGATGCTGCTAAAGTATGCCCTTCTTATAGCAGCATTTAAATGGCACACGACGCCTTGCTGCTTTTTCTTTCCCAGAGAGACCTGCTGTCAATTTTTTCACTCTGGCTTCTTGATCAAAAATGTCCACCTGAAATGTCTTACAGAAATAGGCTCCAGGTGTAAAAACCAGTACGGGGCTACATTTTCTGCGTGCTCCACATAAGTCACATCAAACTCACTCATCAAACTTCACTCTCTCCTTCCATTCTCCACTGCCTCTACCATTGTGTTCTCTGGATCTCAGAGTCTAAAGGCAGGCGCAATAGTTTCCACTGAGGGGTTGGAAGTGGTGTACAAGCAGCACAAATAGCTTCTGCGCTGCGCAGGCCATTTCTCTGCATTTTAGAGTCTAAGGGAAAGCGCTAGTGTTCCTGCGGAGAGCTGCAACAGCTGCAGAATATGTGTTGTCTTGGCACATGTTTGCAATCCACCATGATGGATCCTTAGTGAAACCAAACTGTGGTTCTGCTTTAAACATCTCACCCTGCTTGGCCACAAAGCTTTCACTGACATGTCCCATTGCCTTTTTATTGCTGCGTTTCATTTTCAGAGTTTGTACGGAATCATTGCACTTTGCTTCTAAGCTGAACGTCGATACTGCTGGAGTCTCATATGTCCATTTTCTTCTCACACAAAAAAACTGCTTCCTTTAAAACATGCTGATGCGACCTGCTTTCTTGCTCAGCTGTAATTTTAGGGGTGTTCTCTGTCCCGCTTACAGTCTGAATCTAAACTAAGAAGTTTATGGGACACAGATGTGCCAAGACAAATAGTTTGCTTGGACCTTGCCACGTGTATTCAAAAGCATCCATTCACTCCACCATCAAGTCACTGCTTTCTTCTGCTTTACATCCTGCAAACTTCACACACACATACATACATACAAACTGGAATGAGGCATTTTCTTTCTTTCTCAGCTACACTCACCTATCCCCCACGCTAACTTCTTTACCGCTTTTCTCTTGGCCTTGCTATGCATACTTTTCCTCTTAAGACACCCATTGGCTGGCCTACCCCTTCCCTACATTGCCTTGCCTTTCCTTTCCTATCCAACCTTGCATTTCTTTGTCATTCCTGGCCATTGTTTTCCTCTTCCTTCCTGACCTATCCATGTCTTTCCCTTGCCCTTCCTACCAGTCCAGTGCCTTGCACCACCCATCCCCCTTGCCACTTTGTCCAGTTTCCCTTCCCCTTTGTCCAGCTCCAATATTTCATTTCCTTCTCCTTCTAGGACTCTCATTGCCTTGCTTGCCTCTCCTTTGTCTTGCCTGGAAAAGCCACCACTTTTCTTGGCGTTACCTTTGAACCTCTCCTCTCCCTTGCCTTGCATTCCCTTGCTCACTCGTCCCCCACCTGGAATTCAATACCCCTCTTTTTGCGGAATTTCTTCATCTTGCCTTGCCCTGCCTGCTTCTCCTAGGACTCTCAAGGCTTTCACGTACCTCCAGCGTTTCAGGAGCATGTGAGAGGAAGCCCAAAAGAGGTCACGTGCAAGCACACCCATCTGTCCTGGCAGCTTGCTTCTGGCACCTATCCTTACATGTCTTGAATTTTGGACATAAAATTCACATTTCACCTTTGCGCTTCAGGACCAGAATGACAGTTCTTTTGTATACCAAGGAAAGCAGGTAATCCAAGTGTATTAGGTGCAGATTAGAGATGGCCCATATGAGATCAAGGCCAGACAGAGAAGTCTGTCCTAGCCCCTTTTGTGTACCAGCAGTCTTTGAATGTACCTCTCATTTGTCTTGCCTTGGTGACCCCAAAGTTTCCTTGCCTTGCCCTGCCTTGCCTCCCTAGCCTTGCACTCCCTCCAGTGCCTACGCCCACACTTGACCTGCCCACACTTGACTGCTTTCCTCCAGGGAAACCTAGCCTTGCCTAGGCCTTCCTGTTTCTGCCTGGCCTTCCTATGCCCATCCTTGCCTAGAAGTTCTGGGCCTTCTCTCACCTACCACTCCATTTGCTTGCCCCTCATGGCTCCAGCCTTGTCAGCTTCTCCCTTGACTTGCCTACAATTGCGCCTACACTTGGTTTGCATTGCAAAGAGCGGTAGGCAAGGCAAAGCAAAGCAAGGAAGGTCTTTCTAGGTCTTGCCAGGCAAGGCACACATAAGCAAGCAAGCAAAACAAGAGTAGACTAGCCACAGCATCAAAGGCAAGGCAAGGCCAAGTGACTCTGAGTGCCTTTCCTTGGCAAGTAAAAGATATAGTGACAATGTAATAGGGCAGGCGTTAAAGGTACCATGAGGAGGTATAGTCCAGCAAGATATTTATGTCGTAGACCCTTCTGTGCAGGAGCCATTGTTGGACATAGTACAGGACATGGCATACAGCTTGGCTTGGTAAGTTCCTGAAGGAGAATGGCAATGCTTTCTCATGGGAAGGAAAGCACGTAGCCCCAGAGTTGGAGGTGCAGATAAGAAGCTGTGTCGCGCAGCTCAAGGACGACAGCAGCTTCTTGTGCCGGCATATTTGGAAGCACTCCCTCAATTTGTACAGTCATTGAGTCAGTATCCATCTTTGGAAGGCTGTCTGCCTCTAGTAAGAGTGTTCTGACACCATTGTATGGGATCAGTCACTGGATGTTTTGGATTTTGGAGGAGGGGACTCCATTTCTCCTGAAATGAGCTTCTTGTTATTCGCTTTGGCAAAGAAATTAAGTTTGGATGGGCACTTTGGGTGGTCTCAGTGAATTTAAAGGTTTTTCCCAAGAGGTTTCCCTGTGGGTTAGAGCTGTTGAACTGACAGTGGGAATCTAGACACCAAGTTGTTGAGCTTTTTGTCCTTGTAGCTTTAGTGTGTGAGTAGTCCCTGTTGCCATGCTGCTTGGATCTTGACTCTGAGACTGAAAGCTTAGGAGCGTAGAGCAGAAAAGGAAAGTGCTAATAGCAGGGTGTGTGTTCATTGTTTGATGGGTGAAGTTGAAATTGTAGGCAGCAAAGAACTTTCTCTCTCAGCTGGCACATTTGTTGAGCGGATGTCTTTGAGTTTGTTACCGGACTCTGCGAGAGTGAAAATGTTTGTTAGGGCAGAGGATTTTGTGTTGCCCTTTGAGTGTGGTGCAAAAGTGTTTGCACACTTGGAGGGGGAAGATCAGCAAAGTCTTTTTTTCCTGGCACAGTTAATTTGAGAGCAGGGACGTTTCCAACTCGGCTCTGTCCTTTGGAGCTGGCCTTGGTGCGTTTCCTTCTTTTGTTAGTCGACAGCGCCATCGTGTGGTTATTTTGATGAGCGCTGGCAGACGGTGCCAGGGAAAAAGCCAAGCTGTTTGCGGCTCCGGCCTCATTGGTGTAGGAGCAGCGCAGGGAAGAGCTCCGCTGGGGGTCCTGGCTCTTAGAGACTGAGAGAATGTGATCCTGTATGTAGCACAGAAGGAAGTGGAATTGTTTCATTGTGGGCTGTGCAGTTTATAAGCTGCAAATGAAAAGGCAATTGCAGCGCAGCCTCTTCTTTTCTGTGTGATCAGCTGCTCAACATGTAACTCGCACACACTGAACTACATCCACCTCCCTGGAGATATAAAATGTGTATATCACTTTCCTCAAACTCTATGTATTACCTTGCACTCTAGCAGATCCCAAACCGCTTCAAAACGTCCAGCAGCTACTCAAAAAGAAAAAGTCCAACAAAAAGCTAGGGCTGGCCTTCATAGTGCCTTTGCAGTCCGTAAAATAGACGAAATGCACTAGGGCTTTGAATGCTTCTTCCCAACTATATAAATTCTCTCCAAGTGGCAAAGTCCATCATTACAGCAAAATTTTTCAGCTGGAGTTCTGACTGAGAGATGTGCCAGGACAGAAGGCATTTGCTGACCTAGCCTTTTTCCCTGTGTAACTTGGTATTTGCAGTACAATTATTTTCAGTGTCGCTGTGTCCAAGCAGCTAGAGATTACACAGATAGAAGTGTCAAGAGAGATGCTGCTAAAGTATGCCCTTCTTATAGCAGCATTTAAATGGCACACGACGCCTTGCTGCTTTTTCTTTCCCAGAGAGACCTGCTGTCAATTTTTTCACTCTGGATTCTTGATCAAAAATGTCCACCTGAAATGTCTTACAGAAATAGGCTCCAGGTGTAAAAACCAGTACGGGGCTACATTTTCTGCGTGCTCCACATAAGTCACATCAAACTCACTCATCAAACTTCACTCTCTCCTTCCATTCTCCACTGCCTCTACCATTGTGTTCTCTGGATCTCAGAGTCTAAAGGCAGGCGCAATAGTTTCCACTGAGGGGTTGGAAGAGGTGTACAAGCAGCACAAATAGCTTCTGCGCTGCGCAGGCCATTTTTCTGCATTTTAGAGTCTAAGGGAAAGCGGAGAGCTGCAACAGCTGCAGAATATGTGTTGTCTTGGCACATGTTTGCAATCCACCATGATGGATCCTTAGTGAAACCAAACTGTGGTTCTGCTTCAAACATCTCACCCTGCTTGGCCACAAAGCTTTCGCTGACATGTCCCATTGCCTTTTTATTGCTGCGTTTCATTTTCAGAGTTTGTACGGAATCATTGCACTTTGCTTCTAAGCTGAACGTCGATACTGCTGGAGTCTCATATGTCCATTTTCTTCTCACACAAAAAAACTGCTTCCTTTAAAACATGCTGATGCGACCTGCTTTCTTGCTCAGCTGTAATTTTAGGGGTGTTCTCTGTCCCGCTTACAGTCTGAATCTAAACTAAGAAGTTTATGGGACACAGATGTGCCAAGACAAATAGTTTGCTTGGACCTTGCCACGTGTATTCAAAAGCATCCATTCACTCCACCATCAAGTCACTGCTTTCTTCTGCTTTACATCCTGCAAACTTCACACACACATACATACATACAAACTGGAATGAGGCATTTTCTTTCTTTCTCAGCTACACTCACCTATCCCCCACGCTAACTTCTTTACCGCTTTTCTCTTGGCCTTGCTATGCATACTTTTCCTCTTAAGACACCCATTGTCTGGCCTACCCCTTCCCTACATTGCCTTGCCTTTCCTTTCCTATCCAACCTTGCATTTCTTTGTCATTCCTGGCCATTGTTTTCCTCTTCCTTCCTGACCCATCCATGTCTTTACCTTGCCCTTCCTACCAGTCCAGTGCCTTGCACCACCCATCCCCCTTGCCACTTTGTCCAGTTTCCCTTCCCCTTTGTCCAGCTCCAATCTTTCATTTCCTTCTCCTTCTAGGACTCTCATTGCCTTGCTTGCCTCTCCTTTGTCTTGCCTGGCAAAGCCACCACTTTTCTTGGCGTTACCTTTGAACCTCTCCTCTCCCTTGCCTTGCATTCCCTTGCTCACTCGTCCCCCACCTGGAATTCAATACCCCTCTTTTTGCGGAATTTCTTCATCTTGCCTTGCCCTGCCTGCTTCTCCTAGGACTCTCAAGGCTTTCACGTACCTCCAGCGTTTCAGGAGCATGTGAGAGGAAGCCCAAAAGAGGTCACGTGCAAGCACACCCATCTGTCCTGGCAGCTTGCTTCTGGCACCTATCCTTACATGTCTTGAATTTTGGACATAAAATTCACATTTCACCTTTGCGCTTCAGGACCAGAATGACAGTTCTTTTGTATACCAAGGAAAGCAGGTAATCCAAGTGTATTAGGTGCAGATTAGAGATGGCCCATATGAGATCAAGGCCAGACAGAGAAGTCTGTCCTAGCCCCTTTTGTGTACCAGCAGTCTTTGAATGTACCTCTCATTTGTCTCGCCTTGGTGACCCCAAAGTTTCCTTGCCTTGCCCTGCCTTGCCTCCCTAGCCTTGCACTCCCTCCAGTGCCTACGCCCACACTTGACCTGCCCACACTTGACTGCTTTCCTCCAGGGAAACCTAGCCTTGTCTAGGCCTTCCTGTTTCTGCCTGGCCTTCCTATGCCCATCCTTGCCTAGAAGTTCTGGGCCTTCTCTCACCTACCACTCCATTTGCTTGCCCCTCATGGCTCCAGCCTTGTCAGTTTCTCCCTTGACTCGCCTACAATTGCGCCTACACTTGGTTTGCATTGCAAAGAGCGGTAGGCAAGGCAAAGCAAAGCAAGGAAGGTCTTTCTAGGTCTTGCCAGGCAAGGCACACATAAGCAAGCAAGCAAAACAAGAGTAGACTAGCCACAGCATCAAAGGCAAGGCAAGGCCAAGTGACTCTGAGTGCCTTTCCTTGGCAAGTAAAAGATATAGTGACAATGTAATAGGGCAGGCGTTAAAGGTACCATGAGGAGGTATAGTCCAGCAAGATATTTATGTCGTAGACCCTTCTGTGCAGGAGCCATTGTTGGACATAGTACAGGACATGGCGTACAGTTTGGCTTGGTAAGTTCCTGAAGGAGAATGGCAATGCTTTCTCATGGGAAGGAAAGCACGTAGCCCCAGAGTTGGAGGTGCAGATAAGAAGCTGTGTCGCGCAGCTCAAGGACGACAGCAGCTTCTTGTGCCGGCATATTTGGAAGCACTCCCTCAATTTGTACAGTCATTGAGTCAGTATCCATCTTTGGAAGGCTGTCTGCCTCTAGTAAGAGTGTTCTGACACCATTGTATGGGATCAGTCACTGGATGTTTTGGATTTTGGAGGAGGGGATGCCATTTCTCCTGAAATGAGCTTCTTGTTATTCGCTTTGGCAAAGAAATTAAGTTTGGATGGGCACTTTGGGTGGTCTCAGTGAATTTAAAGGTTTTTCCCAAGAGGTTTCCCTGTGGGTTAGAGCTGTTGAACTGACAGTGGGAATCTAGACACCAAGTTGTTGAGCTTTTTGTCCTTGTAGCTTTAGTGTGTGAGTAGTCCCTGTTGCCATGCTGCTTGGATCTTGACTCTGAGACTGAAAGCTTAGGAGCGTAGAGCAGAAAAGAAAAGTGCTAATAGCAGGGTGTGTGTTCATTGTTTGATGGGTGAAGTTGAAATTGTAGGCAGCAAAGAACTTTCTCTCTCAGCTGGCACATTTGTTGAGCGGATGTCTTTGAGTTTGTTACCGGACTCTGCGAGAGTGAAAATGTTTGTTAGGGCAGAGGATTTCGTGTTGCCCTTTGAGTGTGGTGCAAAAGTGTTTGCACACTTGGAGGGGGAAGATCAGCAAAGTCTTTTTTTCCTGGCACAGTTAATTTGAGAGCAGGGACGTTTCCAACTCGGCTCTGTCCTTTGGAGCTGGCCTCGGTGCGTTTCCTTCTTTTGTTAGTCGACAGCGCCATCGTGTGGTTATTTTGATGAGCGCTGGCAGACGGTGCCAGGGAAAAAGCCAAGCTGTTTGCGGCTCCGGCCTCATTGGTGTAGGAGCAGCGCAGGGAAGAGCTCCGCTGGGGGTCCTGGCTCTTAGAGACTGAGAGAATGTGATCCTGTATGTAGCACAGAAGGAAGTGGAATTGTTTCATTGTGGGCTGTGCAGTTTATAAGCTGCAAATGAAAAGGCAATTGCAGCGCAGCCTCTTCTTTTCTGTGTGATCAGCTGCTCAACATGTAACTCGCACACACTGAACTGCATCCACCTCCCTGGAGATATAAAATGTGTATATCACTTTCCTCAAACTCTATGTATTACCTTGCACTCTAGCAGATCCCAAACCGCTTCAAAACGTCCAGCAGCTACTCAAAAAGAAAAAGTCCAACAAAAAGCTAGGGCTGGCCTTCATAGTGCCTTTGCAGTCCGTAAAATAGACGAAATGCACTAGGGCTTTGAATGTTTCTTCCCAACTATATAAATTCTCTCCAAGTGGCAAAGTCCATCATTACAGCAAAATTTTTCAGCTGGAGTTCTGACTGAGAGATGTGCCAGGACAGAAGGCATTTGCTGACCTATCCTTTTTCCCTGTGTAACTTGGTATTTGCAGTACAATTATTTTCAGTGTCGCTGTGTCCAAGCAGCTAGAGATTACACAGATAGAAGTGTCAAGAGAGATGCTGCTAAAGTACGCCCTTCTTATAGCAGCATTTAAATGGCACACGACGCCTTGCTGCTTTTTCTTTCCCAGAGAGACCTGCTGTCAATTTTTTCACTCTGGCTTCTTGATCAAAAATGTCCACCTGAAATGTCTTACAGAAATAGGCTCCAGGTGTAAAAACCAGTACGGGGCTACATTTTCTGCGTGCTCCACATAAGTCACATCAAACTCACTCATCAAACTTCACTCTCTCCTTCCATTCTCCACTGCCTCTACCATTGTGTTCTCTGGATCTCAGAGTCTAAAGGCAGGCGCAATAGTTTCCACTGAGGGGTTGGAAGAGGTGTACAAGCAGCACAAATAGCTTCTGCGCTGCGCAGGCCATTTCTCTGCATTTTAGAGCCTAAGGGAAAGCGCTAGTGTTCCTGCGGAGAGCTGCAACAGCTGCAGAATATGTGTTGTCTTGGCACATGTTTGCAATCCACCATGATGGATCCTTAGTGAAACCAAACTGTGGTTCTGCTTCAAACATCTCACCCTGCTTGGCCACAAAGCTTTCGCTGACATGTCCCATTGCCTTTTTATTGCTGCGTTTCATTTTCAGAGTTTGTACGGAATCATTGCACTTTGCTTCTAAGCTGAACGTCGATACTGCTGGAGTCTCATATGTCCATTTTCTTCTCACACAAAAAAACTGCTTCCTTTAAAACATGCTGATGCGACCTGCTTTCTTGCTCAGCTGTAATTTTAGGGGTGTTCTCTGTCCCGCTTACAGTCTGAATCTAAACGAAGAAGTTTATGGGACACAGATGTGCCAAGACAAATAGTTTGCTTGGACCTTGCCACGTGTATTCAAAAGCATCCATTCACTCCACCATCAAGTCACTGCTTTCTTCTGCTTTACATCCTGCAAACTTCACACACACATACATACATACAAACTGGAATGAGGCATTTTCTTTCTTTCTCAGCTACACTCACCTATCCCCCACGCTAACTTCTTTACCGCTTTTCTCTTGGCCTTGCTATGCATACTTTTCCTCTTAAGACACCCATTGTCTGGCCTACCCCTTCCCTACATTGCCTTGCCTTTCCTTTCCTATCCAACCTTGCATTTCTTTGTCATTCCTGGCCATTGTTTTCCTCTTCCTTCCTGACCCATCCATGTCTTTACCTTGCCCTTCCTACCAGTCCAGTGCCTTGCACCACCCATCCCCCTTGCCACTTTGTCCAGTTTCCCTTCCCCTTTGTCCAGCTCCAATCTTTCATTTCCTTCTCCTTCTAGGACTCTCATTGCCTTGCTTGCCTCTCCTTTGTCTTGCCTGGCAAAGCCACCACTTTTCTTGGCGTTACCTTTGAACCTCTCCTCTCCCTTGCCTTGCATTCCCTTGCTCACTCGTCCCCCACCTGGAATTCAATACCCCTCTTTTTGCGGAATTTCTTCATCTTGCCTTGCCCTGCCTGCTTCTCCTAGGACTCTCAAGGCTTTCACGTACCTCCAGCGTTTCAGGAGCATGTGAGAGGAAGCCCAAAAGAGGTCACGTGCAAGCACACCCATCTGTCCTGGCAGCTTGCTTCTGGCACCTATCCTTACATGTCTTGAATTTTGGACATAAAATTCACATTTCACCTTTGCGCTTCAGGACCAGAATGACAGTTCTTTTGTATACCAAGGAAAGCAGGTAATCCAAGTGTATTAGGTGCAGATTAGAGATGGCCCATATGAGATCAAGGCCAGACAGAGAAGTCTGTCCTAGCCCCTTTTGTGTACCAGCAGTCTTTGAATGTACCTCTCATTTGTCTCGCCTTGGTGACCCCAAAGTTTCCTTGCCTTGCCCTGCCTTGCCTCCCTAGCCTTGCACTCCCTCCAGTGCCTACGCCCACACTTGACCTGCCCACACTTGACTGCTTTCCTCCAGGGAAACCTAGCCTTGCCTAGGCCTTCCTGTTTCTGCCTGGCCTTCCTATGCCCATCCTTGCCTAGAAGTTCTGGGCCTTCTCTCACCTACCACTCCATTTGCTTGCCCCTCATGGCTCCAGCCTTGTCAGTTTCTCCCTTGACTCGCCTACAATTGCGCCTACACTTGGTTTGCATTGCAAAGAGCGGTAGGCAAGGCAAAGCAAAGCAAGGAAGGTCTTTCTAGGTCTTGCCAGGCAAGGCACACATAAGCAAGCAAGCAAAACAAGAGTAGACTAGCCACAGCATCAAAGGCAAGGCAAGGCCAAATGACTCTGAGTGCCTTTCCTTGGCAAGTAAAAGATATAGTGACAATGTAATAGGGCAGGCGTTAAAGGTACCATGAGGAGGTATAGTCCAGCAAGATATTTATGTCGTAGACCCTTCTGTGCAGGAGCCATTGTTGGACATAGTACAGGACATGGCGTACAGTTTGGCTTGGTAAGTTCCTGAAGGAGAATGGCAATGCTTTCTCATGGGAAGGAAAGCACGTAGCCCCAGAGTTGGAGGTGCAGATAAGAAGCTGTGTCGCGCAGCTCAAGGACGACAGCAGCTTCTTGTGCCGGCATATTTGGAAGCACTCCCTCAATTTGTACAGTCATTGAGTCAGTATCCATCTTTGGAAGGCTGTCTGCCTCTAGTAAGAGTGTTCTGACACCATTGTATGGGATCAGTCACTGGATGTTTTGGATTTTGGAGGAGGGGATGCCATTTCTCTTGAAATGAGCTTCTTGTTATTCGCTTTGGCAAAGAAATTAAGTTTGGATGGGCACTTTGGGTGGTCTCAGTGAATGTAAAGGTTTTTCCCAAGAGGTTTCCCTGTGGGTTAGAGCTGTTGAACTGACAGTGGGAATCTAGACACCAAGTTGTTGAGCTTTTTGTCCTTGTAGTTTAGTGTGTGAGTAGTCCCTGTTGCCATGCTGCTTGGATCTTGACTCTGAGACTGAAAGCTTAGGAGCGTAGAGCAGAAAAGAAAAGTGCTAATAGCAGGGTGTGTGTTCATTGTTTGATGGGTGAAGTTGAAATTGTAGGCAGCAAAGAACTTTCTCTCTCCGCTGGCACATTTGTTGAGCGGATGTCTTTGAGTTTGTTACCGGACTCTGCGAGAGTGAAAATGTTTGTTAGGGCAGAGGATTTCGTGTTGCCCTTTGAGTGTGGTGCAAAAGTGTTTGCACACTTGGAGGGGGAAGATCAGCAAAGTCTTTTTTTCCTGGCACAGTTAATTTGAGAGCAGGGACGTTTCCAACTCGGCTCTGTCCTTTGGAGCTGGCCTCGGTGCGTTTCCTTCTTTTGTTAGTCGACAGCGCCATCGTGTGGTTATTTTGATGAGCGCTGGCAGCCGGTGCCAGGGAAAAAGCCAAGCTGTTCGCGGCTCCGGCCTCATTGGTGTAGGAGCAGCGCAGGGAAGAGCTCCGCTGGGGGTCCTGGCTCTTAGAGACTGAGAGAATGTGATCCTGTATGTAGCACAGAAGGAAGTGGAATTGTTTCATTGTGGGCTGTGCAGTTTATAAGCTGCAAATGAAAAGGCAATTGCAGCGCAGCCTCTTCTTTTCTGTGTGATCAGCTGCTCAACATGTAACTCGCACACACTGAACTGCATCCACCTCCCTGGAGATATAAAATGTGTATATCACTTTCCTCAAGCTCTATGTATTACCTTGCACTCTAGCAGATCCCAAACCGCTTCAAAACGTCCAGCAGCTACTCAAAAAGAAAAAGTCCAACAAAAAGCTAGGGCTGGCCTTCATAGTGCCTTTGCAGTCCGTAAAATAGACGAAATGCACTAGGGCTTTGAATGTTTCTTCCCAACTATATAAATTCTCTCCAAGTGGCAAAGTCCATCATTACAGCAAAATTTTTCAGCTGGAGTTCTGACTGAGAGATGTGCCAGGACAGAAGGCATTTGCTGACCTACCCTTTTTCCCTGTGTAACTTGGTATTTGCAGTACAATTATTTTCAGTGTCGCTGTGTCCAAGCAGCTAGAGATTACACAGATAGAAGTGTCAAGAGAGATGCTGCTAAAGTATGCCCTTCTTATAGCAGCATTTAAATGGCACACGACGCCTTGCTGCTTTTTCTTTCCCAGAGAGACCTGCTGTCAATTTTTTCACTCTGGCTTCTTGATCAAAAATGTCCACCTGAAATGTCTTACAGAAATAGGCTCCAGGTGTAAAAACCAGTACGGGGCTACATTTTCTGCGTGCTCCACATAAGTCACATCAAACTCACTCATCAAACTTCACTCTCTCCTTCCATTCTCCACTGCCTCTACCATTGAGTTCTCTGGATCTCAGAGTCTAAAGGCAGGCGCAATAGTTTCCACTGAGGGGTTGGAAGAGGTGTACAAGCAGCACAAATAGCTTCTGCGCTGCGCAGGCCATTTCTCTGCATTTTAGAGTCTAAGGGAAAGCGCTAGTGTTCCTGCGGAGAGCTGCAACAGCTGCAGAATATGTGTTGTCTTGGCACATGTTTGCAATCCACCATGATGGATCCTTAGTGAAACCAAACTGTGGTTCTGCTTCAAACATCTCACCCTGCTTGGCCACAAAGCTTTCGCTGACATGTCCCATTGCCTTTTTATTGCTGCGTTTCATTTTCAGAGTTTGTACGGAATCATTGCACTTTGCTTCTAAGCTGAACGTCGATACTGCTGGAGTCTCATATGTCCATTTTCTTCTCACACAAAAAAACTGCTTCCTTTAAAACATGCTGATGCGACCTGCTTTCTTGCTCAGCTGTAATTTTAGGGGTGTTCTCTGTCCCGCTTACAGTCTGAATCTAAACTAAGAAGTTTATGGGACACAGATGTGCCAAGACAAATAGTTTGCTTGGACCTTGCCACGTGTATTCAAAAGCATCCATTCACTCCACCATCAAGTCACTGCTTTCTTCTGCTTTACATCCTGCAAACTTCACACACACATACATACATACAAACTGGAATGAGGCATTTTCTTTCTTTCTCAGCTACACTCACCTATCCCCCACGCTAACATCTTTACCGCTTTTCTCTTGGCCTTGCTATGCATACTTTTCCTCTTAAGACACCCATTGTCTGGCCTACCCCTTCCCTATATTGCCTTGCCTTTCCTTTCCTATCCAACCTTGCATTTCTTTGTCATTCCTGGCCATTGTTTTCCTCTTCCTTCCTGACCCATCCATGTCTTTCCCTTGCCCTTCCTACCAGTCCAGTGCCTTGCACCACCCATCCCCCTTGCCACTTTGTCCAGTTTCCCTTCCCCTTTGTCCAGCTCCAATCTTTCATTTCCTTCTCCTTCTAGGACTCTCATTGCCTTGCTTGCCTCTCCTTTGTCTTGCCTGGAAAAGCCACCACTTTTCTTGGCGTTACCTTTGAACCTCTCCTCTCCCTTGCCTTGCATTCCCTTGCTCACTCGTCCCCCACCTGGAATTCAATACCCCTCTTTTTGCTGCATTTCTTCATCTTGCCTTGCCCTGCCTGCTTCTCCTAGGACTCTCAAGGCTTTCACGTACCTCCAGCGTTTCAGGAGCATGTGAGAGGAAGCCCAAAAGAGGTCACGTGCAAGCACACCCATCTGTCCTGGCAGCTTGCTTCTGGCACCTATCCTTACATGTCTTGAATTTTGGACATAAAATTCACATTTCACCTTTGCGCTTCAGGACCAGAATGACAGTTCTTTTGTATACCAAGGAAAGCAGGTAATCCAAGTGTATTAGGTGCAGATTAGAGATGGCCCATATGAGATCAAGGCCAGACAGAGAAGTCTGTCCTAGCCCCTTTTGTGTACCAGCAGTCTTTGAATGTACCTCTCATTTGTCTTGCCTTGGTGACCCCAAAGTTTCCTTGCCTTGCCCTGCCTTGCCTCCCTAGCCTTGCACTCCCTCCAGTGCCTACGCCCACACTTGACCTGCCCACACTTGACTGCTTTCCTCCAGGGAAACCTAGCCTTGCCTAGGCCTTCCTGTTTCTGCCTGGCCTTCCTATGCCCATCCTTGCCTAGAAGTTCTGGGCCTTCTCTCACCTACCACTCCATTTGCTTGCCCCTCATGGCTCCAGCCTTGTCAGCTTCTCCCTTGACTTGCCTACAATTTCGCCTACACTTGGTTTGCATTGCAAAGAGCGGTAGGCAAGGCAAAGCAAAGCAAGGAAGGTCTTTCTAGGTCTTGCCAGGCAAGGCACACATAAGCAAGCAAGCAAAACAAGAGTAGACTAGCCACAGCATCAAAGGCAAGGCAAGGCCAAGTGACTCTGAGTGCCTTTCCTTGGCAAGTAAAAGATATAGTGACAATGTAATAGGGCAGGCGTTAAAGGTACCATGAGGAGGTATAGTCCAGCAAGATATTTATGTCGTAGACCCTTCTGTGCAGGAGCCATTGTTGGACATAGTACAGGACATGGCATACAGCTTGGCTTGGTAAGTTCCTGAAGGAGAATGGCAATGCTTTCTCATGGGAAGGAAAGCACGTAGCCCCAGAGTTGGAGGTGCAGATAAGAAGCTGTGTCGCGCAGCTCAAGGACGACAGCAGCTTCTTGTGCCGGCATATTTGGAAGCACTCCCTCAATTTGTACAGTCATTGAGTCAGTATCCATCTTTGGAAGGCTGTCTGCCTCTAGTAAGAGTGTTCTGACACCATTGTATGGGATCAGTCACTGGATGTTTTGGATTTTGGAGGAGGGGACTCCATTTCTCCTGAAATGAGCTTCTTGTTATTCGCTTTGGCAAAGAAATTAAGTTTGGATGGGCACTTTGGGTGGTCTCAGTGAATTTAAAGGTTTTTCCCAAGAGGTTTCCCTGTGGGTTAGAGCTGTTGAACTGACAGTGGGAATCTAGACACCAAGTTGTTGAGCTTTTTGTCCTTGTAGCTTTAGTGTGTGAGTAGTCCCTGTTGCCATGCTGCTTGGATCTTGACTCTGAGACTGAAAGCTTAGGAGCGTAGAGCAGAAAAGAAAAGTGCTAATAGCAGGGTGTGTGTTCATTGTTTGATGGGTGAAGTTGAAATTGTAGGCAGCAAAGAACTTTCTCTCTCAGCTGGCACATTTGTTGAGCGGATGTCTTTGAGTTTGTTACCGGACTCTGCGAGAGTGAAAATGTTTGTTAGGGCAGAGGATTTTGTGTTGCCCTTTGAGTGTGGTGCAAAAGTGTTTGCACACTTGGAGGGGGAAGATCAGCAAAGTCTTTTTTTCCTGGCACAGTTAATTTGAGAGCAGGGACGTTTCCAACTCGGCTCTGTCCTTTGGAGCTGGCCTTGGTGCGTTTCCTTCTTTTGTTAGTCGACAGCGCCATCGTGTGGTTATTTTGATGAGCGCTGGCAGCCGGTGCCAGGGAAAAAGCCAAGCTGTTTGCGGCTCCGGCCTCATTGGTGTAGGAGCAGCGCAGGGAAGAGCTCCGCTGGGGGTCCTGGCTCTTAGAGACTGAGAGAATGTGATCCTGTATGTAGCACAGAAGGAAGTGGAATTGTTTCATTGTGGGCTGTGCAGTTTATAAGCTGCAAATGAAAAGGCAATTGCAGCGCAGCCTCTTCTTTTCTGTGTGATCAGCTGCTCAACATGTAACTCGCACACACTGAACTGCATCCACCTCCCTGGAGATATAAAATGTGTATATCACTTTCCTCAAACTCTATGTATTACCTTGCACTCTAGCAGATCCCAAACCGCTTCAAAACGTCCAGCAGCTACTCAAAAAGAAAAAGTCCAACAAAAAGCTAGGGCTGGCCTTCATAGTGCCTTTGCAGTCCGTAAAATAGACGAAATGCACTAGGGCTTTGAATGTTTCTTCCCAACTATAGAAATTCTCTCCAAGTGGCAAAGTCCATCATTACAGCAAAATTTTTCAGCTGGAGTTCTGACTGAGAGATGTGCCAGGACAGAAGGCATTTGCTGACCTACCCTTTTTCCCTGTGTAACTTGGTATTTGCAGTACAATTATTTTCAGTGTCGCTGTGTCCAAGCAGCTAGAGATTACACAGATAGAAGTGTCAAGAGAGATGCTGCTAAAGTATGCCCTTCTTATAGCAGCATTTAAATGGCACACGACGCCTTGCTGCTTTTTCTTTCCCAGAGAGACCTGCTGTCAATTTTTTCACTCTGGCTTCTTGATCAAAAATGTCCACCTGAAATGTCTTACAGAAATAGGCTCCAGGTGTAAAAACCAGTACGGGGCTACATTTTCTGCGTGCTCCACATAAGTCACATCAAACTCACTCATCAAACTTCACTGTCTCCTTCCATTCTCCACTGCCTCTACCATTGTGTTCTCTGGATCTCAGAGTCTAAAGGCAGGCGCAATAGTTTCCACTGAGGGGTTGGAAGAGGTGTACAAGCAGCACAAATAGCTTCTGCGCTGCACAGGCCATTTCTCTGCATTTTAGAGTCTAAGGGAAAGCGGAGAGCTGCAACAGCTGCAGAATATGTGTTGTCTTGGCACATGTTTGCAATCCACCATGATGGATCCTTAGAGAAACCAAACTGTGGTTCTGCTTCAAACATCTCACCCTGCTTGGCCACAAAGCTTTCGCTGACATGTCCCATTGCCTTTTTATTGCTGCGTTTCATTTTCAGAGTTTGTACGGAATCATTGCACTTTGCTTCTAAGCTGAACGTCGATACTGCTGGAGTCTCATATGTCCATTTTCTTCTCACACAAAAAAACTGCTTCCTTTAAAACATGCTGATGCGACCTGCTTTCTTGCTCAGCTGTAATTTTAGGGGTGTTCTCTGTCCCGCTTACAGTCTGAATGTAAACTAAGAAGTTTATGGGACACAGATGTGCCAAGACAAATAGTTTGCTTGGACCTTGCCACGTGTATTCAAAAGCATCCATTCACTCCACCATCAAGTCACTGCTTTCTTCTGCTTTACATCCTGCAAACTTCACACACACATACATAGATACAAACTGGAATGAGGCATTTTCTTTCTTTCTCAGCTACACTCACCTATCCCCCACGCTAACTTCTTTACCGCTTTTCTCTTGGCCTTGCTATGCATACTTTTCCTCTTAAGACACCCATTGTCTGGCCTACCCCTTCCCTACATTGCCTTGCATTTCTTTGTCATTCCTGGCCATTGTTTTCCTCTTCCTTCCTGACCCATCCATGTCTTTCCCTTGCCCTTCCTACCAGTCCAGTGCCTTGCACCACCCATCCCCCTTGCCACTTTGTCCAGTTTCCCTTCCCCTTTGTCCAGCTCCAATCTTTCATTTCCTTCTCCTTCTAGGACTCTCATTGCCTTGCTTGCCTCTCCTTTGTCTTGCCTGGAAAAGCCACCACTTTTCTTGGCGTTACCTTTGAACCTCTCCTCTCCCTTGCCTTGCATTCCCTTGCTCACTCGTCCCCCACCTGGAATTCAATACCCCTCTTTTTGCGGAATTTCTTCATCTTGCCTTGCCCTGCCTGCTTCTCCTAGGACTCTCAAGGCTTTCACGTACCTCCAGCGTTTCAGGAGCATGTGAGAGGAAGCCCAAAAGAGGTCACGTGCAAGCACACCCATCTGTCCTGGCAGCTTGCTTCTGGCACCTATCCTTACATGTCTTGAATTTTGGACATAAAATTCACATTTCACCTTTGCGCTTCAGGACCAGAATGACAGTTCTTTTGTATACCAAGGAAAGCAGGTAATCCAAGTGTATTAGGTGCAGATTAGAGATGGCCCATATGAGATCAAGGCCAGACAGAGAAGTCTGTCCTAGCCCCTTTTGTGTACCAGCAGTCTTTGAATGTACCTCTCATTTGTCTCGCCTTGGTGACCCCAAAGTTTCCTTGCCTTGCCCTGCCTTGCCTCCCTAGCCTTGCACTCCCTCCAGTGCCTACGCCCACACTTGACCTGCCCACACTTGACTGCTTTCCTCCAGGGAAACCTAGCCTTGCCTAGGCCTTCCTGTTTCTGCCTGGCCTTCCTATGCCCATCCTTGCCTAGAAGTTCTGGGCCTTCTCTCACCTACCACTCCATTTGCTTGCCCCTCATGGCTCCAGCCTTGTAAGTTTCTCCCTTGACTCGCCTACAATTGCGCCTACAATTGGTTTGCATTGCAAAGAGCGGTAGGCAAGGCAAAGCAAAGCAAGGAAGGTCTTTCTAGGTCTTGCCAGGCAAGGCACACATAAGCAAGCAAGCAAAACAAGAGTAGACTAGCCACAGCATCAAAGGCAAGGCAAGGCCAAGTGACTCTGAGTGCCTTTCCTTGGCAAGTAAAAGATATAGTGACAATGTAATAGGGCAGGCGTTAAAGGTACCATGAGGAGGTATAGTCCAGCAAGATATTTATGTCGTAGACCCTTCTGTGCAGGAGCCATTGTTGGACATAGTACAGGACATGGCGTACAGTTTGGCTTGGTAAGTTCCTGAAGGAGAATGGCAATGCTTTCTCATGGGAAGGAAAGCACGTAGCCCCAGAGTTGGAGGTGCAGATAAGAAGCTGTGTCGCGCAGCTCAAGGACGACAGCAGCTTCTTGTGCCGGCATATTTGGAAGCACTCCCTCAATTTGTACAGTCATTGAGTCAGTATCCATCTTTGGAAGGCTGTCTGCCTCTAGTAAGAGTGTTCTGACACCATTGTATGGGATCAGTCACTGGATGTTTTGGATTTTGGAGGAGGGGACTCCATTTCTCCTGAAATGAGCTTCTTGTTATTCGCTTTGGCAAAGAAATTAAGTTTGGATGGGCACTTTGGGTGGTCTCAGTGAATGTAAAGGTTTTTCCCAAGAGGTTTCCCTGTGGGTTAGAGCTGTTGAACTGACAGTGGGAATCTAGACACCAAGTTGTTGAGCTTTTTGTCCTTGTAGCTTTAGTGTGTGAGTAGTCCCTGTTGCCATGCTGCTTGGATCTTGACTCTGAGACTGAAAGCTTAGGAGCGTAGAGCAGAAAAGAAAAGTGCTAATAGCAGGGTGTGTGTTCATTGTTTGATGGGTGAAGTTGAAATTGTAGGCAGCAAAGAACTTTCTCTCTCAGCTGGCACATTTGTTGAGCGGATGTCTTTGAGTTTGTTACCGGACTCTGCGAGAGTGAAAATGTTTGTTAGGGCAGAGGATTTCGTGTTGCCCTTTGAGTGTGGTGCAAAAGTGTTTGCACACTTGGAGGGGGAAGATCAGCAAAGTCTTTTTTTCCTGGCACAGTTAATTTGAGAGCAGGGACGTTTCCAACTGGGCTCTGTCCTTTGGAGCTGGCCTCGGTGCGTTTCCTTCTTTTGTTAGTCGACAGCGCCATCGTGTGGTTATTTTGATGAGCGCTGGCAGACGGTGCCAGGGAAAAAGCCAAGCTGTTTGCGGCTCCGGCCTCATTGGTGTAGGAGCAGCGCAGGGAAGAGCTCCGCTGGGGGTCCTGGCTCTTAGAGACTGAGAGAATGTGATCCTGTATGTAGCACAGAAGGAAGTGGAATTGTTTCATTGTGGGCTGTGCAGTTTATAAGCTGCAAATGAAAAGGCAATTGCAGCGCAGCCTCTTCTTTTCTGTGTGATCAGCTGCTCAACATGTAACTCGCACACACTGAACTACATCCACCTCCCT
Source organism: Poecile atricapillus (assembly GCF_030490865.1). Classification (NCBI taxonomy): domain Eukaryota; kingdom Metazoa; phylum Chordata; class Aves; order Passeriformes; family Paridae; genus Poecile; species Poecile atricapillus. Next base: position 67,981,783 of record NC_081288.1, read on the forward strand.
GGAGATATAAAATGTGTATATCACTTTCCTCAAACTCTATGTATTACCTTGCACTCTAGCAGATCCCAAACCGCTTCAAAACGTCCAGCAGCTACTCAAAAAGAAAAAGTCCAACAAAAAGCTAGGGCTGGCCTTCATAGTGCCTTTGCAGTCCGTAAAATAGACGAAATGCACTAGGGCTTTGAATGTTTCTTCCCAACTATATAAATTCTCTCCAAGTGGCAAAGTCCATCATTACAGCAAAATTTTTCAGCTGGAGTTCTGACTGAGAGATGTGCCAGGACAGAAGGCATTTGCTGACCTACCCTTTTTCCCTGTGTAACTTGGTATTTGCAGTACAATTATTTTCAGTGTCGCTGTGTCCAAGCAGCTAGAGATTACACAGATAGAAGTGTCAAGAGAGATGCTGCTAAAGTATGCCCTTCTTATAGCAGCATTTAAATGGCACACGACGCCTTGCTGCTTTTTCTTTCCCAGAGAGACCTGCTGTCAATTTTTTCACTCTGGCTTCTTGATCAAAAATGTCCACCTGAAATGTCTTACAGAAATAGGCTCCAGGTGTAAAAACCAGTACGGGGCTACATTTTCTGCGTGCTCCACATAAGTCACATCAAACTCACTCATCAAACTTCACTCTCTCCTTCCATTCTCCACTGCCTCTACCATTGAGTTCTCTGGATCTCAGAGTCTAAAGGCAGGCGCAATAGTTTCCACTGAGGGGTTGGAAGAGGTGTACAAGCAGCACAAATAGCTTCTGCGCTGCGCAGGCCATTTCTCTGCATTTTAGAGTCTAAGGGAAAGCGCTAGTGTTCCTGCGGAGAGCTGCAACAGCTGCAGAATATGTGTTGTCTTGGCACATGTTTGCAATCCACCATGATGGATCCTTAGAGAAACCAAACTGTGGTTCTGCTTCAAACATCTCACCCTGCTTGGCCACAAAGCTTTCGCTGACATGTCCCATTGCCTTTTTATTGCTGCGTTTCATTTTCAGAGTTTGTACGGAATCATTGCACTTTGCTTCTAAGCTGAACGTCGATACTGCTGGAGTCTCATATGTCCATTTTCTTCTCACACAAAAAAACTGCTTCCTTTAAAACATGCTGATGCGACCTGCTTTCTTGCTCAGCTGTAATTTTAGGGGTGTTCTCTGTCCCGCTTACAGTCTGAATGTAAACTAAGAAGTTTATGGGACACAGATGTGCCAAGACAAATAGTTTGCTTGGACCTTGCCACGTGTATTCAAAAGCATCCATTCACTCCACCATCAAGTCACTGCTTTCTTCTGCTTTACATCCTGCAAACTTCACACACACATACATACATACAAACTGGAATGAGGCATTTTCTTTCTTTCTCAGCTACACTCACCTATCCCCCACGCTAACATCTTTACCGCTTTTCTCTTGGCCTTGCTATGCATACTTTTCCTCTTAAGACACCCATTGTCTGGCCTACCCCTTCCCTACATTGCCTTGCCTTTCCTTTCCTATCCAACCTTGCATTTCTTTGTCATTCCTGGCCATTGTTTTCCTCTTCCTTCCTGACCCATCCATGTCTTTCCCTTGCCCTTCCTACCAGTCCAGTGCCTTGCACCACCCATCCCCCTTGCCACTTTGTCCAGTTTCCCTTCCCCTTTGACCAGCTCCAATCTTTCATTTCCTTCTCCTTCTAGGACTCTCATTGCCTTGCTTGCCTCTCCTTTGTCTTGCCTGGAAAAGCCACCACTTTTCTTGGCGTTACCTTTGAACCTCTCCTCTCCCTTGCCTTGCATTCCCTTGCTCACTCGTCCCCCACCTGGAATTCAATACCCCTCTTTTTGCGGAATTTCTTCATCTTGCCTTGCCCTGCCTGCTTCTCCTAGGACTCTCAAGGCTTTCACGTACCTCCAGCGTTTCAGGAGCATGTGAGAGTAAGCCCAAAAGAGGTCACGTGCAAGCACACCCATCTGTCCTGGCAGCTTGCTTCTGGCACCTATCCTTACATGTCTTGAATTTTGGACATAAAATTCACATTTCACCTTTGCGCTTCAGGACCAGAATGACAGTTCTTTTGTATACCAAGGAAAGCAGGTAATCCAAGTGTATTAGGTGCAGATTAGAGATGGCCCATATGAGATCAAGGCCAGACAGAGAAGTCTGTCCTAGCCCCTTTTGTGTACCAGCAGTCTTTGAATGTACCTCTCATTTGTCTCGCCTTGGTGACCCCAAAGTTTCCTTGCCTTGCCCTGCCTTGCCTCCCTAGCCTTGCACTCCCTCCAGTGCCTACGCCCACACTTGACCTGCCCACACTTGACTGCTTTCCTCCAGGGAAACCTAGCCTTGCCTAGGCCTTCCTGTTTCTGCCTGGCCTTCCTATGCCCATCCTTGCCTAGAAGTTCTGGGCCTTCTCTCACCTACCACTCCATTTGCTTGCCCCTCATGGCTCCAGCCTTGTCAGTTTCTCCCTTGACTCGCCTACAATTGCGCCTACACTTGGTTTGCATTGCAAAGAGCGGTAGGCAAGGCAAAGCAAAGCAAGGAAGGTCTTTCTAGGTCTTGCCAGGCAAGGCACACATAAGCAAGCAAGCAAAACAAGAGTAGACTAGCCACAACATCAAAGGCAAGGCAAGGCCAAGTGACTCTGAGTGCCTTTCCTTGGCAAGTAAAAGATATAGTGACAATGTAATAGGGCAGGCGTTAAAGGTACCATGAGGAGGTATAGTCCAGCAAGATATTTATGTCGTAGACCCTTCTGTGCAGGAGCCATTGTTGGACATAGTACAGGACATGGCATACAGCTTGGCTTGGTAAGTTCCTGAAGGAGAATGGCAATGCTTTCTCATGGGAAGGAAAGCACGTAGCCCCAGAGTTGGAGGTGCAGATAAGAAGCTGTGTCGCGCAGCTCAAGGACGACAGCAGCTTCTTGTGCCGGCATATTTGGAAGCACTCCCTCAATTTGTACAGTCATTGAGTCAGTATCCATCTTTGGAAGGCTGTCTGCCTCTAGTAAGAGTGTTCTGACACCATTGTATGGGATCAGTCACTGGATGTTTTGGATTTCGGAGGAGGGGATGCCATTTCTCTTGAAATGAGCTTCTTGTTATTCGCTTTGGCAAAGAAATTAAGTTTGGATGGGCACTTTGGGTGGTCTCAGTGAATTTAAAGGTTTTTCCCAAGAGGTTTCCCTGTGGGTTAGAGCTGTTGAACTGACAGTGGGAATCTAGACACCAAGTTGTTGAGCTTTTTGTCCTTGTAGCTTTAGTGTGTGAGTAGTCCCTGTTGCCATGCTGCTTGGATCTTGACTCTGAGACTGAAAGCTTAGGAGCGTAGAGCAGAAAAGAAAAGTGCTAATAGCAGGGTGTGTGTTCATTGTTTGATGGGTGAAGTTGAAATTGTAGGCAGCAAAGAACTTTCTCTCTCAGCTGGCACATTTGTTGAGCGGATGTCTTTGAGTTTGTTACCGGACTCTGCGAGAGTGAAAATGTTTGTTAGGGCAGAGGATTTCGTGTTGCCCTTTGAGTGTGGTGCAAAAGTGTTTGCACACTTGGAGGGGGAAGATCAGCAAAGTCTTTTTTTCCTGGCACAGTTAATTTGAGAGCAGGGACGTTTCCAACTGGGCTCTGTCCTTTGGAGCTGGCCTCGGTGCGTTTCCTTCTTTTGTTAGTCGACAGCGCCATCGTGTGGTTATTTTGATGAGCGCTGGCAGACGGTGCCAGGGAAAAAGCCAAGCTGTTTGCGGCTCCGGCCTCATTGGTGTAGGAGCAGCGCAGGGAAGAGCTCCGCTGGGGGTCCTGGCTCTTAGAGACTGAGAGAATGTGATCCTGTATGTAGCACAGAAGGAAGTGGAATTGTTTCATTGTGGGCTGTGCAGTTTATAAGCTGCAAATGAAAAGGCAATTGCAGCGCAGCCTCTTCTTTTCTGTGTGATCAGCTGCTCAACATGTAACTCGCACACACTGAACTACATCCACCTCCCTGGAGATATAAAATGTGTATATCACTTTCCTCAAACTCTATGTATTACCTTGCACTCTAGCAGATCCCAAACCGCTTCAAAACGTCCAGCAGCTACTCAAAAAGAAAAAGTCCAACAAAAAGCTAGGGCTGGCCTTCATAGTGCCTTTGCAGTCCGTAAAATAGACGAAATGCACTAGGGCTTTGAATGTTTCTTCCCAACTATATAAATTCTCTCCAAGTGGCAAAGTCCATCATTACAGCAAAATTTTTCAGCTGGAGTTCTGACTGAGAGATGTGCCAGGACAGAAGGCATTTGCTGACCTACCCTTTTTCCCTGTGTAACTTGGTATTTGCAGTACAATTATTTTCAGTGTCGCTGTGTCCAAGCAGCTAGAGATTACACAGATAGAAGTGTCAAGAGAGATGCTGCTAAAGTATGCCCTTCTTATAGCAGCATTTAAATGGCACACGACGCCTTGCTGCTTTTTCTTTCCCAGAGAGACCTGCTGTCAATTTTTTCACTCTGGCTTCTTGATCAAAAATGTCCACCTGAAATGTCTTACAGAAATAGGCTCCAGGTGTAAAAACCAGTACGGGGCTACATTTTCTGCGTGCTCCACATAAGTCACATCAAACTCACTCATCAAACTTCACTCTCTCCTTCCATTCTCCACTGCCTCTACCATTGAGTTCTCTGGATCTCAGAGTCTAAAGGCAGGCGCAATAGTTTCCACTGAGGGGTTGGAAGAGGTGTACAAGCAGCACAAATAGCTTCTGCGCTGCGCAGGCCATTTCTCTGCATTTTAGAGTCTAAGGGAAAGCGGAGAGCTGCAACAGCTGCAGAATATGTGTTGTCTTGGCACATGTTTGCAATCCACCATGATGGATCCTTAGAGAAACCAAACTGTGGTTCTGCTTCAAACATCTCACCCTGCTTGGCCACAAAGCTTTCGCTGACATGTCCCATTGCCTTTTTATTGCTGCGTTTCATTTTCAGAGTTTGTACGGAATCATTGCACTTTGCTTCTAAGCTGAACGTCGATACTGCTGGAGTCTCATATGTCCATTTTCTTCTCACACAAAAAAACTGCTTCCTTTAAAACATGCTGATGCGACCTGCTTTCTTGCTCAGCTGTAATTTTAGGGGTGTTCTCTGTCCCGCTTACAGTCTGAATGTAAACTAAGAAGTTTATGGGACACAGATGTGCCAAGACAAATAGTTTGCTTGGACCTTGCCACGTGTATTCAAAAGCATCCATTCACTCCACCATCAAGTCACTGCTTTCTTCTGCTTTACATCCTGCAAACTTCACACACACATACATACATACAAACTGGAATGAGGCATTTTCTTTCTTTCTCAGCTACACTCACCTATCCCCCACGCTAACATCTTTACCGCTTTTCTCTTGGCCTTGCTATGCATACTTTTCCTCTTAAGACACCCATTGTCTGGCCTACCCCTTCCCTACATTGCCTTGCCTTTCCTTTCCTATCCAACCTTGCATTTCTTTGTCATTCCTGGCCATTGTTTTCCTCTTCCTTCCTGACCCATCCATGTCTTTCCCTTGCCCTTCCTACCAGTCCAGTGCCTTGCACCACCCATCCCCCTTGCCACTTTGTCCAGTTTCCCTTCCCCTTTGACCAGCTCCAATCTTTCATTTCCTTCTCCTTCTAGGACTCTCATTGCCTTGCTTGCCTCTCCTTTGTCTTGCCTGGAAAAGCCACCACTTTTCTTGGCGTTACCTTTGAACCTCTCCTCTCCCTTGCCTTGCATTCCCTTGCTCACTCGTCCCCCACCTGGAATTCAATACCCCTCTTTTTGCGGAATTTCTTCATCTTGCCTTGCCCTGCCTGCTTCTCCTAGGACTCTCAAGGCTTTCACGTACCTCCAGCGTTTCAGGAGCATGTGAGAGTAAGCCCAAAAGAGGTCACGTGCAAGCACACCCATCTGTCCTGGCAGCTTGCTTCTGGCACCTATCCTTACATGTCTTGAATTTTGGACATAAAATTCACATTTCACCTTTGCGCTTCAGGACCAGAATGACAGTTCTTTTGTATACCAAGGAAAGCAGGTAATCCAAGTGTATTAGGTGCAGATTAGAGATGGCCCATATGAGATCAAGGCCAGACAGAGAAGTCTGTCCTAGCCCCTTTTGTGTACCAGCAGTCTTTGAATGTACCTCTCATTTGTCTCGCCTTGGTGACCCCAAAGTTTCCTTGCCTTGCCCTGCCTTGCCTCCCTAGCCTTGCACTCCCTCCAGTGCCTACGCCCACACTTGACCTGCCCACACTTGACTGCTTTCCTCCAGGGAAACCTAGCCTTGCCTAGGCCTTCCTGTTTCTGCCTGGCCTTCCTATGCCCATCCTTGCCTAGAAGTTCTGGGCCTTCTCTCACCTACCACTCCATTTGCTTGCCCCTCATGGCTCCAGCCTTGTCAGTTTCTCCCTTGACTCGCCTACAATTGCGCCTACACTTGGTTTGCATTGCAAAGAGCGGTAGGCAAGGCAAAGCAAAGCAAGGAAGGTCTTTCTAGGTCTTGCCAGGCAAGGCACACATAAGCAAGCAAGCAAAACAAGAGTAGACTAGCCACAACATCAAAGGCAAGGCAAGGCCAAGTGACTCTGAGTGCCTTTCCTTGGCAAGTAAAAGATATAGTGACAATGTAATAGGGCAGGCGTTAAAGGTACCATGAGGAGGTATAGTCCAGCAAGATATTTATGTCGTAGACCCTTCTGTGCAGGAGCCATTGTTGGACATAGTACAGGACATGGCATACAGCTTGGCTTGGTAAGTTCCTGAAGGAGAATGGCAATGCTTTCTCATGGGAAGGAAAGCACGTAGCCCCAGAGTTGGAGGTGCAGATAAGAAGCTGTGTCGCGCAGCTCAAGGACGACAGCAGCTTCTTGTGCCGGCATATTTGGAAGCACTCCCTCAATTTGTACAGTCATTGAGTCAGTATCCATCTTTGGAAGGCTGTCTGCCTCTAGTAAGAGTGTTCTGACACCATTGTATGGGATCAGTCACTGGATGTTTTGGATTTCGGAGGAGGGGATGCCATTTCTCTTGAAATGAGCTTCTTGTTATTCGCTTTGGCAAAGAAATTAAGTTTGGATGGGCACTTTGGGTGGTCTCAGTGAATTTAAAGGTTTTTCCCAAGAGGTTTCCCTGTGGGTTAGAGCTGTTGAACTGACAGTGGGAATCTAGACACCAAGTTGTTGAGCTTTTTGTCCTTGTAGCTTTAGTGTGTGAGTAGTCCCTGTTGCCATGCTGCTTGGATCTTGACTCTGAGACTGAAAGCTTAGGAGCGTAGAGCAGAAAAGAAAAGTGCTAATAGCAGGGTGTGTGTTCATTGTTTGATGGGTGAAGTTGAAATTGTAGGCAGCAAAGACCTTTCTCTCTCAGCTGGCACATTTGTTGAGCGGATGTCTTTGAGTTTGTTACCGGACTCTGCGAGAGTGAAAATGTTTGTTAGGGCAGAGGATTTCGTGTTGCCCTTTGAGTGTGGTGCAAAAGTGTTTGCACACTTGGAGGGGGAAGATCAGCAAAGTCTTTTTTTCCTGGCACAGTTAATTTGAGAGCAGGGACGTTTCCAACTGGGCTCTGTCCTTTGGAGCTGGCCTCGGTGCGTTTCCTTCTTTTGTTAGTCGACAGCGCCATCGTGTGGTTATTTTGATGAGCGCTGGCAGCCGGTGCCAGGGAAAAAGCCAAGCTGTTTGCGGCTCCGGCCTCATTGGTGTAGGAGCAGCGCAGGGAAGAGCTCCGCTGGGGGTCCTGGCTCTTAGAGACTGAGAGAATGTGATCCTGTATGTAGCACAGAAGGAAGTGGAATTGTTTCATTGTGGGCTGTGCAGTTTATAAGCTGCAAATGAAAAGGCAATTGCAGCGCAGCCTCTTCTTTTCTGTGTGATCAGCTGCTCAACATGTAACTCGCACACACTGAACTACATCCACCTCCCTGGAGATATAAAATGTGTATATCACTTTCCTCAAACTCTATGTATTACCTTGCACTCTAGCAGATCCCAAACCGCTTCAAAACGTCCAGCAGCTACTCAAAAAGAAAAAGTCCAACAAAAAGCTAGGGCTGGCCTTCATAGTGCCTTTGCAGTCCGTAAAATAGACGAAATGCACTAGGGCTTTGAATGTTTCTTCCCAACTATATAAATTCTCTCCAAGTGGCAAAGTCCATCATTACAGCAAAATTTTTCAGCTGGAGTTCTGACTGAGAGATGTGCCAGGACAGAAGGCATTTGCTGACCTACCCTTTTTCCCTGTGTAACTTGGTATTTGCAGTACAATTATTTTCAGTGTCGCTGTGTCCAAGCAGCTAGAGATTACACAGATAGAAGTGTCAAGAGAGATGCTGCTAAAGTATGCCCTTCTTATAGCAGCATTTAAATGGCACACGACGCCTTGCTGCTTTTTCTTTCCCAGAGAGACCTGCTGTCAATTTTTTCACTCTGGCTTCTTGATCAAAAATGTCCACCTGAAATGTCTTACAGAAATAGGCTCCAGGTGTAAAAACCAGTACGGGGCTACATTTTCTGCGTGCTCCACATAAGTCACATCAAACTCACTCATCAAACTTCACTCTCTCCTTCCATTCTCCACTGCCTCTACCATTGAGTTCTCTGGATCTCAGAGTCTAAAGGCAGGCGCAATAGTTTCCACTGAGGGGTTGGAAGAGGTGTACAAGCAGCACAAATAGCTTCTGCGCTGCGCAGGCCATTTCTCTGCATTTTAGAGTCTAAGGGAAAGCGCTAGTGTTCCTGCGGAGAGCTGCAACAGCTGCAGAATATGTGTTGTCTTGGCACATGTTTGCAATCCACCATGATGGATCCTTAGTGAAACCAAACTGTGGTTCTGCTTCAAACATCTCACCCTGCTTGGCCACAAAGCTTTCGCTGACATGTCCCATTGCCTTTTTATTGCTGCGTTTCATTTTCAGAGTTTGTACGGAATCATTGCACTTTGCTTCTAAGCTGAACGTCGATACTGCTGGAGTCTCATATGTCCATTTTCTTCTCACACAAAAAAACTGCTTCCTTTAAAACATGCTGATGCGACCTGCTTTCTTGCTCAGCTGTAATTTTAGGGGTGTTCTCTGTCCCGCTTACAGTCTGAATGTAAACTAAGAAGTTTATGGGACACAGATGTGCCAAGACAAATAGTTTGCTTGGACCTTGCCACGTGTATTCAAAAGCATCCATTCACTCCACCATCAAGTCACTGCTTTCTTCTGCTTTACATCCTGCAAACTTCACACACACATACATAGATACAAACTGGAATGAGGCATTTTCTTTCTTTCTCAGCTACACTCACCTATCCCCCACGCTAACATCTTTACCGCTTTTCTCTTGGCCTTGCTATGCATACTTTTCCTCTTAAGACACCCATTGTCTGGCCTACCCCTTCCCTACATTGCCTTGCCTTTCCTTTCCTATCCAACCTTGCATTTCTTTGTCATTCCTGGCCATTGTTTTCCTCTTCCTTCCTGACCCATCCATGTCTTTCCCTTGCCCTTCCTACCAGTCCAGTGCCTTGCACCACCCATCCCCCTTGCCACTTTGTCCAGTTTCCCTTCCCCTTTGTCCAGCTCCAATCTTTCATTTCCTTCTCCTTCTAGGACTCTCATTGCCTTGCTTGCCTCTCCTTTGTCTTGCCTGGAAAAGCCACCACTTTTCTTGGCGTTACCTTTGAACCTCTCCTCTCCCTTGCCTTGCATTCCCTTGCTCACTCGTCCCCCACCTGGAATTCAATACCCCTCTTTTTGCGGAATTTCTTCATCTTGCCTTGCCCTGCCTGCTTCTCCTAGGACTCTCAAGGCTTTCACGTACCTCCAGCGTTTCAGGAGCATGTGAGAGGAAGCCCAAAAGAGGTCACGTGCAAGCACACCCATCTGTCCTGGCAGCTTGCTTCTGGCACCTATCCTTACATGTCTTGAATTTTGGACATAAAATTCACATTTCACCTTTGCGCTTCAGGACCAGAATGACAGTTCTTTTGTATACCAAGGAAAGCAGGTAATCCAAGTGTATTAGGTGCAGATTAGAGATGGCCCATATGAGATCAAGGCCAGACAGAGAAGTCTGTCCTAGCCCCTTTTGTGTACCAGCAGTCTTTGAATGTACCTCTCATTTGTCTCGCCTTGGTGACCCCAAAGTTTCCTTGCCTTGCCCTGCCTTGCCTCCCTAGCCTTGCACTCCCTCCAGTGCCTACGCCCACACTTGACCTGCCCACACTTGACTGCTTTCCTCCAGGGAAACCTAGCCTTGCCTAGGCCTTCCTGTTTCTGCCTGGCCTTCCTATGCCCATCCTTGCCTAGAAGTTCTGGGCCTTCTCTCACCTACCACTCCATTTGCTTGCCCCTCATGGCTCCAGCCTTGTAAGTTTCTCCCTTGACTCGCCTACAATTGCGCCTACACTTGGTTTGCATTGCAAAGAGCGGTAGGCAAGGCAAAGCAAAGCAAGGAAGGTCTTTCTAGGTCTTGCCAGGCAAGGCACACATAAGCAAGCAAGCAAAACAAGAGTAGACTAGCCACAGCATCAAAGGCAAGGCAAGGCCAAGTGACTCTGAGTGCCTTTCCTTGGCAAGTAAAAGATATAGTGACAATGTAATAGGGCAGGCGTTAAAGGTACCATGAGGAGGTATAGTCCAGAGAGATATTTATGTCGTAGACCCTTCTGTGCAGGAGCCATTGTTGGACATAGTACAGGACATGGCGTACAGTTTGGCTTGGTAAGTTCCTGAAGGAGAATGGCAATGCTTTCTCATGGGAAGGAAAGCACGTAGCCCCAGAGTTGGAGGTGCAGATAAGAAGCTGTGTCGCGCAGCTCAAGGACGACAGCAGCTTCTTGTGCCGGCATATTTGGAAGCACTCCCTCAATTTGTACAGTCATTGAGTCAGTATCCATCTTTGCAAGGCTGTCTGCCTCTAGTAAGAGTGTTCTGACACCATTGTATGGGATCAGTCACTGGATGTTTTGGATTTTGGAGGAGGGGACTCCATTTCTCCTGAAATGAGCTTCTTGTTATTCGCTTTGGCAAAGAAATTAAGTTTGGATGGGCACTTTGGGTGGTCTCAGTGAATGTAAAGGTTTTTCCCAAGAGGTTTCCCTGTGGGTTAGAGCTGTTGAACTGACAGTGGGAATCTAGACACCAAGTTGTTGAGCTTTTTGTCCTTGTAGCTTTAGTGTGTGAGTAGTCCCTGTTGCCATGCTGCTTGGATCTTGACTCTGAGACTGAAAGCTTAGGAGCGTAGAGCAGAAAAGAAAAGTGCTAATAGCAGGGTGTGTGTTCATTGTTTGATGGGTGAAGTTGAAATTGTAGGCAGCAAAGAACTTTCTCTCTCAGCTGGCACATTTGTTGAGCGGATGTCTTTGAGTTTGTTACCGGACTCTGCGAGAGTGAAAATGTTTGTTAGGGCAGAGGATTTTGTGTTGCCCTTTGAGTGTGGTGCAAAAGTGTTTGCACACTTGGAGGGGGAAGATCAGCAAAGTCTTTTTTTCCTGGCACAGTTAATTTGAGAGCAGGGACGTTTCCAACTGGGCTCTGTCCTTTGGAGCTGGCCTCGGTGCGTTTCCTTCTTTTGTTAGTCGACAGCGCCATCGTGTGGTTATTTTGATGAGCGCTGGCAGCCGGTGCCAGGGAAAAAGCCAAGCTGTTTGCGGCTCCGGCCTCATTGGTGTAGGAGCAGCGCAGGGAAGAGCTCCGCTGGGGGTCCTGGCTCTTAGAGACTGAGAGAATGTGATCCTGTATGTAGCACAGAAGGAAGTGGAATTGTTTCATTGTGGGCTGTGCAGTTTATAAGCTGCAAATGAAAAGGCAATTGCAGCGCAGCCTCTTCTTTTCTGTGTGATCAGCTGCTCAACATGTAACTCGCACACACTGAACTGCATCCACCTCCCTGGAGATATAAAATGTGTATATCACTTTCCTCAAACTCTATGTATTACCTTGCACTCTAGCAGATCCCAAACCGCTTCAAAACGTCCAGCAGCTACTCAAAAAGAAAAAGTCCAACAAAAAGCTAGGGCTGGCCTTCATAGTGCCTTTGCAGTCCGTAAAATAGACGAAATGCACTAGGGCTTTGAATGTTTCTTCCCAACTATATAAATTCTCTCCAAGTGGCAAAGTCCATCATTACAGCAAAATTTTTCAGCTGGAGTTCTGACTGAGAGATGTGCCAGGACAGAAGGCATTTGCTGACCTACCCTTTTTCCCTGTGTAACTTGGTATTTGCAGTACAATTATTTTCAGTGTCGCTGTGTCCAAGCAGCTAGAGATTACACAGATAGAAGTGTCAAGAGAGATGCTGCTAAAGTATGCCCTTCTTATAGCAGCATTTAAATGGCACACGACGCCTTGCTGCTTTTTCTTTCCCAGAGAGACCTGCTGTCAATTTTTTCACTCTGGCTTCTTGATCAAAAATGTCCACCTGAAATGTCTTACAGAAATAGGCTCCAGGTGTAAAAACCAGTACGGGGCTACATTTTCTGCGTGCTCCACATAAGTCACATCAAACTCACTCATCAAACTTCACTCTCTCCTTCCATTCTCCACTGCCTCTACCATTGAGTTCTCTGGATCTCAGAGTCTAAAGGCAGGCGCAATAGTTTCCACTGAGGGGTTGGAAGAGGTGTACAAGCAGCACAAATAGCTTCTGCGCTGCGCAGGCCATTTCTCTGCATTTTAGAGTCTAAGGGAAAGCGCTAGTGTTCCTGCGGAGAGCTGCAACAGCTGCAGAATATGTGTTGTCTTGGCACATGTTTGCAATCCACCATGATGGATCCTTAGTGAAACCAAACTGTGGTTCTGCTTCAAACATCTCACCCTGCTTGGCCACAAAGCTTTCGCTGACATGTCCCATTGCCTTTTTATTGCTGCGTTTCATTTTCAGAGTTTGTACGGAATCATTGCACTTTGCTTCTAAGCTGAACGTCGATACTGCTGGAGTCTCATATGTCCATTTTCTTCTCACACAAAAAAACTGCTTCCTTTAAAACATGCTGATGCGACCTGCTTTCTTGCTCAGCTGTAATTTTAGGGGTGTTCTCTGTCCCGCTTACAGTCTGAATGTAAACTAAGAAGTTTATGGGACACAGATGTGCCAAGACAAATAGTTTGCTTGGACCTTGCCACGTGTATTCAAAAGCATCCATTCACTCCACCATCAAGTCACTGCTTTCTTCTGCTTTACATCCTGCAAACTTCACACACACATACATAGATACAAACTGGAATGAGGCATTTTCTTTCTTTCTCAGCTACACTCACCTATCCCCCACGCTAACATCTTTACCGCTTTTCTCTTGGCCTTGCTATGCATACTTTTCCTCTTAAGACACCCATTGTCTGGCCTACCCCTTCCCTACATTGCCTTGCCTTTCCTTTCCTATCCAACCTTGCATTTCTTTGTCATTCCTGGCCATTGTTTTCCTCTTCCTTCCTGACCCATCCATGTCTTTCCCTTGCCCTTCCTACCAGTCCAGTGCCTTGCACCACCCATCCCCCTTGCCACTTTGTCCAGTTTCCCTTCCCCTTTGTCCAGCTCCAATCTTTCATTTCCTTCTCCTTCTAGGACTCTCATTGCCTTGCTTGCCTCTCCTTTGTCTTGCCTGGAAAAGCCACCACTTTTCTTGGCGTTACCTTTGAACCTCTCCTCTCCCTTGCCTTGCATTCCCTTGCTCACTCGTCCCCCACCTGGAATTCAATACCCCTCTTTTTGCGGAATTTCTTCATCTTGCCTTGCCCTGCCTGCTTCTCCTAGGACTCTCAAGGCTTTCACGTACCTCCAGCGTTTCAGGAGCATGTGAGAGGAAGCCCAAAAGAGGTCACGTGCAAGCACACCCATCTGTCCTGGCAGCTTGCTTCTGGCACCTATCCTTACATGTCTTGAATTTTGGACATAAAATTCACATTTCACCTTTGCGCTTCAGGACCAGAATGACAGTTCTTTTGTATACCAAGGAAAGCAGGTAATCCAAGTGTATTAGGTGCAGATTAGAGATGGCCCATATGAGATCAAGGCCAGACAGAGAAGTCTGTCCTAGCCCCTTTTGTGTACCAGCAGTCTTTGAATGTACCTCTCATTTGTCTCGCCTTGGTGACCCCAAAGTTTCCTTGCCTTGCCCTGCCTTGCCTCCCTAGCCTTGCACTCCCTCCAGTGCCTACGCCCACACTTGACCTGCCCACACTTGACTGCTTTCCTCCAGGGAAACCTAGCCTTGCCTAGGCCTTCCTGTTTCTGCCTGGCCTTCCTATGCCCATCCTTGCCTAGAAGTTCTGGGCCTTCTCTCACCTACCACTCCATTTGCTTGCCCCTCATGGCTCCAGCCTTGTAAGTTTCTCCCTTGACTCGCCTACAATTGCGCCTACACTTGGTTTGCATTGCAAAGAGCGGTAGGCAAGGCAAAGCAAAGCAAGGAAGGTCTTTCTAGGTCTTGCCAGGCAAGGCACACATAAGCAAGCAAGCAAAACAAGAGTAGACTAGCCACAGCATCAAAGGCAAGGCAAGGCCAAGTGACTCTGAGTGCCTTTCCTTGGCAAGTAAAAGATATAGTGACAATGTAATAGGGCAGGCGTTAAAGGTACCATGAGGAGGTATAGTCCAGAGAGATATTTATGTCGTAGACCCTTCTGTGCAGGAGCCATTGTTGGACATAGTACAGGACATGGCGTACAGTTTGGCTTGGTAAGTTCCTGAAGGAGAATGGCAATGCTTTCTCATGGGAAGGAAAGCACGTAGCCCCAGAGTTGGAGGTGCAGATAAGAAGCTGTGTCGCGCAGCTCAAGGACGACAGCAGCTTCTTGTGCCGGCATATTTGGAAGCACTCCCTCAATTTGTACAGTCATTGAGTCAGTATCCATCTTTGCAAGGCTGTCTGCCTCTAGTAAGAGTGTTCTGACACCATTGTATGGGATCAGTCACTGGATGTTTTGGATTTTGGAGGAGGGGACTCCATTTCTCCTGAAATGAGCTTCTTGTTATTCGCTTTGGCAAAGAAATTAAGTTTGGATGGGCACTTTGGGTGGTCTCAGTGAATGTAAAGGTTTTTCCCAAGAGGTTTCCCTGTGGGTTAGAGCTGTTGAACTGACAGTGGGAATCTAGACACCAAGTTGTTGAGCTTTTTGTCCTTGTAGCTTTAGTGTGTGAGTAGTCCCTGTTGCCATGCTGCTTGGATCTTGACTCTGAGACTGAAAGCTTAGGAGCGTAGAGCAGAAAAGAAAAGTGCTAATAGCAGGGTGTGTGTTCATTGTTTGATGGGTGAAGTTGAAATTGTAGGCAGCAAAGAACTTTCTCTCTCAGCTGGCACATTTGTTGAGCGGATGTCTTTGAGTTTGTTACCGGACTCTGCGAGAGTGAAAATGTTTGTTAGGGCAGAGGATTTTGTGTTGCCCTTTGAGTGTGGTGCAAAAGTGTTTGCACACTTGGAGGGGGAAGATCAGCAAAGTCTTTTTTTCCTGGCACAGTTAATTTGAGAGCAGGGACGTTTCCAACTGGGCTCTGTCCTTTGGAGCTGGCCTCGGTGCGTTTCCTTCTTTTGTTAGTCGACAGCGCCATCGTGTGGTTATTTTGATGAGCGCTGGCAGCCGGTGCCAGGGAAAAAGCCAAGCTGTTTGCGGCTCCGGCCTCATTGGTGTAGGAGCAGCGCAGGGAAGAGCTCCGCTGGGGGTCCTGGCTCTTAGAGACTGAGAGAATGTGATCCTGTATGTAGCACAGAAGGAAGTGGAATTGTTTCATTGTGGGCTGTGCAGTTTATAAGCTGCAAATGAAAAGGCAATTGCAGCGCAGCCTCTTCTTTTCTGTGTGATCAGCTGCTCAACATGTAACTCGCACACACTGAACTGCATCCACCTCCCTGGAGATATAAAATGTGTATATCACTTTCCTCAAACTCTATGTATTACCTTGCACTCTAGCAGATCCCAAACCGCTTCAAAACGTCCAGCAGCTACTCAAAAAGAAAAAGTCCAACAAAAAGCTAGGGCTGGCCTTCATAGTGCCTTTGCAGTCCGTAAAATAGACGAAATGCACTAGGGCTTTGAATGTTTCTTCCCAACTATATAAATTCTCTCCAAGTGGCAAAGTCCATCATTACAGCAAAATTTTTCAGCTGGAGTTCTGACTGAGAGATGTGCCAGGACAGAAGGCATTTGCTGACCTACCCTTTTTCCCTGTGTAACTTGGTATTTGCAGTACAATTATTTTCAGTGTCGCTGTGTCCAAGCAGCTAGAGATTACACAGATAGAAGTGTCAAGAGAGATGCTGCTAAAGTATGCCCTTCTTATAGCAGCATTTAAATGGCACACGACGCCTTGCTGCTTTTTCTTTCCCAGAGAGACCTGCTGTCAATTTTTTCACTCTGGCTTCTTGATCAAAAATGTCCACCTGAAATGTCTTACAGAAATAGGCTCCAGGTGTAAAAACCAGTACGGGGCTACATTTTCTGCGTGCTCCACATAAGTCACATCAAACTCACTCATCAAACTTCACTCTCTCCTTCCATTCTCCACTGCCTCTACCATTGAGTTCTCTGGATCTCAGAGTCTAAAGGCAGGCGCAATAGTTTCCACTGAGGGGTTGGAAGAGGTGTACAAGCAGCACAAATAGCTTCTGCGCTGCGCAGGCCATTTCTCTGCATTTTAGAGTCTAAGGGAAAGCGGAGAGCTGCAACAGCTGCAGAATATGTGTTGTCTTGGCACATGTTTGCAATCCACCATGATGGATCCTTAGAGAAACCAAACTGTGGTTCTGCTTCAAACATCTCACCCTGCTTGGCCACAAAGCTTTCGCTGACATGTCCCATTGCCTTTTTATTGCTGCGTTTCATTTTCAGAGTTTGTACGGAATCATTGCACTTTGCTTCTAAGCTGAACGTCGATACTGCTGGAGTCTCATATGTCCATTTTCTTCTCACACAAAAAAACTGCTTCCTTTAAAACATGCTGATGCGACCTGCTTTCTTGCTCAGCTGTAATTTTAGGGGTGTTCTCTGTCCCGCTTACAGTCTGAATGTAAACTAAGAAGTTTATGGGACACAGATGTGCCAAGACAAATAGTTTGCTTGGACCTTGCCACGTGTATTCAAAAGCATCCATTCACTCCACCATCAAGTCACTGCTTTCTTCTGCTTTACATCCTGCAAACTTCACACACACATACATAGATACAAACTGGAATGAGGCATTTTCTTTCTTTCTCAGCTACACTCACCTATCCCCCACGCTAACATCTTTACCGCTTTTCTCTTGGCCTTGCTATGCATACTTTTCCTCTTAAGACACCCATTGTCTGGCCTACCCCTTCCCTACATTGCCTTGCCTTTCCTTTCCTATCCAACCTTGCATTTCTTTGTCATTCCTGGCCATTGTTTTCCTCTTCCTTCCTGACCCATCCATGTCTTTCCCTTGCCCTTCCTACCAGTCCAGTGCCTTGCACCACCCATCCCCCTTGCCACTTTGTCCAGTTTCCCTTCCCCTTTGTCCAGCTCCAATCTTTCATTTCCTTCTCCTTCTAGGACTCTCATTGCCTTGCTTGCCTCTCCTTTGTCTTGCCTGGCAAAGCCACCACTTTTCTTGGCGTTACCTTTGAACCTCTCCTCTCCCTTGCCTTGCATTCCCTTGCTCACTCGTCCCCCACCTGGAATTCAATACCCCTCTTTTTGCGGAATTTCTTCATCTTGCCTTGCCCTGCCTGCTTCTCCTAGGACTCTCAAGGCTTTCACGTACCTCCAGCGTTTCAGGAGCATGTGAGAGGAAGCCCAAAAGAGGTCACGTGCAAGCACACCCATCTGTCCTGGCAGCTTGCTTCTGGCACCTATCCTTACATGTCTTGAATTTTGGACATAAAATTCACATTTCACCTTTGCGCTTCAGGACCAGAATGACAGTTCTTTTGTATACCAAGGAAAGCAGGTAATCCAAGTGTTTTAGGTGCAGATTAGAGATGGCCCATGTGAGATCAAGGCCAGCCAGAGAAGTCTGTCCTAGCCCCTTTTGTGTACCAGCAGTCTTTGAATGTACCTCTCATTTGTCTTGCCTTGGTGACCCCAAAGTTTCCTTGCCTTGCCCTGCCTTGCCTCCCTAGCCTTGCACTCCCTCCAGTGCCTACGCCCACACTTGACCTGCCCACACTTGACTGCTTTCCTCCAGGGAAACCTAGCCTTGCCTAGGCCTTCCTGTTTCTGCCTGGCCTTCCTATGCCCATCCTTGCCTAGAAGTTCTGGGCCTTCTCTCACCTACCACTCCATTTGCTTGCCCCTCATGGCTCCAGCCTTGTCAGCTTCTCCCTTGACTTGCCTACAATTTCGCCTACACTTGGTTTGCATTGCAAAGAGCGGTAGGCAAGGCAAAGCAAAGCAAGGAAGGTCTTTCTAGGTCTTGCCAGGCAAGGCACACATAAGCAAGCAAGCAAAACAAGAGTAGACTAGCCACAGCATCAAAGGCAAGGCAAGGCCAAGTGACTCTGAGTGCCTTTCCTTGGCAAGTAAAAGATATAGTGACAATGTAATAGGGCAGGCGTTAAAGGTACCATGAGGAGGTATAGTCCAGCAAGATATTTATGTCGTAGACCCTTCTGTGCAGGAGCCATTGTTGGACATAGTACAGGACATGGCGTACAGTTTGGCTTGGTAAGTTCCTGAAGGAGAATGGCAATGCTTTCTCATGGGAAGGAAAGCACGTAGCCCCAGAGTTGGAGGTGCAGATAAGAAGCTGTGTCGCGCAGCTCAAGGACGACAGCAGCTTCTTGTGCCGGCATATTTGGAAGCACTCCCTCAATTTGTACAGTCATTGAGTCAGTATCCATCTTTGCAAGGCTGTCTGCCTCTAGTAAGAGTGTTCTGACACCATTGTATGGGATCAGTCACTGGATGTTTTGGATTTTGGAGGAGGGGATGCCATTTCTCTTGAAATGAGCTTCTTGTTATTCGCTTTGGCAAAGAAATTAAGTTTGGATGGGCACTTTGGGTGGTCTCAGTGAATGTAAAGGTTTTTCCCAAGAGGTTTCCCTGTGGGTTAGAGCTGTTGAACTGACAGTGGGAATCTAGACACCAAGTTGTTGAGCTTTTTGTCCTTGTAGCTTTAGTGTGTGAGTAGTCCCTGTTGCCATGCTGCTTGGATCTTGACTCTGAGACTGAAAGCTTAGGAGCGTAGAGCAGAAAAGAAAAGTGCTAATAGCAGGGTGTGTGTTCATTGTTTGATGGGTGAAGTTGAAATTGTAGGCAGCAAAGACCTTTCTCTCTCAGCTGGCACATTTGTTGAGCGGATGTCTTTGAGTTTGTTACCGGACTCTGCGAGAGTGAAAATGTTTGTTAGGGCAGAGGATTTCGTGTTGCCCTTTGAGTGTGGTGCAAAAGTGTTTGCACACTTGGAGGGGGAAGATCAGCAAAGTCTTTTTTTCCTGGCACAGTTAATTTGAGAGCAGGGACGTTTCCAACTGGGCTCTGTCCTTTGGAGCTGGCCTCGGTGCGTTTCCTTCTTTTGTTAGTCGACAGCGCCATCGTGTGGTTATTTTGATGAGCGCTGGCAGCCGGTGCCAGGGAAAAAGCCAAGCTGTTTGCGGCTCCGGCCTCATTGGTGTAGGAGCAGCGCAGGGAAGAGCTCCGCTGGGGGTCCTGGCTCTTAGAGACTGAGAGAATGTGATCCTGTATGTAGCACAGAAGGAAGTGGAATTGTTTCATTGTGGGCTGTGCAGTTTATAAGCTGCAAATGAAAAGGCAATTGCAGCGCAGCCTCTTCTTTTCTGTGTGATCAGCTGCTCAACATGTAACTCGCACACACTGAACTGCATCCACCTCCCTGGAGATATAAAATGTGTATATCACTTTCCTCAAACTCTATGTATTACCTTGCACTCTAGCAGATCCCAAACCGCTTCAAAACGTCCAGCAGCTACTCAAAAAGAAAAAGTCCAACAAAAAGCTAGGGCTGGCCTTCATAGTGCCTTTGCAGTCCGTAAAATAGACGAAATGCACTAGGGCTTTGAATGTTTCTTCCCAACTATATAAATTCTCTCCAAGTGGCAAAGTCCATCATTACAGCAAAATTTTTCAGCTGGAGTTCTGACTGAGAGATGTGCCAGGACAGAAGGCATTTGCTGACCTACCCTTTTTCCCTGTGTAACTTGGTATTTGCAGTACAATTATTTTCAGTGTCGCTGTGTCCAAGCAGCTAGAGATTACACAGATAGAAGTGTCAAGAGAGATGCTGCTAAAGTATGCCCTTCTTATAGCAGCATTTAAATGGCACACGACGCCTTGCTGCTTTTTCTTTCCCAGAGAGACCTGCTGTCAATTTTTTCACTCTGGCTTCTTGATCAAAAATGTCCACCTGAAATGTCTTACAGAAATAGGCTCCAGGTGTAAAAACCAGTACGGGGCTACATTTTCTGCGTGCTCCACATAAGTCACATCAAACTCACTCATCAAACTTCACTGTCTCCTTCCATTCTCCACTGCCTCTACCATTGTGTTCTCTGGATCTCAGAGTCTAAAGGCAGGCGCAATAGTTTCCACTGAGGGGTTGGAAGAGGTGTACAAGCAGCACAAATAGCTTCTGCGCTGCGCAGGCCATTTCTCTGCATTTTAGAGTCTAAGGGAAAGCGCTAGTGTTCCTGCGGAGAGCTGCAACAGCTGCAGAATATGTGTTGTCTTGGCACGTTTGCAATCCACCATGATGGATCCTTAGTGAAACCAAACTGTGGTTCTGCTTCAAACATCTCACCCTGCTTGGCCACAAAGCTTTCGCTGACATGTCCCATTGCCTTTTTATTGCTGCGTTTCATTTTCAGAGTTTGTACGGAATCATTGCACTTTGCTTCTAAGCTGAACGTCGATACTGCTGGAGTCTCATATGTCCATTTTCTTCTCACACAAAAAAACTGCTTCCTTTAAAACATGCTGATGCGACCTGCTTTCTTGCTCAGCTGTAATTTTAGGGGTGTTCTCTGTCCCGCTTACAGTCTGAATCTAAACTAAGAAGTTTATGGGACACAGATGTGCCAAGACAAATAGTTTGCTTGGACCTTGCCACGTGTATTCAAAAGCATCCATTCACTCCACCATCAAGTCACTGCTTTCTTCTGCTTTACATCCTGCAAACTTCACACACACATACATACATACAAACTGGAATGAGGCATTTTCTTTCTTTCTCAGCTACACTCACCTATCCCCCACGCTAACTTCTTTACCGCTTTTCTCTTGGCCTTGCTATGCATACTTTTCCTCTTAAGACACCCATTGTCTGGCCTACCCCTTCCCTACATTGCCTTGCCTTTCCTTTCCTATCCAACCTTGCATTTCTTTGTCATTCCTGGCCATTGTTTTCCTCTTCCTTCCTGACCTATCCATGTCTTTCCCTTGCCCTTCCTACCAGTCCAGTGCCTTGCACCACCCATCCCCCTTGCCACTTTGTCCAGTTTCCCTTCCCCTTTGTCCAGCTCCAATCTTTCATTTCCTTCTCCTTCTAGGACTCTCATTGCCTTGCTTGCCTCTCCTTTGTCTTGCCTGGCAAAGCCACCACTTTTCTTGGCGTTACCTTTGAACCTCTCCTCTCCCTTGCCTTGCATTCCCTTGCTCACTCGTCCCCCACCTGGAATTCAATACCCCTCTTTTTGCGGCATTTCTTCATCTTGCCTTGCCCTGCCTGCTTCTCCTAGGACTCTCAAGGCTTTCACGTACCTCCAGCGTTTCAGGAGCATGTGAGAGGAAGCCCAAAAGAGGTCACGTGCAAGCACACCCATCTGTCCTGGCAGCTTGCTTCTGGCACCTATCCTTACATGTCTTGAATTTTGGACATAAAATTCACATTTCACCTTTGCGCTTCAGGACCAGAATGACAGTTCTTTTGTATACCAAGGAAAGCAGGTAATCCAAGTGTTTTAGGTGCAGATTAGAGATGGCCCATGTGAGATCAAGGCCAGCCAGAGAAGTCTGTCCTAGCCCCTTTTGTGTACCAGCAGTCTTTGAATGTACCTCTCATTTGTCTTGCCTTGGTGACCCAAAAGTTTCCTTGCCTTGCCCTGCCTTGCCTCCCTAGCCTTGCACTCCCTCCAGTGCCTACGCCCACACTTGACCTGCCCACACTTGACTGCTTTCCTCCAGGGAAACCTAGCCTTGCCTAGGCCTTCCTGTTTCTGCCTGGCCTTCCTATGCCCATCCTTGCCTAGAAGTTCTGGGCCTTCTCTCACCTACCACTCCATTTGCTTGCCCCTCATGGCTCCAGCCTTGTCAGCTTCTCCCTTGACTTGCCTACAATTGCACCTACACTTGGTTTACATTGCAAAGAGCGGTAGGCAAGGCAAAGCAAAGCAAGGAAGGTCTTTCTAGGTCTTGCCAGGCAAGGCACACATAAGCAAGCAAGCAAAACAAGAGTAGACTAGCCACAGCATCAAAGGCAAGGCAAGGCCAAGTGACTCTGAGTGCCTTTCCTTGGCAAGTAAAAGATATAGTGACAATGTAATAGGGCAGGCGTTAAAGGTACCATGAGGAGGTATAGTCCAGAGAGATATTTATGTCGTAGACCCTTCTGTGCAGGAGCCATTGTTGGACATAGTACAGGACATGGCATACAGTTTGGCTTGGTAAGTTCCTGAAGGAGAATGGCAATGCTTTCTCATGGGAAGGAAAGCACGTAGCCCCAGAGTTGGAGGTGCAGATAAGAAGCTGTGTCGCGCAGCTCAAGGACGACAGCAGCTTCTTGTGCCGGCATATTTGGAAGCACTCCCTCAATTTGTACAGTCATTGAGTCAGTATCCATCTTTGGAAGGCTGTCTGCCTCTAGTAAGAGTGTTCTGACACCATTGTATGGGATCAGTCACTGGATGTTTTGGATTTTGGAGGAGGGGATGCCCTTTCTCTTGAAATGAGCTTCTTGTTCTTCTCTTTGGCAAAGAAATTAAGTTTGGATGGGCACTTTGGGTGGTCTCAGTGAATTTAAAGGTTTTTCCCAAGAGGTTTCCCTGTGGGTTAGAGCTGTTGAACTGACAGTGGGAATCTAGACACCAAGTTGTTGAGCTTTTTGTCCTTGTAGCTTTAGTGTGTGAGTAGTCCCTGTTGCCATGCTGCTTGGATCTTGACTCTGAGACTGAAAGCTTAGGAGCGCAGAGCTGAAAAGAAAAGTGCCAATAGCAGGGTGTGTGTTCATTGTTTGATGGGTGAAGCTGAAATTGTAGGCAGCAAAGAACTTTCTCTCTCCGCTGGCACATTTGTTGAGCGGATGTCTTTGAGTTTGTTACCGGACTCTGCGAGAGTGAAAATGTTTGTTATGGCAGAGGATTTCGTGTTGCCCTTTGAGTGTGGTGCAAAAGTGTTTGCACACTTGGAGGGGGAAGATCAGCAAAGTCTTTTTTTCCTGGCACAGTTAATTTGAGAGCAGGGACGTTTCCAACTCGGCTCTGTCCTTTGGAGCTGGCCTCGGTGCGTTTCCTTCTTTTGTTAGTTGACAGCGCCATCGTGTGGTTATTTTGATGAGCGCTGGCAGACGGTGCCAGGGAAAAAGCCAAGCTGTTTGCGGCTCCGGCCTCATTGGTGTAGGAGCAGCGCAGGGAAGAGCTCCGCTGGGGGTCCTGGCTCTTAGAGACTGAGAGAATGTGATCCTGTATGTAGCACAGAAGGAAGTGGAATTGTTTCATTGTGGGCTGTGCAGTTTATAAGCTGCAAATGAAAAGGCAATTGCAGCGCAGCCTCTTCTTTTCTGTGTGATCAGCTGCTCAACATGTAACTCGCACACACTGAACTGCATCCACCTCCCTGGAGATATAAAATGTGTATATCACTTTCCTCAAACTCTATGTATTACCTTACACTCTAGCAGATCCCAAACCGCTTCAAAACGTCCAGCAGCTACTCAAAAAGAAAAAGTCCAACAAAAAGCTAGTGGTGGCCTTCATAGTGCCCTTGCAGTCCGTAAAATAGACGAAATGCACTACGGCTTTGAATGTTTCTTCCCAACTATATAAATTCTCTCCAAGTGGCAAAGTCCATCATTACAGCAAAATTTTTCAGCTGGAGTTCTGACTGAGAGATGTGCCAGGACAGAAGGCATTTGCTGACCTACCCTTTTTCCCTGTGTAACTTGGTATTTGCAGTACAATTATTTTCAGTGTCGCTGTGTCCAAGCAGCTAGAGATTACACAGATAGAAGTGTCAAGAGAGATGCTGCTAAAGTACGCCCTTCTTATAGCAGCATTTAAATGGCACACGACGCCTTGCTGCTTGTTCTTTCCTAGAGAGACCCGCTGTCAATTTTTTCACTCTGGCTTCTTGATCAAAAATGTCCACCTGAAATGTCTTACAGAAATAGGCTCCAGGTGTAAAAACCAGTACGGGGCTACATTTTCTGCGTGCTCCACATAAGTCACATCAAACTCACTCATCAAACTTCACTCTCTCCTTCCATTCTCCACTGCCTCTACCATTGTGTTCTCTGGATCTCAGAGTCTAAAGGCAGGCGCAAAAGTTTCCACTGAGGGGTTAGAAGGGGTGTACAAGCAGCACAAATAGCTTCTGCGCTGCGCAGGCCATTTCTCTGCATTTTAGAGTCTAAGGGAAAGCGCTAGTGTTCCTGCGGAGTGCTGCAACAGCTGCAGAATATGTGTTGTCTTGGCACATGTTTGCAATCCACCATGATGGATCCTTAGTGAAACCAAACTGTGGTTCTGCTTCAAACATCTCACCCTGCTTGGCCACAAAGCTTTCGCTGACATGTCCCATTGCCTTTTTATTGCTGCGTTTCATTTTCAGAGTTTGTACGGAATCATTGCACTTTGCTTCTAAGCTGAACGTCGATACTGCTGGAGTCTCATATGTCCATTTTCTTCTCACACAAAAAAACTGCTTCCTTTAAAACATGCTGATGCGACCTGCTTTCTTGCTCAGCTGTAATTTTAGGGGTGTTCTCTGTCCCGCTTACAGTCTGAATCTAAACTAAGAAGTTTATGGGACACAGATGTGCCAAGACAAATAGTTTGCTTGGACCTTGCCACGTGTATTCAAAAGCATCCTTTCACTCCACCATCAAGTCACTGCTTTCTTCTGCTTTACATCCTGCAAACTTCACACACACATACATACATACTGGAATGAGGCACTTTCTTTCTTTCTTTCTCAGCTACACTCACCTATTCCCCACGCTAACTTCTTTACCGCTTTTCTCTTGGCCTTGCTATGCATACTTTTCCTCTTGAGACCCCCATTGTCTGGCCTACCCCTTCCCTACATTGCCTTGCCTTTCCTTTCCTATCCAACCTTGCATTTCTTTGTCATTCCTGGCCATTGTTTTCCTCTTCCTTCCTGACCCATCCATGTCTTTCCCTTGCCCTTCCTACCAGTCCAGTGCCTTGCACCACCCATCCCCCTTGCCACTTTGTCCAGTTTCCCTTCCCCTTTGTCCAGCTCCAATCTTTCATTTCCTTCTCTTTCTAGGACTCTCATTGCCTTGCTTGCCTCTCCTTTGTCTTGCCTGGCAAAGCCACCACTTTTCTTGGCGTTACCTTTGAACCTCTCCTCTCCCTTGCCTTGCATTACCTTGCTCACTCGTCCCCCACCTGGAATTCAATACCCCTCTTTTTGCGGAATTTCTTCATCTTGCCTTGCCCTGCCTGCTTCTCCTAGGACTCTCAAGGCTTTCACGTACCTCCAGCGTTTCAGGAGCATGTGAGAGGAAGCCCAAAAGAGGTCACGTGCAAGCACACCCATCTGTCCTGGCAGCTTGCTTCTGGCACCTATCCTTACATGTCTTGAATTTTGGACATAAAATTCACATTTCACCTTTGCGCTTCAGGACCAGAATGACAGTTCTTTTGTATACCAAGGAAAGCAGGTAATCCAAGTGTTTTAGGTGCAGATTAGAGATGGCCCATGTGAGATCAAGGCCAGCCAGAGAAGTCTGTCCTAGCCCCTTTTGTGTACCAGCAGTCTTTGAATGTACCTCTCATTTGTCTTGCCTTGGTGACCCAAAAGTTTCCTTGCCTTGCCCTGCCTTGCCTCCCTAGCCTTGCACTCCCTCCAGTGCCTACGCCCACACTTGACCTGCCTACTGCTTTCCTCCAGGGAAACCTAGCCTTGCCTAGGCCTTCCTGTTTCTGCCTGGCCTTCCTATGCCCATCCTTGCCTAGAAGTTCTGGGCCTTCTCTCACCTACCACTCCATTTGCTTGCCCCTCATGGCTCCAGCCTTGTCAGCTTCTCCCTTGACTTGCCTACAATTGCGCCTACACTTGGTTTGCATTGCAAAGAGCGGTAGGCAAGGCAAAGCAAAGCAAGGAAGGTCTTTCTAGGTCTTGCCAGGCAAGGCACACATAAGGAAGCAAGCAAGCAAAACAAGAGTAGACTAGCCACAGCATCAAAGGCAAGGCAAGGCCAAGTGACTCTGAGTGCCTTTCCTTGGCAAGTAAAAGATATAGTGACAATGTAATAGGGCAGGCGTTAAAGGTACCATGAGGAGGTATAGTCCAGAGAGATATTTATGTCGTAGACCCTTCTGTGCAGGAGCCATTGTTGGACATAGTACAGGACATGGCATACAGCTTGGCTTGGTAAGTTCCTGAAGGAGAATGGCAATGCTTTCTCATGGGAAGGAAAGCACGTAGCCCCAGAGTTGGAGGTGCAGATAAGAAGCTGTGTCGCGCAGCTCAAGGACGACAGCAGCTTCTTGTGCCGGCATATTTGGAAGCACTCCCTCAATTTGTACAGTCATTGAGTCAGTATCCATCTTTGGAAGGCTGTCTGCCTCTAGTAAGAGTGTTCTGACACCATTGTATGGGATCAGTCACTGGATGTTTTGGATTTTGGAGGAGGGGATGCCCTTTCTCTTGAAATGTGCTTCTCGTTCTTCTCTTTGGCAAAGAAATTAAGTTTGGATGGGCACTTTGGGTGGTCTCAGTGAATTTAAAGGTTTTTCCCAAGAGGTTTCCCTGTGGGTTAGAGCTGTTGAACTGACAGTGGGAATCTAGACACCAAGTTGTTGAGCTTTTTGTCCTTGTAGCTTTAGTGTGTGAGTAGTCCCTGTTGCCATGCTGCTTGGATCTTGACTCTGAGACTGAAAGCTTAGGAGCGTAGAGCTGAAAAGAAAAGTGCTAATAGCAGGGTGTGTGTTCATTGTTTGATGGGTGAAGCTGAAATTGTAGGCAGCAAAGAACTTTCTCTCTCCGCTGGCACATTTGTTGAGCGGATGTCTTTGAGTTTGTTACCGGACTCTGCGAGAGTGAAAATGTTTGTTAGGGCAGAGGATTTCGTGTTGCCCTTTGAGTGTGGTGCAAAAGTGTTTGCACACTTGGAGGGGGAAGATCAGCAAAGTCTTTTTTTCCTGGCACAGTTAATTTGAGAGCAGGGACGTTTCCACCTCGGCTCTGTCCTTTGGAGCTGGACTCGGTGCGTTTCCTTCTTTTGTTAGTCGACAGCGCCATCGTGTGGTTATTTTGATGAGCGCTGGCAGCCGGTGCCAGGGAAAAAGCCAAGCTGTTTGCGGCTCCGGCCTCATTGGTGTAGGAGCAGCGCAGGGAAGAGCTCCGCTGGGGGTCCTGGCTCTTAGAGACTGAGAGAATGTGATCCTGTATGTAGCACAGAAGGAAGTGGAATTGTTTCATTGTGGGCTGTGCAGTTTATAAGCTGCAAATGAAAAGGCAATTGCAGCGCAGCCTCTTCTTTTCTGTGTGATCAGCTGCTCAACATGTAACTCGCACACACTGAACTGCATCCACCTCCCTGGAGATATAAAATGTGTATATCACTTTCCTCAAACTCTATGTATTACCTTGCACTCTAGCAGATCCCAAACCGCTTCAAAACGTCCAGCAGCTACTCAAAACGAAAAAGTCCAACAAAAAGCTAGTGCTGGCCTTTATAGTGCCTTTGCAGTCTGTAAAATAGACGAAATGCACTAGGGCTTTGTATGTTTCTTCCCAACTATATAAATTCTCTCCAAGTGGCAAAGTCCATCATTACAGCAAAATTTTTCAGCTGGAGTTCTGACTGAGAGATGTGCCAGGACAGAAGGCATTTGCTGACCTACCCTTTTTCCCTGTGTAACTTGGTATTTGCAGTACAATTATTTTCAGTGTGGCTGTGTCCAAGCAGCTAGAGATTACACAGATAGAAGTGTCAAGAGAGATGCTGCTAAAGTACGCCCTTCTTATAGCAGCATTTAAATGGCACACGACGCCTTGCTGCTTGTTCTTTCCTAGAGAGACCCGCTGTCAATTTTTTCACTCTGGCTTCTTGATCAAAAATGTCCACCTGAAATGTCTTACAGAAATAGGCTCCAGGTGTAAAAACCAGTACGGGGCTACATTTTCTGCGTGCTCCACATAAGTCACATCAAACTCACTCATCAAACTTCACTCTCTCCTTCCATTCTCCACCACTTCCTCTACCATTGTGTTCTCTGGATCTCAGAGTCTAAAGGCAGGCGCAATAGTTTCCACTGAGGGGTTGGAAGAGGTGTACAAGCAGCACAAATAGCTTCTGCGCTGCGCAGGCCATTTCTCTGCATTTTAGAGTCTAAGGGAAAGCGCTAGTGTTCCTGCGGAGAGCTGCAACAGCTGCAGAATATGTGTTGTCTTGGCACATGTTTGCAATCCACCATGATGGATCCTTAGTGAAACCAAACTGTGGTTCTGTTTCAAACATCTCACCCTGCTTGGCCACAAAGCTTTCGCTGACATGTCCCATTGCCTTTTTATTGCCGCGTTTCATTTTCAGAGTTTGTACGGAATCATTGCACTTTGCTTCTAAGCTGAACGTCGATACTGCTGGAGTCTCATATGTCCATTTTCTTCTCACACAAAAAAACTGCTTCCTTTAAAACATGCTGATGCGACCTGCTTTCTTGCTCAGCTGTAATTTTAGGGGTGTTCTCTGTCCCGCTTACAGTCTGAATCTAAACTAAGAAGTTTATGGGACACAGATGTGCCAAGACAAATAGTTTGCTTGGACCTTGCCACGTGTATTCAAAAGCATCCTTACACTCCACCATCAAGTCACTACTTTCTTCTGCTTTACATCCTGCAAACTTCACACACACATACATACATACTGGAATGAGGCACTTTCTTTCTTTCTTTCTCAGCTACACTCACCTATTCCCCACGCTAACTTCTTTACCGCTTTTCTCTTGGCCTTGCTATGCATACTTTTCCTCTTAAGACACCCATTGTCTGGCCTACCCCTTCCCTACATTGCCTTGCCTTTCCTTTCCTATCCAACCTTGCATTTCTTTGTCATTCCTGGCCATTGTTTTCCTCTTCCTTCCTGACCCATCCATGTCTTTCCCTTGCCCTTCCTACCAGTCCAGTGCCTTGCACCACCCATCCCCCTTGCCACTTTGTCCAGTTTCCCTTCCCCTTTGTCCAGCTCCAATCTTTCATTTCCTTCTCCTTCTAGGACTCTCATTGCCTTGCTTGCCTCTCCTTTGTCTTGCCTGGCAAAGCCACCACTTTTCTTGGCGTTACCTTTGAACCTCTCCTCTCCCTTGCCTTGCATTCCCTTGCTCACTCGTCCCCCACCTGGAATTCAATACCCCTCTTTTTGCTGCATTTCTTCATCTTGCCTTGCCCTGCCTGCTTCTCCTAGGACTCTCAAGGCTTTCACGTACCTCCAGCGTTTCAGGAGCATGTGAGAGGAAGCCCAAAAGAGGTCACGTGCAAGCACACCCATCTGTCCTGGCAGCTTGCTTCTGGCACCTATCCTTACATGTCTTGAATTTTGGACATAAAATTCACATTTCACCTTTGCGCTTCAGGACCAGAATGACAGTTCTTTTGTATACCAAGGAAAGCAGGTAATCCAAGTGTTTTAGGTGCAGATTAGAGATGGCCCATGTGAGATCAAGGCCAGCCCGAGAAGTCTGTCCTAGCCCCTTTTGTGTACCAGCAGTCTTTGAATGTACCTCTCATTTGTCTTGCCTTGGTGACCCAAAAGTTTCCTTGCCTTGCCCTGCCTTGCCTCCCTAGCCTTGCACTCCCTCCAGTGCCTACGCCCACACTTGACCTGCCCACACTTGACTGCTTTCCTCCAGGGAAACCTAGCCTTGCCTAGGCCTTCCTGTTTCTGCCTGGCCTTCCTATGCCCATCCTTGCCTAGAAGTTCTGGGCCTTCTCTCACCTACCACTCCATTTGCTTGCCCCTCATGGCTCCAGCCTTGTCAGCTTCTCCCTTGACTTGCCTACAATTGTGCCTACACTTGGTTTGCATTGCAAAGAGCGGTAGGCAAGGCAAAGCAAAGCAAGGAAGGTCTTTCTAGGTCTTGCCAGGCAAGGCACACATAAGCAAGCAAGCAAAACAAGAGTAGACTAGCCACAGCATCAAAGGCAAGGCAAGGCCAAGTGACTCTGAGTGCCTTTCCTTGGCAAGTAAAAGATATAGTGACAATGTAATAGGGCAGGCGTTAAAGGTACCATGAGGAGGTATAGTCCAGAGAGATATTTATGTCGTAGACCCTTCTGTGCAGGAGCCATTGTTGGACATAGTACAGGACATGGCATACAGTTTGGCTTGGTAAGTTCCTGAAGGAGAATGGCAATGCTTTCTCATGGGAAGGAAAGCACGTAGCCCCAGAGTTGGAGGTGCAGATAAGAAGCTGTGTCGCGCAGCTCAAGGACGACAGCAGCTTCTTGTGCCGGCATATTTGGAAGCACTCCCTCAATTTGTACAGTCATTGAGTCAGTATCCATCTTTGGAAGGCTGTCTGCCTCTAGTAAGAGTGTTCTGACACCATTGTATGGGATCAGTCACTGGATGTTTTGGATTTTGGAGGAGGGGATGCCATTTCTCTTGAAATGAGCTTCTTGTTCTTCTCTTTGGCAAAGAAATTAAGTTTGGATGGGCACTTTGGGTGGTCTCAGTGAATTTAAAGGTTTTTCCCAAGAGGTTTCCCTGTGGGTTAGAGCTGTTGAACTGACAGTGGGAATCTAGACACCAAGTTGTTGAGCTTTTTGTCCTTGTAGCTTTAGTGTGTGAGTAGTCCCTGTTGCCATGCTGCTTGGATCTTGACTCTGAGACTGAAAGCTTAGGAGCGTAGAGCTGAAAAGAAAAGTGCCAATAGCAGGGTGTGTGTTCATTGTTTGATGGGTGAAGCTGAAATTGCAGGCAGCAAAGAACTTTCTCTCTCCGCTGGCACATTTGTTGAGCGGATGTCTTTGAGTTTGTTACCGGACTCTGCGAGAGTGAAAATGTTTGTTAGGGCAGAGGATTTCGTGTTGCCCTTTGAGTGTGGTGCAAAAGTGTTTGCACACTTGGAGGGGGAAGATCAGCAAAGTCTTTTTTTCCTGGCACAGTTAATTTGAGAGCAGGGACGTTTCCAACTCGGCTCTGTCCTTTGGAGCTGGCCTCGGTGCGTTTCCTTCTTTTGTTAGTCGACAGCGCCATCGTGTGGTTATTTTGATGAGCGCTGGCAGACGGTGCCAGGGAAAAAGCCAAGCTGTTTGCGGCTCCGGCCTCATTGGTGTAGGAGCAGCGCAGGGAAGAGCTCCGCTGGGGGTCCTGGCTCTTAGAGACTGAGAGAATGTGATCCTGTATGTAGCACAGAAGGAAGTGGAATTGTTTCATTGTGGGCTGTGCAGTTTATAAGCTGCAAATGAAAAGGCAATTGCAGCGCAGCCTCTTCTTTTCTGTGTGATCAGCTGCTCAACATGTAACTCGCACACACTGAACTGCATCCACCTCCCTGGAGATATAAAATGTGTATATCACTTTCCTCAAGCTCTATGTATTACCTTGCACTCTAGCAGATCCCAAACCGCTTCAAAACGTCCAGCAGCTACTCAAAAAGTCCAACAAAAAGCTAGTGCTGGCCTTTATAGTGCCCTTGCAGTCCGTAAAATAGACGAAATGCACTAGGGCTTTGAATGCTTCTTCCCAACTATATAAATTCTCTCCAGGTGGCAAAGACCATCATTACAGCAAAATTTTTCAGCTGGAGTTCTGACTGAGAGATGTGCCAGGACAGAAGGCATTTGCTGACCTACCCTTTTTCCCTGTGTAACTTGGTATTTGCAGTACAATTATTTTCAGTGTCGCTGTGTCCAAGCAGCTAGAGATTACACAGATAGAAGTGTCAAGAGAGATGCTGCTAAAGTACGCCCTTCTTATAGCAGCATTTAAATGGCACACGACGCCTTGCTGATTTTTCTTTCCTAGAGAGACCCGCTGTCAATTTTTTCACTCTGGCTTCTTGATCAAAAATGTCCACCTGAAATGTCTTACAGAAATAGGCTCCAGGTGTAAAAATCAGTACGGGGCTACATTTTCGGCGTGCTCCACATAAGTCACATCAAACTCACTCATCAAACTTCACTCTCTCCTTCCATTCTCCACTGCCTCTACCATTGTGTTCTCTGGATCTCAGAGTCTAAAGGCAGGCGCAATAGTTTCCACTGAGGGGTTGGAAGAGGTGTACAAGCAGCACAAATAGCTTCTGCGCTGCGCAGGCCATTTCTCTGCATTTTAGAGTCTAAGGGAAAGCGCTAGTGTTCCTGCGGAGAGCTGCAACAGCTGCAGAATATGTGTTGTCTTGGCACATGTTTGCAATCCACCATGATGGATCCTTAGTGAAACCAAACTGTGGTTCTGCTTCAAACATCTCACCCTGCTTGGCCACAAAGCTTTCGCTGACATGTCCCATTGCCTTTTTATTGCTGCGTTTCATTTTCAGAGTTTGTACGGAATCATTGCACTTTGCTTCTAAGCTGAACGTCCATACTGCTGGAGTCTCATATGTCCATTTTCTTCTCACACAAATAAACTGCTTCCTTTAAAACATGCTGATGCGACCTGCTTTCTTGCTCAGCTGTAATTTTAGGGGTGTTCTCTGTCCCGCTTACAGTCTGAATCTAAACTAAGAAGTTTATGGGACACAGATGTGCCAAGACAAATAGTTTGCTTGGACCTTGCCACGTGTATTCAAAAGTATCCTTTCACTCCACCATCAAGTCTCTGCTTTACATCCTGCAAACTTCACACACACATACATACATACTGGAATGAGGCACTTTCTTTCTTTCTTTCTTTCTTTCTCAGCTACACTCACCTATCCCCCACGCTAACTTCTTTACCGCTTTTCTCTTGGCCTTGCTATGCATACTTTTCCTCTTAAGACACCCATTGTCTGGCCTACCCCTTCCCTACATTGCCTTGCCTTTCCTTTCCTATCCAACCTTGCATTTCTTTGTCATTCCTGGCCATTGTTTTCCTCTTCCTTCCTGACCCATCCATGTCTTTCCCTTGCCCTTCCTACCAGTCCAGTGCCTTGCACCACCCATCCCCCTTGCCACTTTGTCCAGTTTCCCTTCCCCTTTGTCCAGCTCCAATCTTTCATTTCCTTCTCCTTCTAGGACTCTCATTGCCTTGCTTGCCTCTCCTTTGTCTTGCCTGGCAAAGCCACCACTTTTCTTGGCGTTACCTTTGAACCTCTCCTCTCCCTTGCCTTGCATTCCCTTGCTCACTCGTCCCCCACCTGGAATTCAATACCCCTCTTTTTGCGGAATTTCTTCATCTTGCCTTGCCCTGCCTGCTTCTCCTAGGACTCTCAAGGCTTTCACGTACCTCCAGCGTTTCAGGAGCATGTGAGAGGAAGCCCAAAAGAGGTCACGTGCAAGCACACCCATCTGTCCTGGCAGCTTGCTTCTGGCACCTATCCTTACATGTCTTGAATTTTGGACATAAAATTCACATTTCACCTTTGCGCTTCAGGACCAGAATGACAGTTCTTTTGTATACCAAGGAAAGCAGGTAATCCAAGTGTTTTAGGTGCAGATTAGAGATGGCCCATGTGAGATCAAGGCCAGCCAGAGAAGTCTGTCCTAGCCCCTTTTGTGTACCAGCAGTCTTTGAATGTACCTCTCATTTGTCTTGCCTTGGTGACCCAAAAGTTTCCTTGCCTTGCCCTGCCTTGCCTCCCTAGCCTTGCACTCCCTCCAGTGCCTACGCCCACACTTGACCTGCCTACTGCTTTCCTCCAGGGAAACCTAGCCTTGCCTAGGCCTTCCTGTTTCTGCCTGGCCTTCCTATGCCCATCCTTGCCTAGAAGTTCTGGGCCTTCTCTCACCTACCACTCCATTTGCTTGCCCCTCATGGCTCCAGCCTTGTCAGCTTCTCCCTTGACTTGCCTACAATTGCGCCTACACTTGGTTTGCATTGCAAAGAGCGGTAGGCAAGGCAAAGCAAAGCAAGGAAGGTCTTTCTAGGTCTTGCCAGGCAAGGCACACATAAGCAAGCAAGCAAAACAAGAGTAGACTAGCCACAGCATCAAAGGCAAGGCAAGGCCAAGTGACTCTGAGTGCCTTTCCTTGGCAAGTAAAAGATATAGTGACAATGTAATAGGGCAGGCGTTAAAGGTACCATGAGGAGGTATAGTCCAGCAAGATATTTATGTCGTAGACCCTTCTGTGCAGGAGCCATTGTTGGACATAGTACAGGACATGGCATACAGTTTGGCTTGGTAAGTTCCTGAAGAAGAATGGCAATTCTTTCTCATGGGAAGGAAAGCACGTAGCCCCAGAGTTGGAGGTGCAGATAAGAAGCTGTGTCGCGCAGCTCAAGGACGACAGCAGCTTCTTGTGCCGGCATATTTGGAAGCACTCCCTCAATTTGTACAGTCATTGAGTCAGTATCCATCTTTGGAAGGCTGTCTGCCTCTAGTAAGAGTGTTCTGACACCATTGTATGGGATCAGTCACTGGATGTTTTGGATTTTGGAGGAGGGGATGCCATTTCTCTTGAAATGAGCTTCTTGTTCTTCTCTTTGGCAAAGAAATTAAGTTTGGATGGGCCCTTTGGGTGGTCTCAGCGAATTTAAAGGTTTTTCCCAAGAGGTTTCCCTGTGGGTTAGAGCTGTTGAAATGACAGTGGGAATCTAGACACCAAGTTGTTGAGCTTTTTGTCCTTGTAGCTTTAGTGTGTGAGTAGTCCCTGTTGCCATGCTGCTTGGATCTTGACTCTGAGACTGAAAGCTTAGGAGAGTAGAGAAGAAAAGAAAAGTGCCAATAGCAGGGTGTGTGTTCATTGTTTGATGGGTGAAGCTGAAATTGTAGGCAGCAAAGAACTTTCTCTCTCCGCTGGCACATTTGTTGAGCGGATGTCTTTGAGTTTGTTACCGGACTCTGCGAGAGTGAAAATGTTTGTTAGGGCAGAGGATTTCGTGTTGCCCTTTGAGTGTGGTGCAAAAGTGTTTGCACACTTGGAGGGGGAAGATCAGCAAAGTCTTTTTTTCCTGGCACAGTTAACTTGAGAGCAGGGACGTTTCCACCTCGGCTCTGTCCTTTGGAGCTGGCCTCGGTGCGTTTCCTTCTTTTGTTAGTCGACAGCGCCATCGTGTGGTTATTTTGATGAGCGCTGGCAGACGGTGCCAGGGAAAAAGCCAAGCTGTTTGCGGCTCCGGCCTCATTGGTGTAGGAGCAGCGCAGGGAAGAACTCCGCTGGGGGTCCTGGCTCTTAGAGACTGAGAGAATGTGATCCTGTATGTAGCACAGAAGGAAGTGGAATTGTTTCATTGTGGGCTGTGCAGTTTATAAGCTGCAAATGAAAAGGCAATTGCAGCGCAGCCTCTTCTTTTCTGTGTGATCAGCTGCTCAACATGTAACTCGCACACACTGAACTGCATCCACCTCCCTGGAGATATAAAATGTGTATATCACTTTCCTCAAACTCTATGTATTACCTTGCACTCTAGCAGATCCCAAACCGCTTCAAAACGTCCAGCAGCTACTCAAAAAGAAAAAGTCCAACAAAAAGCTAGTGCTGGCCTTTAGAGTGCCTTTGCAGTCCGTAAAATAGACGAAATGCACTAGGGCTTTGAATGCTTCTTCCCAACTATATAAATTCTCTCCAAGTGGCAAAGTCCATCATTACAGCAAAATTTTTCAGCTGGAGTTCTGACTGAGAGATGTGCCAGGACAGAAGGCATTTGCTGACCTACCCTTTTTCCCTGTGTAACTTGGTATTTGCAGTACAATTATTTTCAGTGTCGCTGTGTCCAAGCAGCTAGAGATTACACAGATAGAAGTGTCAAGAGAGATGCTGCTAAAGTACGCCCTTCTTATAGCAGCATTTAAATGGCACACGACGCCTTGCTGCTTTTTCTTTCCCAGAGAGACCTGCTGTCAATTTTTTCACTCTGGCTTCTTGATCAAAAATGTCCACCTGA
The DNA here is from genome assembly GCF_030490865.1 of Poecile atricapillus. Taxonomy (NCBI): domain Eukaryota; kingdom Metazoa; phylum Chordata; class Aves; order Passeriformes; family Paridae; genus Poecile; species Poecile atricapillus. Next base: position 68,017,866 of record NC_081288.1, read on the forward strand.
AATGTCTTACAGAAATAGGCTCCAGGTGTAAAAACCAGTACGGGGCTACATTTTCGGCGTGCTCCACATAAGTCACATCAAACTCACTCATCAAACTTCACTCTCTCCTTCCATTCTCCACTGCCTCTACCATTGTGTTCTCTGGATCTCAGAGTCTAAAGGCAGGCGCAATAGTTTCCACTGAGGGGTTGGAAGAGGTGTACAAGCAGCACAAATAGCTTCTGCGCTGCGCAGGCCATTTCTCTGCATTTTAGAGTCTAAGGGAAAGCGCTAGTGTTCCTGCGGAGAGCTGCAACAGCTGCAGAATATGTGTTGTCTTGGCACATGTTTGCAATCCACCATGATGGATCCTTAGTGAAACCAAACTGTGGTTCTGCTTCAAACATCTCACCCTGCTTGGCCACAAAGCTTTCGCTGACATGTCCCATTGCCTTTTTATTGCTGCCTTTCATTTTCAGAGTTTGTACGGAATCATTGCACTTTGCTTCTAAGCTGAACGTCGATACTGCTGGAGTCTCATATGTCCATTTTCTTCTCACACAAAAAAACTGCTTCCTTTAAAACATGCTGATGCGACCTGCTTTCTTGCTCAGCTGTAATTTTAGGGGTGTTCTCTGTCCCGCTTACAGTCTGAATCTAAACTAAGAAGTTTATGGGACACAGATGTGCCAAGACAAATAGTTTGCTTGGACCTTGCCACGTGTATTCAAAAGCATCCTTTCACGCCACCATCAAGTCACTGCTTCCTTCTGCTTTACATCCTGCAAACTTCACACACACATACATACATACAAACTGGAATGAGGCACTTTCTTTCTTTCTTTCTTTCTCAGCTACACTCACCTATCCCCCACGCTAACTTCTTTACCGCTTTTCTCTTGGCCTTGCTATGCATACTTTTCCTCTTAAGACACCCATTGGCTGGCCTACCCCTTCCCTACATTGCCTTGCCTTTCCTTTCCTATCCAACTTTGCATTTCTTTGTCATTCCTGGCCATTGTTTTCCTCTTCCTTCCTTACCCATCCATGTCTTTCCCTTGCCCTTCCTACCAGTCCAGTGCCTTGCACCACCCATCCCCCTTGCCACTTTGTCCAGTTTCCCTTCCCTTTTGTCAAGCTCCAATGTTTCATTTCCTTCTCCTTCTAGGACTCTCATTGCCTTGCTTGCCTCTCCTTTGTCTTGCCTGGCAAAGCCACCACTTTTCTTGGCGTTACCTTTGAACCTCTCCTCTCCCTTGCCTTGCATTCCCTTGCTCACTCGTCCCCCACCTGGAATTCAATACCCCTCTTTTTGCGGCATTTCTTCATCTTGCCTTGCCCTGCCTGCTTCTCCTAGGACTCTCAAGGCTTTCACGTACCTCCAGCGTTTCAGGAGCATGTGAGAAGAAGCCCAAAAGAGGTCACGTGCAAGCACACCCATCTGTCCTGGCAGCTTGCTTCTGGCACCTATCCTTACATGTCTTGAATTTTGGACATAAAATTCACATTTCACCTTTGCGCTTCAGGACCAGAATGACAGTTCTTTTGTATACCAAGGAAAGCAGGTAATCCAAGTGTTTTAGGTGCAGATTAGAGATGGCCCATGTGAGATCACGTCCAGCCAGAGAAGTCTGTCCTAGCCCCTTTTGTGTACCAGCAGTCTTAGAATGTACCTCTCATTTGTCTTGCCTTGGTGACCCAAAAGTTTCCTTGCCTTGCCCTGCCTTGCCTCCCTAGCCTTGCACTCCCTCCAGTGCCTACGCCCACCCTTGACCTGCCCACACTTGACTGCTTTCCTCCAGGGAAACCTAGCCTTGCCTAGGCCTTCCTGTTTCTGCCTGGCCTTCCTATGCCCATCCTTGCCTAGAAGTTCTGGGCCTTCTCTCACCTACCACTCCATTTGCTTGCCCCTCATGGCTCCAGCCTTGTCAACTTCTCCCTTGACTTGCCTACAATTGCGCCTACACTTGGTTTGCATTGCAAAGAGCGGTAGGCAAGGCAAAGCAAAGCAAGGAAGGTCTTTCTAGGTCTTGCCAGGCAAGGCACACATAAGCAAGCAAGCAAAACAAGAGTAGACTAGCCACAGCATCAAAGGCAAGGCAAGGCCAAGTGACTCTGAGTGCCTTTCCTTGGCAAGTAAAAGATATAGTGACAATGTAATAGGGCAGGCGTTAAAGGTACCATGAGGAGGTATAGTCCAGCAAGATATTTATGTCGTAGACCCTTCTGTGCAGGAGCCATTGTTGGACATAGTACAGGACATGGCATACAGCTTGGCTTGGTAAGTTCCTGAAGGAGAATGGCAATGCTTTCTCATGGGAAGGAAAGCACGTAGCCCCAGAGTTGGAGGTGCAGATAAGAAGCTGTGTCACGCAGCTCAAGGACGACAGCAGCTTCTTGTGCCGGCATATTTGGAAGCACTCCCTCAATTTGTACAGATATTGAGTCAGTATCCATCTTTGGAAGGCTGTCTGCCTCTAGTAAGAGTGTTCTGACACCATTGTATGGGATCAGTCACTGGATGTTTTGGATTTTGGAGGAGGGGATGCCCTTTCTCTTGAAATGAGCTTCTTGTTCTTCTCTTTGGCAAAGAAATTAAGTTTGGATGGGCACTTTGGGTGGTCTCAGTGAATTTAAAGGTTTTTCCCAAGAGGTTTCCCTGTGGGTTAGAGCTGTTGAACTGACAGTGGGAATCTAGACACCAAGTTGTTGAGCTTTTTGTCCTTGTAGCTTTAGTGTGTGAGTAGTCCCTGTTGCCATGCTGCTTGGATCTTGACTCTGAGACTGAAAGCTTAGGAGCGTAGAGCTGAAAAGAAAAGTGCCAATAGCAGGGTGTGTGTTCATTGTTTGATGGGTGAAGCTGAAATTGTAGGCAGCAAAGAACTTTCTCTCTCCGCTGGCACATTTGTTGAGCGGATGTCTTTGAGTTTGTTACCGGACTCTGCGAGAGTGAAAATGTTTGTTAGGGCAGAGGATTTCGTGTTGCCCTTTGAGTGTGGTGCAAAAGTGTTTGCACAGTTGGAGGGGGAAGATCAGCAAAGTCTTTTTTTCCTGGCACAGTTAATTTGAGAGCAGGGACGTTTCCAACTCGGCTCTGTCCTTTGGAGCTGGCCTCGGTGCGTTTCCTTCTTTTGTTAGTCGACAGCGCCATCGTGTGGTTATTTTGATGAGCGCTGGCAGACGGTGCCAGGGAAAAAGCCAAGCTGTTTGCGGCTCCGGCCTCATTGGTGTAGGAGCAGCGCAGGGAAGAGCTCCGCTGGGGGTCCTGGCTCTTAGAGACTGAGAGAATGTGATCCTGTATGTAGCACAGAAGGAAGTGGAATTGTTTCATTGTGGGCTGTGCAGTTTATAAGCTGCAAATGAAAAGGCAATTGCAGCGCAGCCTCTTCTTTTCTGTGTGATCAGCTGCTCAACATGTAACTCGCACACACTGAACTGCATCCACCTCCCTGGAGATATAAAATGTGTATATCACTTTCCTCAAACTCTATGTATTACCTTGCACTCTAGCAGATCCCAAACCGCTTCAAAACGTCCAGCAGCTACTCAAAAAGTCCAACAAAAAGCTAGTGCTGGCCTTTAGAGTGCCTTTGCAGTCCGTAAAATAGACGAAATGCACTAGGGCTTTGAATGCTTCTTCCCAACTATATAAATTCTCTCCAAGTGGCAAAGTCCATCATTACAGCAAAATTTTTCAGCTGGAGTTCTGACTGAGAGATGTGCCAGGACAGAAGGCATTTGCTGACCTACCCTTTTTCCCTGTGTAACTTGGTATTTGCAGTACAATTATTTTCAGTGTCGCTGTGTCCAAGCAGCTAGAGATTACACAGATAGAAGTGTCAAGAGAGATGCTGCTAAAGTACGCCCTTCTTATAGCAGCATTTAAATGGCACACGACGCCTTGCTGCTTTTTCTTTCCCAGAGAGACCTGCTGTCAATTTTTTCACTCTGGCTTCTTGATCAAAAATGTCCACCTGAAATGTCTTACAGAAATAGGCTCCAGGTGTAAAAACCAGTACGGGGCTACATTTTCTGCGTGCTCCACATAAGTCACATCAAACTCACTCATCAAACTTCACTCTCTCCTTCCATTCTCCACTGCCTCTACCATTGTGTTCTCTGGATCTCAGAGTCTAAAGGCAGGCGCAATAGTTTCCACTGAGGGGTTGGAAGAGGTGTACAAGCAGCACAAATAGCTTCTGCGCTGCGCAGGCCATTTCTCTGCATTTTAGAGTCTAAGGGAAAGCGCTAGTGTTCCCGCAAAGAGCTGCAACAGCTGCAGAATATGTGTTGTCTTGGCACATGTTTGCAATCCACCATGATGGATCCTTAGTGAAACCAAACTGTGGTTCTGCTTCAAACATCTCACCCTGCTTGGCCACAAAGCTTTCGCTGACATGTCCCATTGCCTTTTTATTGCTGCGTTTCATTTTCAGAGTTTGTACGGAATCATTGCACTTTGCTTCTAAGCTGAACGTCCATACTGCTGGAGTCTCATATGTCCATTTTCTTCTCACACAAATAAACTGCTTCCTTTAAAACATGCTGATGCGACCTGCTTTCTTGCTCAGCTGTAATTTTAGGGGTGTTCTCTGTCCCGCTTACAGTCTGAATCTAAACTAAGAAGTTTATGGGACACAGATGTGCCAAGACAAATAGTTTGCTTGGACCTTGCCACGTGTATTCAAAAGTATCCTTTCACTCCACCATCAAGTCTCTGCTTTACATCCTGCAAACTTCACACACACATACATACATACTGGAATGAGGCACTTTCTTTCTTTCTTTCTTTCTTTCTCAGCTACACTCACCTATCCCCCACGCTAACTTCTTTACCGCTTTTCTCTTGGCCTTGCTATGCATACTTTTCCTCTTAAGACACCCATTGTCTGGCCTACCCCTTCCCTACATTGCCTTGCCTTTCCTTTCCTATCCAACCTTGCATTTCTTTGTCATTCCTGGCCATTGTTTTCCTCTTCCTTCCTGACCCATCCATGTCTTTCCCTTGCCCTTCCTACCAGTCCAGTGCCTTGCACCACCCATCCCCCTTGCCACTTTGTCCAGTTTCCCTTCCCCTTTGTCCAGCTCCAATCTTTCATTTCCTTCTCCTTCTAGGACTCTCATTGCCTTGCTTGCCTCTCCTTTGTCTTGCCTGGCAAAGCCACCACTTTTCTTGGCGTTACCTTTGAACCTCTCCTCTCCCTTGCCTTGCATTCCCTTGCTCACTCGTCCCCCACCTGGAATTCAATACCCCTCTTTTTGCGGAATTTCTTCATCTTGCCTTGCCCTGCCTGCTTCTCCTAGGACTCTCAAGGCTTTCACGTACCTCCAGCGTTTCAGGAGCATGTGAGAGGAAGCCCAAAAGAGGTCACGTGCAAGCACACCCATCTGTCCTGGCAGCTTGCTTCTGGCACCTATCCTTACATGTCTTGAATTTTGGACATAAAATTCACATTTCACCTTTGCGCTTCAGGACCAGAATGACAGTTCTTTTGTATACCAAGGAAAGCAGGTAATCCAAGTGTTTTAGGTGCAGATTAGAGATGGCCCATGTGAGATCAAGGCCAGCCAGAGAAGTCTGTCCTAGCCCCTTTTGTGTACCAGCAGTCTTTGAATGTACCTCTCATTTGTCTTGCCTTGGTGACCCAAAAGTTTCCTTGCCTTGCCCTGCCTTGCCTCCCTAGCCTTGCACTCCCTCCAGTGCCTACGCCCACACTTGACCTGCCTACTGCTTTCCTCCAGGGAAACCTAGCCTTGCCTAGGCCTTCCTGTTTCTGCCTGGCCTTCCTATGCCCATCCTTGCCTAGAAGTTCTGGGCCTTCTCTCACCTACCACTCCATTTGCTTGCCCCTCATGGCTCCAGCCTTGTCAGCTTCTCCCTTGACTTGCCTACAATTGCGCCTACACTTGGTTTGCATTGCAAAGAGCGGTAGGCAAGGCAAAGCAAAGCAAGGAAGGTCTTTCTAGGTCTTGCCAGGCAAGGCACACATAAGCAAGCAAGCAAAACAAGAGTAGACTAGCCACAGCATCAAAGGCAAGGCAAGGCCAAGTGACTCTGAGTGCCTTTCCTTGGCAAGTAAAAGATATAGTGACAATGTAATAGGGCAGGCGTTAAAGGTACCATGAGGAGGTATAGTCCAGCAAGATATTTATGTCGTAGACCCTTCTGTGCAGGAGCCATTGTTGGACATAGTACAGGACATGGCATACAGTTTGGCTTGGTAAGTTCCTGAAGAAGAATGGCAATTCTTTCTCATGGGAAGGAAAGCACGTAGCCCCAGAGTTGGAGGTGCAGATAAGAAGCTGTGTCGCGCAGCTCAAGGACGACAGCAGCTTCTTGTGCCGGCATATTTGGAAGCACTCCCTCAATTTGTACAGTCATTGAGTCAGTATCCATCTTTGGAAGGCTGTCTGCCTCTAGTAAGAGTGTTCTGACACCATTGTATGGGATCAGTCACTGGATGTTTTGGATTTTGGAGGAGGGGATGCCATTTCTCTTGAAATGAGCTTCTTGTTCTTCTCTTTGGCAAAGAAATTAAGTTTGGATGGGCCCTTTGGGTGGTCTCAGCGAATTTAAAGGTTTTTCCCAAGAGGTTTCCCTGTGGGTTAGAGCTGTTGAAATGACAGTGGGAATCTAGACACCAAGTTGTTGAGCTTTTTGTCCTTGTAGCTTTAGTGTGTGAGTAGTCCCTGTTGCCATGCTGCTTGGATCTTGACTCTGAGACTGAAAGCTTAGGAGAGTAGAGAAGAAAAGAAAAGTGCCAATAGCAGGGTGTGTGTTCATTGTTTGATGGGTGAAGCTGAAATTGTAGGCAGCAAAGAACTTTCTCTCTCCGCTGGCACATTTGTTGAGCGGATGTCTTTGAGTTTGTTACCGGACTCTGCGAGAGTGAAAATGTTTGTTAGGGCAGAGGATTTCGTGTTGCCCTTTGAGTGTGGTGCAAAAGTGTTTGCACACTTGGAGGGGGAAGATCAGCAAAGTCTTTTTTTCCTGGCACAGTTAACTTGAGAGCAGGGACGTTTCCACCTCGGCTCTGTCCTTTGGAGCTGGCCTCGGTGCGTTTCCTTCTTTTGTTAGTCGACAGCGCCATCGTGTGGTTATTTTGATGAGCGCTGGCAGACGGTGCCAGGGAAAAAGCCAAGCTGTTTGCGGCTCCGGCCTCATTGGTGTAGGAGCAGCGCAGGGAAGAACTCCGCTGGGGGTCCTGGCTCTTAGAGACTGAGAGAATGTGATCCTGTATGTAGCACAGAAGGAAGTGGAATTGTTTCATTGTGGGCTGTGCAGTTTATAAGCTGCAAATGAAAAGGCAATTGCAGCGCAGCCTCTTCTTTTCTGTGTGATCAGCTGCTCAACATGTAACTCGCACACACTGAACTGCATCCACCTCCCTGGAGATATAAAATGTGTATATCACTTTCCTCAAACTCTATGTATTACCTTGCACTCTAGCAGATCCCAAACCGCTTCAAAACGTCCAGCAGCTACTCAAAAAGAAAAAGTCCAACAAAAAGCTAGTGCTGGCCTTTAGAGTGCCTTTGCAGTCCGTAAAATAGACGAAATGCACTAGGGCTTTGAATGCTTCTTCCCAACTATATAAATTCTCTCCAAGTGGCAAAGTCCATCATTACAGCAAAATTTTTCAGCTGGAGTTCTGACTGAGAGATGTGCCAGGACAGAAGGCATTTGCTGACCTACCCTTTTTCCCTGTGTAACTTGGTATTTGCAGTACAATTATTTTCAGTGTCGCTGTGTCCAAGCAGCTAGAGATTACACAGATAGAAGTGTCAAGAGAGATGCTGCTAAAGTACGCCCTTCTTATAGCAGCATTTAAATGGCACACGACGCCTTGCTGCTTTTTCTTTCCCAGAGAGACCTGCTGTCAATTTTTTCACTCTGGCTTCTTGATCAAAAATGTCCACCTGAAATGTCTTACAGAAATAGGCTCCAGGTGTAAAAACCAGTACGGGGCTACATTTTCGGCGTGCTCCACATAAGTCACATCAAACTCACTCATCAAACTTCACTCTCTCCTTCCATTCTCCACTGCCTCTACCATTGTGTTCTCTGGATCTCAGAGTCTAAAGGCAGGCGCAATAGTTTCCACTGAGGGGTTGGAAGAGGTGTACAAGCAGCACAAATAGCTTCTGCGCTGCGCAGGCCATTTCTCTGCATTTTAGAGTCTAAGGGAAAGCGCTAGTGTTCCTGCGGAGAGCTGCAACAGCTGCAGAATATGTGTTGTCTTGGCACATGTTTGCAATCCACCATGATGGATCCTTAGTGAAACCAAACTGTGGTTCTGCTTCAAACATCTCACCCTGCTTGGCCACAAAGCTTTCGCTGACATGTCCCATTGCCTTTTTATTGCTGCCTTTCATTTTCAGAGTTTGTACGGAATCATTGCACTTTGCTTCTAAGCTGAACGTCGATACTGCTGGAGTCTCATATGTCCATTTTCTTCTCACACAAAAAAACTGCTTCCTTTAAAACATGCTGATGCGACCTGCTTTCTTGCTCAGCTGTAATTTTAGGGGTGTTCTCTGTCCCGCTTACAGTCTGAATCTAAACTAAGAAGTTTATGGGACACAGATGTGCCAAGACAAATAGTTTGCTTGGACCTTGCCACGTGTATTCAAAAGCATCCTTTCACGCCACCATCAAGTCACTGCTTCCTTCTGCTTTACATCCTGCAAACTTCACACACACATACATACATACAAACTGGAATGAGGCACTTTCTTTCTTTCTTTCTTTCTCAGCTACACTCACCTATCCCCCACGCTAACTTCTTTACCGCTTTTCTCTTGGCCTTGCTATGCATACTTTTCCTCTTAAGACACCCATTGGCTGGCCTACCCCTTCCCTACATTGCCTTGCCTTTCCTTTCCTATCCAACTTTGCATTTCTTTGTCATTCCTGGCCATTGTTTTCCTCTTCCTTCCTTACCCATCCATGTCTTTCCCTTGCCCTTCCTACCAGTCCAGTGCCTTGCACCACCCATCCCCCTTGCCACTTTGTCCAGTTTCCCTTCCCTTTTGTCAAGCTCCAATGTTTCATTTCCTTCTCCTTCTAGGACTCTCATTGCCTTGCTTGCCTCTCCTTTGTCTTGCCTGGCAAAGCCACCACTTTTCTTGGCGTTACCTTTGAACCTCTCCTCTCCCTTGCCTTGCATTCCCTTGCTCACTCGTCCCCCACCTGGAATTCAATACCCCTCTTTTTGCGGCATTTCTTCATCTTGCCTTGCCCTGCCTGCTTCTCCTAGGACTCTCAAGGCTTTCACGTACCTCCAGCGTTTCAGGAGCATGTGAGAAGAAGCCCAAAAGAGGTCACGTGCAAGCACACCCATCTGTCCTGGCAGCTTGCTTCTGGCACCTATCCTTACATGTCTTGAATTTTGGACATAAAATTCACATTTCACCTTTGCGCTTCAGGACCAGAATGACAGTTCTTTTGTATACCAAGGAAAGCAGGTAATCCAAGTGTTTTAGGTGCAGATTAGAGATGGCCCATGTGAGATCACGTCCAGCCAGAGAAGTCTGTCCTAGCCCCTTTTGTGTACCAGCAGTCTTAGAATGTACCTCTCATTTGTCTTGCCTTGGTGACCCAAAAGTTTCCTTGCCTTGCCCTGCCTTGCCTCCCTAGCCTTGCACTCCCTCCAGTGCCTACGCCCACCCTTGACCTGCCCACACTTGACTGCTTTCCTCCAGGGAAACCTAGCCTTGCCTAGGCCTTCCTGTTTCTGCCTGGCCTTCCTATGCCCATCCTTGCCTAGAAGTTCTGGGCCTTCTCTCACCTACCACTCCATTTGCTTGCCCCTCATGGCTCCAGCCTTGTCAACTTCTCCCTTGACTTGCCTACAATTGCGCCTACACTTGGTTTGCATTGCAAAGAGCGGTAGGCAAGGCAAAGCAAAGCAAGGAAGGTCTTTCTAGGTCTTGCCAGGCAAGGCACACATAAGCAAGCAAGCAAAACAAGAGTAGACTAGCCACAGCATCAAAGGCAAGGCAAGGCCAAGTGACTCTGAGTGCCTTTCCTTGGCAAGTAAAAGATATAGTGACAATGTAATAGGGCAGGCGTTAAAGGTACCATGAGGAGGTATAGTCCAGCAAGATATTTATGTCGTAGACCCTTCTGTGCAGGAGCCATTGTTGGACATAGTACAGGACATGGCATACAGCTTGGCTTGGTAAGTTCCTGAAGGAGAATGGCAATGCTTTCTCATGGGAAGGAAAGCACGTAGCCCCAGAGTTGGAGGTGCAGATAAGAAGCTGTGTCACGCAGCTCAAGGACGACAGCAGCTTCTTGTGCCGGCATATTTGGAAGCACTCCCTCAATTTGTACAGATATTGAGTCAGTATCCATCTTTGGAAGGCTGTCTGCCTCTAGTAAGAGTGTTCTGACACCATTGTATGGGATCAGTCACTGGATGTTTTGGATTTTGGAGGAGGGGATGCCCTTTCTCTTGAAATGAGCTTCTTGTTCTTCTCTTTGGCAAAGAAATTAAGTTTGGATGGGCACTTTGGGTGGTCTCAGTGAATTTAAAGGTTTTTCCCAAGAGGTTTCCCTGTGGGTTAGAGCTGTTGAACTGACAGTGGGAATCTAGACACCAAGTTGTTGAGCTTTTTGTCCTTGTAGCTTTAGTGTGTGAGTAGTCCCTGTTGCCATGCTGCTTGGATCTTGACTCTGAGACTGAAAGCTTAGGAGCGTAGAGCTGAAAAGAAAAGTGCCAATAGCAGGGTGTGTGTTCATTGTTTGATGGGTGAAGCTGAAATTGTAGGCAGCAAAGAACTTTCTCTCTCCGCTGGCACATTTGTTGAGCGGATGTCTTTGAGTTTGTTACCGGACTCTGCGAGAGTGAAAATGTTTGTTAGGGCAGAGGATTTCGTGTTGCCCTTTGAGTGTGGTGCAAAAGTGTTTGCACAGTTGGAGGGGGAAGATCAGCAAAGTCTTTTTTTCCTGGCACAGTTAATTTGAGAGCAGGGACGTTTCCAACTCGGCTCTGTCCTTTGGAGCTGGCCTCGGTGCGTTTCCTTCTTTTGTTAGTCGACAGCGCCATCGTGTGGTTATTTTGATGAGCGCTGGCAGACGGTGCCAGGGAAAAAGCCAAGCTGTTTGCGGCTCCGGCCTCATTGGTGTAGGAGCAGCGCAGGGAAGAGCTCCGCTGGGGGTCCTGGCTCTTAGAGACTGAGAGAATGTGATCCTGTATGTAGCACAGAAGGAAGTGGAATTGTTTCATTGTGGGCTGTGCAGTTTATAAGCTGCAAATGAAAAGGCAATTGCAGCGCAGCCTCTTCTTTTCTGTGTGATCAGCTGCTCAACATGTAACTCGCACACACTGAACTGCATCCACCTCCCTGGAGATATAAAATGTGTATATCACTTTCCTCAAACTCTATGTATTACCTTGCACTCTAGCAGATCCCAAACCGCTTCAAAACGTCCAGCAGCTACTCAAAAAGTCCAACAAAAAGCTAGTGCTGGCCTTTAGAGTGCCTTTGCAGTCCGTAAAATAGACGAAATGCACTAGGGCTTTGAATGCTTCTTCCCAACTATATAAATTCTCTCCAAGTGGCAAAGTCCATCATTACAGCAAAATTTTTCAGCTGGAGTTCTGACTGAGAGATGTGCCAGGACAGAAGGCATTTGCTGACCTACCCTTTTTCCCTGTGTAACTTGGTATTTGCAGTACAATTATTTTCAGTGTCGCTGTGTCCAAGCAGCTAGAGATTACACAGATAGAAGTGTCAAGAGAGATGCTGCTAAAGTACGCCCTTCTTATAGCAGCATTTAAATGGCACACGACGCCTTGCTGCTTTTTCTTTCCCAGAGAGACCTGCTGTCAATTTTTTCACTCTGGCTTCTTGATCAAAAATGTCCACCTGAAATGTCTTACAGAAATAGGCTCCAGGTGTAAAAACCAGTACGGGGCTACATTTTCTGCGTGCTCCACATAAGTCACATCAAACTCACTCATCAAACTTCACTCTCTCCTTCCATTCTCCACTGCCTCTACCATTGTGTTCTCTGGATCTCAGAGTCTAAAGGCAGGCGCAATAGTTTCCACTGAGGGGTTGGAAGAGGTGTACAAGCAGCACAAATAGCTTCTGCGCTGCGCAGGCCATTTCTCTGCATTTTAGAGTCTAAGGGAAAGCGCTAGTGTTCCCGCAAAGAGCTGCAACAGCTGCAGAATATGTGTTGTCTTGGCACATGTTTGCAATCCACCATGATGGATCCTTAGTGAAACCAAACTGTGGTTCTGCTTCAAACATCTCACCCTGCTTGGCCACAAAGCTTTCGCTGACATGTCTCATTGCCTTTTTATTGCTGCGTTTCATTTTCAGAGTTTGTACGGAATCATTGCGCTTTGCTTCTAAGCTGAACGTCGATACTGCTGGTGTCTCATATGTCCATTTTCTTCTCACACAAAAAAACTGCTTCCTTTAAAACATGCTGATGCGACCTGCTTTCTTGCTCAGCTGTAATTTTAGGGGTGTTCTCTGTCCCGCTTACAGTCTGAATCTAAACTAAGAAGTTTATGGGACACAGATGTGCCAAGACAAATAGTTTGCTTGGACCTTGCCACGTGTATTCAAAAGCATCCTTTCACTCCACCATCAAGTCACTGCTTTCTTCTGCTTTACATCCTGCGAACTTCACACACACATACATACATACATACTGGAATGAGGCACTTTGTTTCTTTCTTTCTCAGCTACACTCACCTATCCCCCACGCTAACTTCTTTACGGCTTTTCTCTTGGCCTTGCTATGCATACTTTTCCTCTTAAGACACCCATTGTCTGGCCTACCCCTTCCCTACATTGCCTTGCCTTTCCTTTCCTATCCAACCTTGCATTTCTTTGTCATTCCTGGCCATTGTTTTCCTCTTCCTTCCTGACCCATCCATGTCTTTACCTTGCCCTTCCTACCAGTCCAGTGCCTTGCACCACCCATCCCCCTTGCCACTTTGTCCAGTTTCCCTTCCCCTTTGTCCAGCTCCAATCTTTCATTTCCTTCTCCTTCTAGGACTCTCATTGCCTTGCTTGCCTCTCCTTTGTCTTGCCTGGCAAAGCCACCACTTTTCTTGGCGTTACCTTTGAACCTCTCCTCTCCCTTGCCTTGCATTCCCTTGCTCACTCGTCCCCCACCTGGAATTCAATACCCCTCTTTTTGCGGCATTTCTTCATCTTGCCTTGCCCTGCCTGCTTCTCCTAGGACTCTCAAGGCTTTCACGTACCTCCAGCGTTTCAGGAGCATGTGAGAGGAAGCCCAAAAGAGGTCACGTGCAAGCACACCCATCTGTCCTGGCAGCTTGCTTCTGGCACCTATCCTTACATGTCTTGAATTTTGGACATAAAATTCACATTTCACCTTTGCGCTTCAGGACCAGAATGACAGTTCTTTTGTATACCAAGGAAAGCAGGTAATCCAAGTGTATTAGGTGCAGATTAGAGATGGCCCATGTGAGATCAAGGCCAGCCAGAGAAGTCTGTCCTAGCCCCTTTTGTGTACCAGCAGTCTTTGAATGTACCTCTCATTTGTCTTGCCTTGGTGACCCAAAAGTTTCCTTGCCTTGCCCTGCCTTGCCTCCCTAGCCTTGCACTCCCTCCAGTGCCTACGCCCACCCTTGACCTGCCCACACTTGACTGCTTTCCTCCGGGGAAACCTAGCCTTGCCTAGGCCTTCCTGTTTCTGCCTGGCCTTCCTATGCCCATCCTTGCCTAGAAGTTCTGGGCCTTCTCTCACCTACCACTCCATTTGCTTGCCCCTCATGGCTCCAGCCTTGTCAGCTTCTCCCTTGACTTGCCTACAATTGCGCCTACACTTGGTTTGCATTGCAAAGAGCGGTAGGCAAGGCAAAGCAAAGCAAGGAAGGTCTTTCTAGGTCTTGCCAGGCAAGGCACACATAAGCAAGCAAGCAAAACAAGAGTAGACTAGCCACAGCATCAAAGGCAAGGCAAGGCCAAGTGACTCTGAGTGCCTTTCCTTGGCAAGTAAAAGATATAGTGACAATGTAATAGGGCAGGCGTTAAAGGTACCATGAGGAGGTATAGTCCAGCAAGATATTTATGTCGTAGACCCTTCTGTGCAGGAGCCATTGTTGGACATAGTACAGGACATGGCATACAGTTTGGCTTGGTAAGTTCCTGAAGGAGAATGGCAATGCTTTCTCATGGGAAGGAAAGCACGTAGCCCCAGAGTTGGAGGTGCAGATAAGAAGCTGTGTCGCGCAGCTCAAGGACGACAGCAGCTTCTTGTGCCGGCATATTTGGAAGCACTCCCTTAATTTGTTCAGTCATTGAGTCAGTATCCACCTTTGGAAGGCTGTCTGCCTCTAGTAAGAGTGTTCTGACACCATTGTATGGGATCAGTCACTGGATGTTTTGGATTTTGGAGGAGGGGATGCCATTTCTCTTGAAATGAGCTTCTTGTTCTTCTCTTTGGCAAAGAAATTAAGTTTGGATGGGCACTTTGGGTGGTCTCAGTGAATTTAAAGGTTTTTCCCAAGAGGTTTCCCTGTGGGTTAGAGCTGTTGAACTGACAGTGGGAATCTAGACAGCAAGTTGTTGAGCTTTTTGTCCTTGTAGCTTTAGTGTGTGAGTAGTCCCTGTTGCCATGCTGCTTGGATCTTGACTCTGAGACTGAAAGCTTAGGAGCGTAGAGCTGAAAAGAAAAGTGTCAATAGCAGGGTGTGTGTTCATTGTTTGATGGGTGAAGTTGAAATTGTAGGCAGCAAAGAACTTTCTCTCTCAGCTGGCACATTTGTTGAGCGGATGTCTTTGAGTTTGTTACCGGACTCTGCGAGAGTGAAAATGTTTGTTAGGGCAGAGGATTTCGTGTTGCCCTTTGAGTGTGGTGCAAAAGTGTTTGCACACTTGGAAGGGGAAGATCAGCAAAGTCTTTTTTTCCTGGCACAGTTAATTTGAGAGCAGGGACGTTTCCAACTCGGCTCTGTCCTTTGGAGCTGGCCTCGGTGCGTTTCCTTCTTTTGTTAGTCGACAGCGCCATCGTGTGGTTATTTTGATGAGCGCTGGCAGACGGTGCCAGGGAAAAAGCCAAGCTGTTTGCGGCTCCGGCCTCATTGGTGTAGGAGCAGCGCAGGGAAGAGCTCCGCTGGGGGTCCTGGCTCTTAGAGACTGAGAGAATGTGATCCTGTATGTAGCACAGAAGGAAGTGGAATTGTTTCATTGTGGGCTGTGCAGTTTATAAGCTGCAAATGAAAAGGCAATTGCAGCGCAGCCTCTTCTTTTCTGTGTGATCAGCTGCTCAACATGTAACTCGCACACACTGAACTGCATCCACCTCCCTGGAGATATAAAATGTGTATATCACTTTCCTCAAACTCTATGTATTACCTTGCACTCTAGCAGATCCCAAACCGCTTCAAAACGTCCAGCAGCTACTCAAAAAGAAAAAGTCCAACAAAAAGCTAGTGCTGGCCTTTAGTGTGCCTTTGCAGTCCGTAAAATAGACGAAATGCACTAGGGCTTTGAATGCTTCTTCCCAACTATATAAATTCTCTCCAAGTGGCAAAGTCCATCATTACAGCAAAATTTTTCAGCTGGAGTTCTGACTGAGAGATGTGCCAGGACAGAAGGCATTTGCTGACCTACCCTTTTTCCCTGTGTAACTTGGTATTTGCAGTACAATTATTTTCAGTGTCGCTGTGTCCAAGCAGCTAGAGATTACACAGATAGAAGTGTCAAGAGAGATGCTGCTAAAGTACGCCCTTCTTATAGCAGCATTTAAATGGCACACGACGCCTTGCTGCTTTTTCTTTCCCAGAGAGACCTGCTGTCAATTTTTTCACTCTGGCTTCTTGATCAAAAATGTCCACCTGAAATGTCTTACAGAAATAGGCTCCAGGTGTAAAAACCAGTACGGGGCTACATTTTCTGCGTGCTCCACATAAGTCACATCAAACTCACTCATCAAACTTCACTCTCTCCTTCCATTCTCCACCACTGCCTCTACCATTGTGTTCTCTGGATCTCAGAGTCTAAAGGCAGGCGCAATAGTTTCCACTGAGGGGTTGGAAGAGGTGTACAAGCAGCACAAATAGCTTCTGCGCTGCACAGGCCATTTCTCTGCATTTTAGAGTCTAAGGGAAAGTGCTAGTGTTCCTGCGGAGAGCTGCAACAGCTGCAGAATATGTGTTGTCTTGGCACATGTTTGCAATCCACCATGATGGATCCTTAGTGAAACCAAACTGTGGTTCTGCTTCAAACATCTCACCCTGCTTGGCCACAAAGCTTTCGCTGACATGTCCCATTGCCTTTTTATTGCTGCGTTTCATTTTCAGAGTTTGTACGGAATCATTGCACTTTGCTTCTAAGCTGAACGTCGATACTGCTGGAGTCTCATATGTCCATTTTCTTCTCACACAAAAAAACTGCTTCCTTTAAAACATGCTGATGCGACCTGCTTTCTTGCTCAGCTGTAATTTTAGGGGTGTTCTCTGTCCCGCTTACAGTCTGAATCTAAACTAAGAAGTTTATGGGACACAGATGTGCCAAGACAAATAGTTTGCTTGGACCTTGCCACGTGTATTCAAAAGCATCCTTTCACTCCACCATCAAGTCTCTGCTTTACATCCTGCAAACTTCACACACACATACATACATACATACTGGAATGAGGCACTTTCTTTCTTTCTTTCTTTCTGTCTTTCTCAGCTACACTCACCTATCCCCCACGCTAACTTCTTTACCGCTTTTCTCTTGGCCTTGCTATGCATACTTTTCCTCTTAAGACACCCATTGTCTGGCCTACCCCTTCCCTACATTGCCTTGCCTTTCCTTTCCTATCCAACCTTGCATTTCTTTGTCATTCCTGGCCATTGTTTTCCTCTTCCTTCCTGACCCATCCATGTCTTTCCCTTGCCCTTCCTACCAGTCCAGTGCCTTGCACCACCCATCCCCCTTGCCACTTTGTCCAGTTTCCCTTCCCCTTTGTCCAGCTCCAATCTTTCATTTCCTTCTCCTTCTAGGACTCTCATTGCCTTGCTTGCCTCTCCTTTGTCTTGCCTGGCAAAGGCACCACTTTTCTTGGCGTTACCTTTGAACCTCTCCTCTCCCTTGCCTTGCATTCCCTTGCTCACTCGTCCCCCACCTGGAATTCAATACCCCTCTTTTTGCGGAATTTCTTCATCTTGCCTTGCCCTGCCTGCTTCTCCTAGGACTCTCAAGGCTTTCACGTACCTCCAGCGTTTCAGGAGCATGTGAGAGGAAGCCCAAAAGAGGTCACGTGCAAGCACACCCATCTGTCCTGGCAGCTTGCTTCTGGCACCTATCCTTACATGTCTTGAATTTTGGACATAAAATTCACATTTCACCTTTGCGCTTCAGGACCAGAATGACAGTTCTTTTGTATACCAAGGAAAGCAGGTAATCCAAGTGTTTTAGGTGCAGATTAGAGATGGCCCATGTGAGATCAAGGCCAGCCAGAGAAGTCTGTCCTAGCCCCTTTTGTGTACCAGCAGTCTTTGAATGTACCTCTCATTTGTCTTGCCTTGGTGACCCCAAAGTTTCCTTGCCTTGCCCTGCCTTGCCTCCCTAGCCTTGCACTCCCTCCAGTGCCTACGCCCACACTTGACCTGCCTACTGCTTTCCTCCAGGGAAACCTAGCCTTGCCTAGGCCTTCCTGTTTCTGCCTGGCCTTCCTATGCCCATCCTTGCCTAGAAGTTCTGGGCCTTCTCTCACCTACCACTCCATTTGCTTGCCCCTCATGGCTCCAGCCTTGTCAGCTTCTCCCTTGACTTGCCTACAATTGCGCCTACACTTGGTTTGCATTGCAAAGAGCGGTAGGCAAGGCAAAGCAAAGCAAGGAAGGTCTTTCTAGGTCTTGCCAGGCAAGGCACACATAAGCAAGCAAGCAAAACAAGAGTAGACTAGCCACAGCATCAAAGGCAAGGCAAGGCCAAGTGACTCTGAGTGCCTTTCCTTGGCAAGTAAAAGATATAGTGACAATGTAATAGGGCAGGCGTTAAAGGTACCATGAGGAGGTATAGTCCAGCAAGATATTTATGTCGTAGACCCTTCTGTGCAGGAGCCATTGTTGGACATAGTACAGGACATGGCATACAGTTTGGCTTGGTAAGTTCCTGAAGGAGAATGGCAATGCTTTCTCATGGGAAGGAAAGCACGTAGCCCCAGAGTTGGAGGTGCAGATAAGAAGCTGTGTCGCGCAGCTCAAGGACGACAGCAGCTTCTTGTGCCAGCATATTTGGAAGCACTCCCTCAATTTGTACAGTCATTGAGTCAGTATCCATCTTTGGAAGGCTGTCTGCCTCTAGTAAGAGTGTTCTGACACCATTGTATGGGATCAGTCACTGGATGTTTTGGATTTTGGAGGAGGGGATGCCATTTCTCTTGAAATGAGCTTCTTGTTCTTCTCTTTGGCAAAGAAATTAAGTTTGGATGGGCACTTTGGGTGGTCTCAGTGAATTTAAAGGTTTTTCCCAAGAGGTTTCCCTGTGGGTTAGAGCTGTTGAACTGACAGTGGGAATCTAGACACCAAGTGGTTGAACTTTTTGTCCTTGTAGCTTTAGTGTGTGAGTAGTCCCTGTTGCCGTGCTGCTTGGATCTTGACTCTGAGACTGAAAGCTTAAGAGCGCAGAGCTGAAAAGAAAAGTGCCAATAGCAGGGTGTGTGTTCATTGTTTGATGGGTGAAGCTGAAATTGTAGGCAGCAAAGAACTTTCTCTCTCCGCTGGCACATTTGTTGAGTGGATGTCTTTGAGTTTGTTACCGGACTCTGCGAGAGTGAAAATGTTTGTTAGGGCAGAGGATTTCGTGTTGCCCTTTGAGTGTGGTGCAAAAGTGTTTGCACACTTGGAGGGGGAAGATCAGCAAAGTCTTTTTTTCCTGGCACAGTTAATTTGAGAGCAGGGACGTTTCCAACTCGGCTCTGTCCTTTGGAGCTGGCCTCGGTGCGTTTCCTTCTTTTGTTAGTCGACAGCGCCATCGTGTGGTTTTTTTGATGAGCGCTGGCAGACGGTGCCAGGGAAAAAGCCAAGCTGTTTGCGGCTCCGGCCTCATTGGTGTAGGAACAGCGCAGGGAAGAGCTCTGCTGGGGGTCCAGGCTCTTAGAGACGGAGAGAATGTGATCCTGTATGTAGCACAGAAGGAAGTGGAATTGTTTCATTGTGGGCTGTGCAGTTTATAAGCTGCAAATGAAAAGGCAATTGCAGCGCAGCCTCTTCTTTTCTGTGTGATCAGCTGCTCAACATGTAACTCGCACACACTGAACTGCATCCACCTCCCTGGAGATATAAAATGTGTATATCACTTTCCTCAAACTCTATGTATTACCTTGCACTCTAGCAGATCCCAAACCGCTTCAAAACGTCCAGCAGCTACTCAAAAAGAAAAAGTCCAACAAAAAGCTAGTGCTGGCCTTTAGTGTGCCTTTGCAGTCCGTAAAATAGACGAAATGCACTAGGGCTTTGAATGCTTCTTCCCAACTATATAAATTCTCTCCAAGTGGCAAAGTCCATCATTACAGCAAAATTTTTCAGCTGGAGTTCTGACTGAGAGATGTGCCAGGACAGAAGGCATTTGCTGACCTACCCTTTTTCCCTGTGTAACTTGGTATTTGCAGTACAATTATTTTCAGTGTCGCTGTGTCCAAGCAGCTAGAGATTACACAGATAGAAGTGTCAAGAGAGATGCTGCTAAAGTACGCCCTTCTTATAGCAGCATTTAAATGGCACACGACGCCTTGCTGCTTTTTCTTTCCCAGAGAGACCTGCTGTCAATTTTTTCACTCTGGCTTCTTGATCAAAAATGTCCACCTGAAATGTCTTACAGAAATAGGCTCCAGGTGTAAAAACCAGTACGGGGCTACATTTTCTGCGTGCTCCACATAAGTCACATCAAACTCACTCATCAAACTTCACTCTCTCCTTCCATTCTCCACCACTGCCTCTACCATTGTGTTCTCTGGATCTCAGAGTCTAAAGGCAGGCGCAATAGTTTCCACTGAGGGGTTGGAAGAGGTGTACAAGCAGCACAAATAGCTTCTGCGCTGCACAGGCCATTTCTCTGCATTTTAGAGTCTAAGGGAAAGTGCTAGTGTTCCTGCGGAGAGCTGCAACAGCTGCAGAATATGTGTTGTCTTGGCACATGTTTGCAATCCACCATGATGGATCCTTAGTGAAACCAAACTGTGGTTCTGCTTCAAACATCTCACCCTGCTTGGCCACAAAGCTTTCGCTGACATGTCCCATTGCCTTTTTATTGCTGCGTTTCATTTTCAGAGTTTGTACGGAATCATTGCACTTTGCTTCTAAGCTGAACGTCGATACTGCTGGAGTCTCATATGTCCATTTTCTTCTCACACAAAAAAACTGCTTCCTTTAAAACATGCTGATGCGACCTGCTTTCTTGCTCAGCTGTAATTTTAGGGGTGTTCTCTGTCCCGCTTACAGTCTGAATCTAAACTAAGAAGTTTATGGGACACAGATGTGCCAAGACAAATAGTTTGCTTGGACCTTGCCACGTGTATTCAAAAGCATCCTTTCACTCCACCATCAAGTCTCTGCTTTACATCCTGCAAACTTCACACACACATACATACATACATACTGGAATGAGGCACTTTCTTTCTTTCTTTCTTTCTGTCTTTCTCAGCTACACTCACCTATCCCCCACGCTAACTTCTTTACCGCTTTTCTCTTGGCCTTGCTATGCATACTTTTCCTCTTAAGACACCCATTGTCTGGCCTACCCCTTCCCTACATTGCCTTGCCTTTCCTTTCCTATCCAACCTTGCATTTCTTTGTCATTCCTGGCCATTGTTTTCCTCTTCCTTCCTGACCCATCCATGTCTTTCCCTTGCCCTTCCTACCAGTCCAGTGCCTTGCACCACCCATCCCCCTTGCCACTTTGTCCAGTTTCCCTTCCCCTTTGTCCAGCTCCAATCTTTCATTTCCTTCTCCTTCTAGGACTCTCATTGCCTTGCTTGCCTCTCCTTTGTCTTGCCTGGCAAAGGCACCACTTTTCTTGGCGTTACCTTTGAACCTCTCCTCTCCCTTGCCTTGCATTCCCTTGCTCACTCGTCCCCCACCTGGAATTCAATACCCCTCTTTTTGCGGCATTTCTTCATCTTGCCTTGCCCTGCCTGCTTGTCCTAGGACTCTCAAGGCTTTCACGTACCTCCAGCGTTTCAGGAGCATGTGAGAGGAAGCCCAAAAGAGGTCACGTGCAAGCACACCCATCTGTCCTGGCAGCTTGCTTCTGGCACCTATCCTTACATGTCTTGAATTTTGGACATAAAATTCACATTTCACCTTTGCGCTTCAGGACCAGAATGACAGTTCTTTTGTATACCAAGGAAAGCAGGTAATCCAAGTGTTTTAGGTGCAGATTAGAGATGGCCCATGTGAGATCAAGGCCAGACAGAGAAGTCTGTCCTAGCCCCTTTTGTGTACCAGCAGTCTTTGAATGTACCTCTCATTTGTCTTGCCTTGGTGACCCCAAAGTTTCCTTGCCTTGCCCTGCCTTGCCTCCCTAGCCTTGCACTCCCTCCAGTGCCTACGCCCACACTTGACCTGCCTACTGCTTTCCTCCAGGGAAACCTAGCCTTGCCTAGGCCTTCCTGTTTCTGCCTGGCCTTCCTATGCCCATCCTTGCCTAGAAGTTCTGGGCCTTCTCTCACCTACCACTCCATTTGCTTGCCCCTCATGGCTCCAGCCTTGTCAGCTTCTCCCTTGACTTGCCTACAATTGCGCCTACACTTGGTTTGCATTGCAAAGAGCGGTAGGCAAGGCAAAGCAAAGCAAGGAAGGTCTTTCTAGGTCTTGCCAGGCAAGGCACACATAAGCAAGCAAGCAAAACAAGAGTAGACTAGCCACAGCATCAAAGGCAAGGCAAGGCCAAGTGACTCTGAGTGCCTTTCCTTGGCAAGTAAAAGATATAGTGACAATGTAATAGGGCAGGCGTTAAAGGTACCATGAGGAGGTATAGTCCAGCAAGATATTTATGTCGTAGACCCTTCTGTGCAGGAGCCATTGTTGGACATAGTACAGGACATGGCATACAGTTTGGCTTGGTAAGTTCCTGAAGGAGAATGGCAATGCTTTCTCATGGGAAGGAAAGCACGTAGCCCCAGAGTTGGAGGTGCAGATAAGAAGCTGTGTCGCGCAGCTCAAGGACGACAGCAGCTTCTTGTGCCAGCATATTTGGAAGCACTCCCTCAATTTGTACAGTCATTGAGTCAGTATCCATCTTTGGAAGGCTGTCTGCCTCTAGTAAGAGTGTTCTGACACCATTGTATGGGATCAGTCACTGGATGTTTTGGATTTTGGAGGAGGGGATGCCATTTCTCTTGAAATGAGCTTCTTGTTCTTCTCTTTGGCAAAGAAATTAAGTTTGGATGGGCACTTTGGGTGGTCTCAGTGAATTTAAAGGTTTTTCCCAAGAGGTTTCCCTGTGGGTTAGAGCTGTTGAACTGACAGTGGGAATCTAGACACCAAGTGGTTGAACTTTTTGTCCTTGTAGCTTTAGTGTGTGAGTAGTCCCTGTTGCCGTGCTGCTTGGATCTTGACTCTGAGACTGAAAGCTTAAGAGCGCAGAGCTGAAAAGAAAAGTGCCAATAGCAGGGTGTGTGTTCATTGTTTGATGGGTGAAGCTGAAATTGTAGGCAGCAAAGAACTTTCTCTCTCCGCTGGCACATTTGTTGAGTGGATGTCTTTGAGTTTGTTACCGGACTCTGCGAGAGTGAAAATGTTTGTTAGGGCAGAGGATTTCGTGTTGCCCTTTGAGTGTGGTGCAAAAGTGTTTGCACACTTGGAGGGGGAAGATCAGCAAAGTCTTTTTTTCCTGGCACAGTTAATTTGAGAGCAGGGACGTTTCCAACTCGGCTCTGTCCTTTGGAGCTGGCCTCGGTGCGTTTCCTTCTTTTGTTAGTCGACAGCGCCATCGTGTGGTTTTTTTGATGAGCGCTGGCAGACGGTGCCAGGGAAAAAGCCAAGCTGTTTGCGGCTCCGGCCTCATTGGTGTAGGAACAGCGCAGGGAAGAGCTCTGCTGGGGGTCCAGGCTCTTAGAGACGGAGAGAATGTGATCCTGTATGTAGCACAGAAGGAAGTGGAATTGTTTCATTGTGGGCTGTGCAGTTTATAAGCTGCAAATGAAAAGGCAATTGCAGCGCAGCCTCTTCTTTTCTGTGTGATCAGCTGCTCAACATGTAACTCGCACACACTGAACTGCATCCACCTCCCTGGAGATATAAAATGTGTATATCACTTTCCTCAAACTCTATGTATTACCTTGCACTCTAGCAGATCCCAAACCGCTTCAAAACGTCCAGCAGCTACTCAAAAAGAAAAAGTCCAACAAAAAGCTAGTGCTGGCCTTTAGTGTGCCTTTGCAGTCCGTAAAATAGACGAAATGCACTAGGGCTTTGAATGCTTCTTCCCAACTATATAAATTCTCTCCAAGTGGCAAAGTCCATCATTACAGCAAAATTTTTCAGCTGGAGTTCTGACTGAGAGATGTGCCAGGACAGAAGGCATTTGCTGACCTACCCTTTTTCCCTGTGTAACTTGGTATTTGCAGTACAATTATTTTCAGTGTCGCTGTGTCCAAGCAGCTAGAGATTACACAGATAGAAGTGTCAAGAGAGATGCTGCTAAAGTACGCCCTTCTTATAGCAGCATTTAAATGGCACACGACGCCTTGCTGCTTTTTCTTTCCCAGAGAGACCTGCTGTCAATTTTTTCACTCTGGCTTCTTGATCAAAAATGTCCACCTGAAATGTCTTACAGAAATAGGCTCCAGGTGTAAAAACCAGTACGGGGCTACATTTTCTGCGTGCTCCACATAAGTCACATCAAACTCACTCATCAAACTTCACTCTCTCCTTCCATTCTCCACCACTGCCTCTACCATTGTGTTCTCTGGATCTCAGAGTCTAAAGGCAGGCGCAATAGTTTCCACTGAGGGGTTGGAAGAGGTGTACAAGCAGCACAAATAGCTTCTGCGCTGCGCAGGCCATTTCTCTGCATTTTAGAGTCTAAGGGAAAGCGCTAGTGTTCCTGCGGAGAGCTGCAACAGCTGCAGAATATGTGTTGTCTTGGCACATGTTTGCAATCCACCATGATGGATCCTTAGTGAAACCAAACTGTGGTTCTGCTTCAAACATCTCACCCTGCTTGGCCACAAAGCTTTCGCTGACATGTCCCATTGCCTTTTTATTGCTGCGCTTCATTTTCAGAGTTTGTACGGAATCATTGCACTTTGCTTCTAAGCTGAACGTCCATACTGCTGGAGTCTCATATGTCCATTTTCTTCTCACACAAAAAAACTGCTTCCTTTAAAACATGCTGATGCGACCTGCTTTCTTGCTCAGCTGTAATTTTAGGGGTGTTCTCTGTCCCGCTTACAGTCTGAATCTAAACTAAGAAGTTTATGGGACACAGATGTGCCAAGACAAATAGTTTGCTTGGACCTTGCCACGTGTATTCAAAAGCATCCTTTCACTCCACCATCAAGTCTCTGCTTTACATCCTGCAAACTTCACACACACATACATACATACATACTGGAATGAGGCACTTTCTTTCTTTCTTTCTTTCTTTCTTTCACAGCTACACTCACCTATCCCCCACGCTAACTTCTTTACCGCTTTTCTCTTGGCCTTGCTATGCATACTTTTCCTCTTAAGACACCCATTGTCTGGCCTACCCCTTCCCTACATTGCCTTGCCTTTCCTTTCCTATCCAACCTTGCATTTCTTTGTCATTCCTGGCCATTGTTTTCCTCTTCCTTCCTGACCCATCCATGTCTTTCCCTTGCCCTTCCTACCAGTCCAGTGCCTTGCACCACCCATCCTCCTTGCCACTTTGTCCGGTTTCCCTTCACCTTTGTCCAGCTCCAATCTTTCATTTCCTTCTCCTTCTAGGACTCTCATTGCCTTGCTTGCCTCTCCTTTGTCTTGCCTGGCAAAGCCACCACTTTTCTTGTCGTTACCTTTGAACCTCTCCTCTCCCTTGCCTTGCATTCCCTTGCTCACTCGTCCCCCACCTGGAATTCAATACCCCTCTTTTTGCGGCATTTCTTCATCTTGCCTTGCCCTGCCTGCTTGTCCTAGGACTCTCAAGGCTTTCACGTACCTCCAGCGTTTCAGGAGCATGTGAGAGGAAGCCCAAAAGAGGTCACGTGCAAGCACACCCATCTGTCCTGGCAGCTTGCTTCTGGCACCTATCCTTACATGTCTTGAATTTTGGACATAAAATTCACATTTCACCTTTGCGCTTCAGGACCAGAATGACAGTTCTTTTGTATACCAAGGAAAGCAGGTAATCCAAGTGTATTAGGTGCAGATTAGAGATGGCCCATGTGAGATCAAGGCCAGCCAGAGAAGTCTGTCCTAGCCCCTTTTGTGTACCAGCAGTCTTTGAATGTACCTCTCATTTGTCTTGCCTTGGTGACCCCAAAGTTTCCTTGCCTTGCCCTGCCTTTCCTCCCTAGCCTTGCACTCCCTCCAGTGCCTACGCCCACACTTGACCTGCCTACTGCTTTCCTCCAGGGAAACCTAGCCTTGCCTAGGCCTTCCTGTTTCTGCCTGGCCTTCCTATGCCCATCCTTGCCTAGAAGTTCTGGGCCTTCTCTCACCTACCACTCCATTTGCTTGCCCCTCATGGCTCCAGCCTTGTCAGCTTCTCCCTTGACTTGCCTACAATTGCGCCTACACTTGGTTTGCATTGCAAAGAGCGGTAGGCAAGGCAAAGCAAAGCAAGGAAGGTCTTTCTAGGTCTTGCCAGGCAAGGCACACATAAGCAAGCAAGCAAAACAAGAGTAGACTAGCCACAGCATCAAAGGCAAGGCAAGGCCAAGTGACTCTGAGTGCCTTTCCTTGGCAAGTAAAAGATATAGTGACAATGTAATAGGGCAGGCGTTAAAGGTACCATGAGGAGGTATAGTCCAGCAAGATATTTATGTCGTAGACCCTTCTGTGCAGGAGCCATTGTTGGACATAGTACAGGACATGGCATACAGTTTGGCTTGGTAAGTTCCTGAAGGAGAATGGCAATGCTTTCTCATGGGAAGGAAAGCACGTAGCCCCAGAGTTGGAGGTGCAGATAAGAAGCTGTGTCGCGCAGCTCAAGGACGACAGCAGCTTCTTGTGCCGGCATATTTGGAAGCACTCCCTCAATTTGTTCAGTCATTGAGTCAGTATCCACCTTTGGAAGGCTGTCTGCCTCTAGTAAGAGTGTTCTGACACCATTGTATGGGATCAGTCACTGGATGTTTTGGATTTTGGAGGAGGGGATGCCATTTCTCTTGAAATGAGCTTCTTGTTCTTCTCTTTGGCAAAGAAATTAAGTTTGGATGGGCACTTTGGGTGGTCTCAGTGAATTTAAAGGTTTTTCCCAAGAGGTTTCCCTGTGGGTTAGAGCTGTTGAACTGACAGTGGGAATCTAGACACCAAGTTGTTGAGCTTTTTGTCCTTGTAGCTTTAGTGTGTGAGTAGTCCCTGTTGCCATGCTGCTTGGATCTTGACTCTGAGACTGAAAGCTTAGGAGCGTAGAGCTGAAAAGAAAAGTGTCAATAGCAGGGTGTGTGTTCATTGTTTGATGGGTGAAGTTGAAATTGTAGGCAGCAAAGAACTTTCTCTCTCAGCTGGCACATTTGTTGAGCGGATGTCTTTGAGTTTGTTACCGGACTCTGCGAGAGTGAAAATGTTTGTTAGGGCAGAGGATTTCGTGTTGCCCTTTGAGTGTGGTGCAAAAGTGTTTGCACACTTGGAAGGGGAAGATCAGCAAAGTCTTTTTTTCCTGGCACAGTTAATTTGAGAGCAGGGACGTTTCCAACTCGGCTCTGTCCTTTGGAGCTGGCCTCGGTGCGTTTCCTTCTTTTGTTAGTCGACAGCGCCATCGTGTGGTTATTTTGATGAGCGCTGGCAGACGGTGCCAGGGAAAAAGCCAAGCTGTTTGCGGCTCCGGCCTCATTGGTGTAGGAGCAGCGCAGGGAAGAGCTCCGCTGGGGGTCCTGGCTCTTAGAGACTGAGAGAATGTGATCCTGTATGTAGCACAGAAGGAAGTGGAATTGTTTCATTGTGGGCTGTGCAGTTTATAAGCTGCAAATGAAAAGGCAATTGCAGCGCAGCCTCTTCTTTTCTGTGTGATCAGCTGCTCAACATGTAACTCGCACACACTGAACTGCATCCACCTCCCTGGAGATATAAAATGTGTATATCACTTTCCTCAAACTCTATGTATTACCTTGCACTCTAGCAGATCCCAAACCGCTTCAAAACGTCCAGCAGCTACTCAAAAAGAAAAAGTCCAACAAAAAGCTACTGCTGGCCTTTAGAGTGCCCTTGCAGTCCGTAAAATAGACGAAATGCACTAGGGCTTTGAATGCTTCTTCCCAACTATATAAATTCTCTCCAAGTGGCAAAGTCCATCATTACAGCAAAATTTTTCAGCTGGAGTTCTGACTGAGAGATGTGCCAGGACAGAAGGCATTTGCTGACCTACCCTTTTTCCCTGTGTAACTTGGTATTTGCAGTACAATTATTTTCAGTGTCGCTGTGTCCAAGCAGCTAGAGATTACACAGATAGAAGTGTCAAGAGAGATGCTGCTAAAGTACGCCCTTCTTATAGCAGCATTTAAATGGCACACGACGCCTTGCTGCTTTTTCTTTCCCAGAGAGACCTGCTGTCAATTATTTCACTCTGGATTCTTGATCAAAAATGTCCACCTGAAATGTCTTACAGAAATAGGCTCCAGGTGTAAAAACCAGTACGGGGCTACATTTTCTGCGTGCTCCACATAAGTCACATCAAACTCACTCATCAAACTTCACTCTCTCCTTCCATTCTCCACCACTGCCTCTACCATTGTGTTCTCTGGATCTCAGAGTCTAAAGGCAGGCGCAATAGTTTCCACTGAGGGGTTGGAAGAGGTGTACAAGCAGCACAAATAGCTTCTGCGCTGCGCAGGCCATTTCTCTGCATTTTAGAGTCTAAGGGAAAGCGCTAGTGTTCCTGCGGAGAGCTGCAACAGCTGCAGAATATGTGTTGTCTTGGCACATGTTTGCAATCCACCATGATGGATCCTTAGTGAAACCAAACTGTGGTTCTGCTTCAAACATCTCACCCTGCTTGGCCACAAAGCTTTCGCTGACATGTCCCATTGCCTTTTTATTGCTGCGTTTCATTTTCAGAGTTTGTACGGAATCATTGCACTTTGCTTCTAAGCTGAACGTCGATACTGCTGGAGTCTCATATGTCCATTTTCTTCTCACACAAAAAAACTGCTTCCTTTAAAACATGCTGATGCGACCTGCTTTCTTGCTCAGCTGTAATTTTAGGGGTGTTCTCTGTCCCGCTTACAGTCTGAATCTAAACTAAGAAGTTTATGGGACACAGATGTGCCAAGACAAATAGTTTGCTTGGACCTTGCCACGTGTATTCAAGAGCATCCTTTCACTCCGCCATCAAGTCTCTGCTTTCTTCTGCTTTACATCCTGCAAACTTCACACACACATACATACATACATACTGGAATGAGGCACTTTCTTTCTTTCTTTCTTTCTCAGCTACACTCACCTATGCCCCACGCTAACTTCTTTACCGCTTTTCTCTTGGCCTTGCTATGCATACTTTTCCTCTTAAGACACCCATTGTCTGGCCTACCCCTTCCCTACATTGCCTTGCCTTTCCTTTCCTATCCAACCTTGCATTTCTTTGTCATTCCTGGCCATTGTTTTCCTCTTCCTTCCTGACCCATCCATGTCTTTCCCTTGCCCTTCCTACCAGTCCAGTGCCTTGCACCACCCATCCCCCTTGCCACTTTGTCCAGTTTCCCTTCACCTTTGTCCAGCTCCAATCTTTCATTTCCTTCTCCTTCTAGGACTCTCATTGCCTTGCTTGCCTCTCCTTTGTCTTGCCTGGCAAAGCCACCACTTTTCTTGGCTGTTGGGTTTCGAGCAAGAAGAGCACCCCGATCAGCTACAGCACAGGCGGCTATCCCGGCCGCGCGGTCCACATCTCACGACATCAATGTGATGGATGAAGAATATGGCGGTTTATTGCAGGGAAACTTGACATTTTATAGCCTGGGTTCACTGTGTTACTTCCATCTGCTTACCTTACAGTTAGGTGCTATTGGCTAATTGCAGGGGGGCCTTGCTATCCTAATAGAGAGGGGTGGGTTTCTAACTTTCTCGTTACATCCCGAGTTCTTCCGCAGCGCAAGGCCTTAACTACAACATATCCCCTCTCTCTATGAATAACTAATTTGCTAAAACATAAGGTATATTAGTCTCAAAAATTCTAATGTTATTTGTTATATACGTATTTTTAACACTTCATCTAACTTATCTATATTATAAAAGTTTTTTTAAAAAATGAGTAATATAAAATTGAGTAAAATATAGGATACATTATACTTAG
The DNA here is from genome assembly GCF_030490865.1 of Poecile atricapillus. Lineage (NCBI taxonomy): Eukaryota > Metazoa > Chordata > Aves > Passeriformes > Paridae > Poecile > Poecile atricapillus. Next base: position 68,047,248 of record NC_081288.1, read on the forward strand.
CTAAAAACTCAAAGCTTACAAAATAGATACTACAACTTCCATTGGTAAATATAAAACACATGCAATAACTAAATATGCTTTAAAGCATCTGTTGCCTTTCTATAAACAAGATGTTAACTTTTTCTAATCAGCTTTTAACAAAGGACACGAGCCTATTCAAAATACATGGCCCGAAGATTAACACAAGTAAAATCATCACAACTGGTCCAATCAGGGTAGACACCAGGGTGGTCAGCCACGGGGATTGGTCAAACCAGGACTGGAACCAGTTTTGCTGAGCTTCTCTCTCTGCTTTTCGTTGAGACAGCCTGTCTCGTAGTTCTGCCATCGTGTCTCTCACTATTCCGGTGTGGTCTGCGTAGGAGCAGCATTCTTCGTTCAGGGCGATGCAGAGGCGTCCTTGCTGCATGAATAGAAGGTCGAGACCTCGCCTGTTCTGTAAAACAACTTCAGAGAGTGAAGAGACTGATTTTTCTAGAAAGGATATGGATTTCTCAATTCTCTGTAGATCTTCATCTACAGTCATCTGTAGCTGAGAGAGACTCTGACTCTGAGTTACCAGAGCGGAGACACCCGTGGCTGCTCCAGTTGCTCCCAAGCCGAGCAGCATTGCTATTGACAGTCCTGTCAACAGCTCTCTTTTCTGAAGGCGGCCTGCTCGCTCAAGGTACTGGTTCACTTCTTCTTTGGAGTGGTATAGGACTCTGGGGATGATAATGGCTAACACACAAAAGTCAACAGAGGAATTAAAGCTTTGGGTGTAAATGCAAGGGCTTAGCCCACTGCGGTTGCAAACCCACGTGCCAGACAGAGGGGCAATTGCCCATCTCTTGGACCGGTCCACTCGCACGGTGGTCGCACAGACTTTTTTATCCACAACAGTGGCTTCGCCCACACAAAACCCTTGCCCTGTCATGTGGCTGATGGTGATTCTGCGAGAAGGTGACTCACTGCGGCACTGGACTGGGGCTTCTGCATTGACCCACAGTGGCCGGTTATTAAGGGCCACAGCCTCATAGTAAGGGGGCTGTGTGTCATAACACAGCCAGCAGGATTCTGTGGCATTAGGGTTGGATTGATTCAGGGGTAGGAAAGTGGCATCTAACATTCGATAGAGCGAATCGAAAGCAGCGGCTTCAGATCTTTGGGGAGAAGCTTCTTGCTTATGCAGCGGGTACAGACTACTAGATCGTGGGTTCTCAGCCTGTACTACAAGGTTGGGGCCAACTGCTTCAGGCATTATAACTGGGAGCCGGATAATTTGTACTACTTCACCGGGATTTTTACCAGGCTTGTGCAAGAATACTGACCACATTCTCCCGGTGGTCCAACCCACATCTGCTGGCTGCAGAACCTGCATGATCATTTGATGACAAACTTTAGATGGGTCATCATGAAAGCCATAGAACACTTGCCCTATAGAGTTGAAACTAGGACGCATACAGCCTGCCGGACCCCAGGTTACTTGCAGAAACTCATCTGCTTTAGGTGGTGCCCATCTGTTACTCAGGACTATTGTCTCGCAGCCCCAGTAGCCACAGAACCAATACCCTGGTTGGTGGCAGTAGTCTTTGCCTGGGTTGGTGGCTGGGCACCAGTATGACTGGTACAGCTCGAAGCGAGGGTGGATGTTATGAGTCACTATACCAGGGAAAATGTCTCGGATGAGCACAGAGAACCTTGGGGTACCTGCTGTGACTAACTCTTTGATCACTTCATTTGAGGCACGGCGTAAGATCCACCTGAATGGTTGATGGGGGTTATATTCTGCGCCGACCTGCTCGCTGTTAACAAGTGCTAAAAGCAAGATTACACACAAAAGTTGTTGTCGCTTGGGTTTCACAGGCTCAGGAGTTTTGGGCGCCTTCGGGTTGTCTGGTAGTTCATCGCCTCCTTCTGGCAGTGGAGCATATACATCACACGGGCGCCCAATGATCAGGTCCTGCAAACAAAACTTCAGAGTTCTTGTCAGTTTCATTTTTAAGATCTGGTTTTATTGACTTAAGTGGACACCACTTTACTTTACCATCTCTTTTCACTGCAGCGTACCCTCTCCCTGAGAGTACTAATCTCCAACCTTGCTCCCACTCCCCTAACTCATTTCTGATTATGACCTGTGGGCCCTCTTCTAGAGCTCGAGCGGCCCAGTGTTTTTGGGAGGGACTGTTTATTTCATCTCCCCTAGGGAATTGGTTCAGTGCTAACAATGCAGTTGCTAGCAAGCGTGCCTGGTCTGCCTGGGGAATGGAATTGGTAAAGCTTTCTGATTTTGCTAGCACTTCTAGCTTGGCTTTCAAGGTTTGGTTTGCTCGCTCAACGATGGCTTGTCCTGTGCTATTGTACGGGATGCCTTGCACTAGCGTGATACCCCATTTGGAGGCAAATTCCTGGCTCGGCTTTGAGATAAAATTTGTACCATTGTCCGTTTTGATTTGCTTGGGAATGCCAAGCCAAGCCATAGGTGTTAGCCAGTGTTGGATAGTTGCTTTGGAGTTGGTTTTCAGGTGTTGCGTGGCTACAATCATTCCGCTGTACGTGTCTACTGTTACTGCAAGCCATGCTCGGGGTTTCAACAGCTGGCACAGTGTAAAGTCTGTTTGCCATATCTCTGAGGCTTTTAGGCCTCTGGGGTTGATTCCACAGGACCACAGCGGTGCTTTTTGGCAGTGGGGGCAGGAAGCTACTACATGTTTTGCATCAGCAACTGAGATTTCACATCTCTTTGCTAGTGCTTTGGCTCCGATGTGCAGGGTTTCGTGTAGCTGACGAGCTTCTTGTAGAGTCCACAATCCTTTCGCGGCGGCATCTGCTTTATCGTTGCCAACTTGGAAGAACCCTTTGATCAGATTGTGGCTGTTAACATGGATGACTGATATGGTACCTTTTCGGGAGGAGAGCGCTTCTTCTAGCATCAGAGCTGCTGTAGATGTTGATATGCCGGGTCCTGACATAGCCAGGCAAAGCTTGGCTACAAACATTGAGTCAGTTACAATGTTAAGATGCTCTGTTTGGAACAGTCCACATGCCAGTACCACAGCTGCTACTTCCAGTTGCTGGACTGAGAGTGTACGATCAGTCGCTTTGACACAGTGCCACTCGTCCTCTGATTGCCACACTGCAGCCGCAGTGGAGGTTGTCGAGGATGCATCTGTGAAGACTGTCGGTCCTGGCTGAGGCCGATCCATGACCTTTTGTGGTAGGTCCATGTCGACAACAGCTAGCATCTGAGTCCAAGGGGGCTTTGCAGAATACTGAATCTCTCCGCCGAATCCGACCAGGGCTGTCGCCAGGTATTCTGACATCACTGTTGACTGTGTAGAGAGTTGCTTGCGAAAAGACAGAAATATTTTGGCTGGTTCAATGCCAAGATATTTCAGGGCGAGCTTTCTGCCTTTCATAATGAGGCTGCTGATATATTCAGCTCCTGGGGAAAATGCACGTGTCTGTCTTCCCAGGACTATCCACTGTATTGGGTGAGCTTTTTCTGGGGGGCCTTGAGCCAGTGCTCCTACCCCCCCTCCCTTTGTGAAGTGCACATACAGATTGAGTGGTACCTGGGGTTTCCACCTGGCGAGGGAACTTAAAGATACCTGCTGTTCGATAAAGTCAAGAGAGTCCCTTGCTTCTGCTGTCAGGGCTTTGTGTTCCCATGGATTTTTCCCTCTCAGGAGATCATACAGGGGGGTCATCTTCTCGGGTGGGATTAGGACGATGTTGCGGAGCCATTGCAGGGATCCCACCAGCTGCTGCACGTCATGGAGCGTTTTGATGTCCCGACGGATCTTTATCTGGGGAGGGGATATGTAAGAGTCTGTGATCCCCACCCCCAAAAAGGTTACACATGGCCCCTTTTTTATTTTAGCACTCGCGATTTCAAAGCCATTTGCTTTTAGAGTCTCTGTGATTGTTGACACTAACTGGTCTACCTGACCTCCCGAGGGTGCGGCAATCAGGATGTCGTCCATGTACTGGCTGATGGTCGCAGTCGAGTTGCTATGACGGATCGGTGCTAGCGCTCGATCGACTGTAATTTGGCAGATTGTAGGTGAGTTGACCATCCCCTGAGGCAGCACTTTCCACTGGAAGCGTAGGTTGGGGCGTTGGCTGTTTGGGAACACTACTGAAAAAGCAAACCGCTCCCTGTCTTCTTCATGTAAGGGTATAGAAAAGAAACAGTCTTTGATATCAAGAACAGCACAGGGTTGGCCCTCTGGCACCATAGAGTTCATAGGTAACAATGTTTGAACAGGTCCCATGGGTTGGATTTTCTTATTCACTTCACGTAAATCATGGAGGAGGCGAAACCCCTCTCTGGATCGCTTAGGGATTACGAAAACAGGAGTATTCCACGGGCTAGTAGATGGCTCTATGTGACCTTGTTGTAATTCACGGTTAACTAACTCAAGGAGGGCATCCAATCGAGGCTTGGACAAGGGCCACTGCTCGACCCACACCGGGTCTGATGATTTCCAAGAAAGCTTGATTGGTGGCAGTGGGTGCACAGCAGCGGCCCTTAGGGTAAATTTGTCACCCTGGCTTTTAGCAAGGCTAGGGCGTCCCTCCCCAGCAATGCTGGGATTCCTGTCATGACATACGGGAAGAGGGCAATAGTTTTCTCTGGCCCTTTTTCTGTTTGGAGTGTAATGGCTATTAGCTGTGCGCTTCTCCGAGCTCGTGACAGCCCTCCAACCCCGCCCACCATGGGGGCTTCCTCTAATTTCCAGAGAGGAGGCCAATTTGTTTCTGGTATGACTGTGACATCCGCCCCAGTATCAATTAGAAAAGGAACACTGATGGACCCGGAGGGGATACTTTGATCACCTGAGGTGTCATAAAGAGTGCAGATCCCCCATACGACCGGCGGGTTGTCACACCTTACTGCCAGGGCCACCCTGGGGTCCTGTCCCCCAGGTGTGATCCCTGCTGTCCCTGAGGCGGATACGGCTGGGCTGGCTGAGCAACAGGCTGAGTTATGAAAGTGGTTGCCTCTCGGGGGGGTAATGGATTCGGGGGCAGCTCGGTTCTTGCTGGACTGGCATAGCTGGGCCGCCTTGCATCCCAAGTGGGAGAGAACTGGATGCGGCCCTGCTGTCCTCTCCCCCTCCCGTTTCCCTGAACCTTGGTTCTGCATTCTCTAGCGAGGTGCCCCCTTCTTCCACAAGCCCAGCATGGTCCTTTAGACTGGTTCTGCTGTAAGGTGGGCCCTGCCAAGGCTCCCCCTTTTCTGCAATTTACAGCAACATGACCTGCCTGACCACACTTGAAACATGCCATCACATTAGCAACTGCTGTACAGATTGCAGTTTGAATCGGAACTGCCTGTTCCTCTCTTGCCACATGTTTAATCATCTCTGCAATATTTGCCCCTGCCGGTAGTGATCGAAGGATTTCCTTGGTTGTTGAATTGCATTGCTGACGCAAGCAGTCTGCCATGACTGGGCCTTTTGCCTCTGGGGGCAGGGAAGAGGAGTCAACAGCTGCCTGAAGGCGGTCTACAAATTGTGTAAAGCTCTCACTCTCTTTTTGCTTTATGGTAGCCCACGGTGATGGCTTGGCAATAACTCTAGAGGCCGTGCGAATAGCTTCTCTGGCCGCACGAGTGGTTATCATAACTTCATGGGCCCGCATACCCTGGGCTTGTGCCTGAGGGGTAGCCATGGCTGGGTCTGTGCCCATTAACCGTGGCAGGCTGGAACCGTGTAGTGGATGATCTGCCCCATTCACTTGGGCTAGGTATCTGGCACAATTGTCTTCCCATTCTTGTTTAAAAACAATCATTCCTGCTCCATCAAAAAACATTCTGCAAGTGTGCTTTATATCAAAAGGGAGCAGGTCATCACCTCCAAAAAGACCATCAATAAGGGAGGTGACCATGGCTGAATTAAGCCCTTTTTCTGAAACTGCTTTAACAAGCGTTTTAACTTCTTTAGGATTTATTGGTGAATAAACCCTTTGCCCCCCCTCAGACACCCTGACTGGGAATACTAATGCATCTGGGGCAACCCAGGTGGCACATTCTGCTCTTATTTGTCCCCAGTCTGTGAGAGGGGTGTCCTCTCTCAGTTCTTTTTTAATGTGGGGGGGGGGGTGTTCTTGTTTATCTTTATTGTTTCCTCTTCAGAGGAGTCGGGTTCTGACTCTTTGTCACTCGTATCCCGATCAGAGCCGGAACTCGACTGGCTGGCTGCTTCCTCTTTGCCGTGCCTTTTTCTTAGGCTCCGGCCCCTCCTACCGCCCCTGTGGGCGGGCTGTTCCCTCCCCCTTGGCTCTCCACGCCTTTCGTTCCTCCCTCCACTCCGCCTTCCATCCTGCCCCCCACTCCGGACTTCGCTCTGCTCTCTGCTCCTGGCTTCTTCCCCTCCATTTGCATTCCATTCATTCTTCACCCATCCCCCGCTGTCCTTCACACATTTCTTATCTTTCCCATCCCCCCAGCCATGCTCATCCTCCAAGGCCAGCTTTTTTTCTTTGTTAGAGGCATACTTTTCCCGCTCTATAACTTTTTTCTCTGCGCCATCTTTAAGCCTCTCAGGGGATGTTTTCCCTCTCACTATCTTTGCTACATTTTTAGCTTCTTCTGTTAAATTTTTCCAAAAATCTCTTGCTTTCTGTTGTGCCTCGGAGGGCAGCTCAGGATTTGGGGTTTTTGGAGGCATGTCGCCCTCCTGTGTCCCCTTGTGCTCAGCCGAGTTGCTCTCTTTTGGAGGCTCTAAAGTTGGTGTTGTAGCACTCATTTGTAGTTTTGGGCTAACCAACAGACAGCTTTTTGCTGTCGTCCAGGCTTCTTGCTTTTGTCTAACTTTTTTCAAAGCCTTAAGAACTTTACCCCATGACTTAAAATATTTCATATTACCAGAATCTACAGTTTCATTAGCCAGGGCTCTGGTACATTTCTCCCACACCTCAGGGTAAAGAATATCCACTGGCTGCTCTATAACACCCATCTGTAAAAGCTGTGTGACAGCAAGCAAAAAATCCTTAGATTTACAATCTACTTCCCACTGCTTATATAATTCAGATACGACCTTTATACGTCAATCCATTTTCCTCTGGGCCCAGGATCCTCACGCCAAGAACAGTCCAGCTATCTTGGCCGCTGCCAGCCGATTCAGGATATTCTTGCTTTTTGGATTTCTTCCTCCCGGGTTTTCGGCACCAGATGTTGGGTTTCGAGCAAGAAGAGCACCCCGATCACCTACAGCACAGGCGGCTATCCCAGCCGCGCGGTCCACATCTCACGACATCAATGTGATTGATGAAGAATATGGCGGTTTATTGCAGGGAAACTTGACATTTTATAGCCTGGGTTCACTGTGTTACTTCCATCTGCTTACCTTAAAGTTAGGTGCTATTGGCTAATTGCAGGGGGGCCCTGCTATCCTAATAGAGAGGGGTGGGTTTCTAACTTTCTCGTTACATCCCGAGTTCTTCCGCAGCGCAAGGCCTTAACTACAACACTTGGCGTTACCTTTGAACCTCTCCTCTCCCTTGCCTTGCATTCCCTTGCTTACTCATCCCCCACCTGGAATTCAATACCCCTCTTTTTGCGGAATTTTTTCATCTTGCCTTGCCCTGCCTGCTTCTCCTAGGACTCTCAAGGCTTTCACGTACCTCCAGCGTTTCAGGAGCATGTGAGAGGAAGCCCAAAAGAGGTCACGTGCAAGCACACCCATCTGTCCTGGCAGCTTGCTTCTGGCACCTATCCTTACATGTCTTGAATTTTGGACATAAAATTCACATTTCACCTTTGCGCTTCAGGACCAGAATGACAGTTCTTTTGTATACCAAGGAAAGCAGGTAATCCAAGTGTTTTAGGTGCAGATTAGAGATGGCCCATGTGAGATCAAGGCCAGCCAGAGAAGTCTGTCCTAGCCCCTTTTGTGTACCAGCAGTCTTTGAATGTACCTCTCATTTGTCTTGCCTTGGTGACCCCAAAGTTTCCTTGCCTTGCCCTGCCTTGCCTCCCTAGCCTTGCACTCCCTCCAGTGCCTATGCCCACACTTGACCTGCCTACTGCTTTCCTCCGGGGAAACCTAGCCTTGCCTAGGCCTTCCTGTTTCTGCCTGGCCTTCCTATGCCCATCCTTGCCTAGAAGTTCTGGGCCTTCTCTCACCTACCACTCCATTTGCTTGCCCCTCATGGCTCCAGCCTTGTCAGCTTCTCCCTTGACTTGCCTACAATTGCGCCTACACTTGGTTTGCATTGCAAAGAGCGGTAGGCAAGGCAAAGCAAAGCAAGGAAGGTCTTTCTAGGTCTTGCCAGGCAAGGCACACATAAGGAAGCAAGCAAAACAAGAGTAGACTAGCCACAGCATCAAAGGCAAGGCAAGGCCAAGTGACTCTGAGTGCCTTTCCTTGGCAAGTAAAAGATATAGTGACAATGTAATAGGGCAGGCGTTAAAGGTACCATGAGGAGGTATAGTCCAGCAAGATATTTATGTCATAGACCCTTCTGTGCAGGAGCCATTGTTGGACATAGTACAGGACATGGCATACAGTTTGGCTTGGTAAGTTCCTGAAGGAGAATGGCAATGCTTTCTCATGGGAAGGAAAGCACGTAGCCCCAGAGTTGGAGGTGCAGATAAGAAGCTGTGTCGCGCAGCTCAAGGACGACTGCAGCTTCTTGTGCCGGCATATTTGGAAGCACTCCCTCAATTTGTACAGTCATTGAGTCAGTATCCATCTTTGGAAGGCTGTCTGCCTCTAGTAAGAGTGTTCTGACACCATTGTATGGGATCAGTCACTGGATGTTTTGGATTTTGGAGGAGGGGATGCCATTTCTCTTGAAATGAGCTTCTTGTTCTTCTCTTTGGCAAAGAAATTAAGTTTGGATGGGCACTTTGGGTGGTCTCAGTGAATGTAAAGGTTTTTCCCAAGAGGTTTCCCTGTGGGTTAGAGCTGTTGAACTGACAGTGGGAATCTAGACAGCAAGTTGTTGAGCTTTTTGTCCTTGTAGCTTTAGTGTGTGAGTAGTCCCTGTTGCCATGCTGCTTGGATCTTGACTCTGAGACTGAAAGCTTAGGAGCGTAGAGCTGAAAAGAAAAGTGTCAATAGCAGGGTGTGTGTTCATTGTTTGATGGGTGAAGTTGAAATTGTAGGCAGCAAAGAACTTTCTCTCTCAGCTGGCACATTTGTTGAGCGGATGTCTTTGAGTTTGTTACCGGACTCTGCGAGAGTGAAAATGTTTGTTAGGGCAGAGGATTTCGTGTTGCCCTTTGAGTGTGGTGCAAAAGTGTTTGCACACTTGGAAGGGGAAGATCAGCAAAGTCTTTTTTTCCTGGCACAGTTAATTTGAGAGCAGGGACGTTTCCAACTCGGCTCTGTCCTTTGGAGCTGGCCTCGGTGCGTTTCCTTCTTTTGTTAGTCGACAGCGCCATCGTGTGGTTATTTTGATGAGCGCTGGCAGACGGTGCCAGGGAAAAAGCCAAGCTGTTTGCGGCTCCGGCCTCATTGGTGTAGGAGCAGCGCAGGGAAGAGCTCCGCTGGGGGTCCTGGCTCTTAGAGACTGAGAGAATGTGATCCTGTATGTAGCACAGAAGGAAGTGGAATTGTTTCATTGTGGGCTGTGCAGTTTATAAGCTGCAAATGAAAAGGCAATTGCAGCGCAGCCTCTTCTTTTCTGTGTGATCAGCTGCTCAACATGTAACTCGCACACACTGAACTGCATCCACCTCCCTGGAGATATAAAATGTGTATATCACTTTCCTCAAACTCTATGTATTACCTTGCACTCTAGCAGATCCCAAACGGCTTCAAAACGTCCAGCAGCTACTCAAAAAGAAAAAGTCCAACAAAAAGCTAGTGCTGGCTTTTAGAGTGCCTTTGCAGTCCGTAAAATAGACAAAATGCACTAGGGCTTTGAATGCTTCTTCCCAACTATATAAATTCTCTCCAAGTGGCAAAGTCCATCATTACAGCATAATTTTTCAGCTGGAGTTCTGACTGAGAGATGTGCCAGGACAGAAGGCATTTGCTGACCTACCCTTTTTCCCTGTGTAACATGGTATTTGCAGTACAATTATTTTCAGTGTCGCTGTGTCCAAGCAGCTAGAGATTACACAGATAGAAGTGTCAAGAGAGATGCTGCTAAAGTACGCCCTTCTTATAGCAGCATTTAAATGGCACACGACGCCTTGCTGCTTTTTCTTTCCCAGAGAGACCTGCTGTCAATTTTTTCACTCTGGCTTCTTGATCAAAAATGTCCACCTGAAATGTCTTACAGAAATAGGCTCCAGGTGTAAAAACCAGTACGGGGCTACATTTTCGGCGTGCTCCACATAAGTCACATCAAACTCACTCATCAAACTTCACTCTCTCCTTCCATTCTCCACCACTGCCTCTACCATTGTGTTCTCTGGATCTCAGAGTCTAAAGGCAGGCGCAATAGTTTCCACTGAGGGGTTGGAAGAGGTGTACAAGCAGCACAAATAGCTTCTGCGCTGTGCAGGCCATTTCTCTGCATTTTAGAGCCTAAGGGAAAGCGCTAGTGTTCCTGCGGAGAGCTGCAACAGCTGCAGAATATGTGTTGTCTTGGCACATGTTTGCAATCCACCATGATGGATCCTTAGTGAAACCAAACTGTGGTTCTGCTTCAAACATCTCACCCTGCTTGGCCACAAAGCTTTCGCTGACATGTCCCATTGCCTTTTTATTGCTGCGTTTCATTTTCAGAGTTTGTACGGAATCATTGCACTTTGCTTCTAAGCTGAACGTCGATACTGCTTGAGTCTCATATGTCCATTTTCTTCTCACACAAAAAAACTGCTTCCTTTAAAACATGCTGATGCGACCTGCTTTCTTGCTCAGCTGTAATTTTAGGGGTGTTCTCTGTCCCGCTTACAGTCTGAATCTAAACTAAGAAGTTTATGGGACACAGATGTGCCAAGACAAATAGTTTGCTTGGACCTTGCCACGTGTATTCAAAAGCATCCTTTCACTCCACCATCAAGTCTCTGCTTTACATCCTGCAAACTTCACACACACATACATACATACATACTGGAATGAGGCACTTTCTTTCTTTCTTTCTTTCTTTCTCAGCTACACTCACCTATCCCCCATGCTAACTTCTTTACCGCTTTTCTCTTGGCCTTGCTATGCATACTTTTCCTCTTAAGACACCCATTGTCTGGCCTACCCCTTCCCTACATTGCCTTGCCTTTCCTTTCCTATCCAACCTTGCATTTCTTTGTCATTCCTGGCCATTGTTTTCCTCTTCCTTCCTGACCCACCCATGTCTTTCCCTTGCCCTTCCTACCAGTCCAGTGCCTTGCACCACCCATCCCCCTTGCCACTTTGTCCAGTTTCCCTTCCCCTTTGTCCAGCTCCAATCTTTCATTTCCTTCTCCTTCTAGGACTCTCATTGCCTTGCTTGCCTCTCCTTTGTCTTGCCTGGCAAAGCCACCACTTTTCTTGGCGTTACCTTTGAACCTCTCCTCTCCCTTGCCTTGCATTCCCTTGCTCACTCGTCCCCCACCTGGAATTCAATACCCCTCTTTTTGCGGCATTTCTTCATCTTGCCTTGCCCTGCCTGCTTCTCCTAGGACTCTCAAGGCTTTCACGTACCTCCAGCGTTTCAGGAGCATGTGAGAGGAAGCCCAAAAGAGGTCACGTGCAAGCACACCCATCTGTCCTGGCAGCTTGCTTCTGGCACCTATCCTTACATTTCTTGAATTTTGGACATAAAATTCACATTTCACCTTTGCGTTTCAGGACCAGAATGACAGTTCTTTTGTATACCAAGGAAAGCAGGTAATCCAAGTGTTTTAGATACAGATTAGAGATGGCCCATGTGAGATCAAGGCCAGCCAGAGAAGTCTGTCCTAGCCCCTTTTGTGTACCAGCAGTCTTTGAATGTACCTCTCATTTGTCTTGCCTTGGTGACCCCAAAGTTTCCTTGCCTTGCCCTGCCTTGCCTCGCTAGCCTTGCACTCCCTCCAGTGCCTATGCCCACACTTGACCTGCCTACTGCTTTCCTCCAGGGAAACCTAGCCTTGCCTAGCCCTTCCTGTTTCTGCCTGGCCTTCCTATGCCCATCCTTGCCTAGAAGTTCTGGGCCTTCTCTCACCTACCACTCCATTTGCTTGCCCCTCAAGGCTCCAGCCTTGTCAGCTTCTCCCTTGACTTGCCTACAATTGCGCCTACACTTGGTTTGCATTGCAAAGAGCGGTAGGCAAGGCAAAGCAAAGCAAGGAAGGTCTTTCTAGGTCTTGACAGGCAAGGCACACATAAGCAAGCAAGCAAAACAAGAGTAGACTAGCCACAGCATCAAAGGCAAGGCAAGGCCAAGTGACTCTGAGTGCCTTTCCTTGGCAAGTAAAAGATATAGTGACAATGTAATAGGGCAGTCGTTAAAGGTACCATGAGGAGGTATAGTCCAGAGAGATATTTATGTCGTAGACCCTTCTGTGCAGGAGCCATTGTTGGACATAGTACAGGACATGGCATACAGCTTGGCTTGGTAAGTTCCTGAAGGAGAATGGCAATGCTTTCTCATGGGAAGGAAAGCACGTAGCCCCAGAGTTGGAGGTGCAGATAAGAAGCTGTGTCGCGCAGCTCAAGGACGACTGCAGCTTCTTGTGCCGGCATATTTGGAAGCACTCCCTCAATTTGTTCAGTCATTGAGTCAGTATCCACCTTTGGAAGGCTGACTGCCTCTAGTAAGAGTGTTCTGACACCATTGTATGGGATCAGTCACTGGATGTTTTGGATTTTGGAGGAGGGGATGCCCTTTCTCTTGAAATGAGCTTCTTGTTCTTCTCTTTGGCAAAGAAATTAAGTTTGGATGGGCACTTTGGGTGGTCTCAGTGAATTAAAGGTTTTTCCCAAGAGGTTTCCCTGTGGGTTAGAGCTGTTGAACTGACAGTGGGAATCTAGACAGCAAGTTGTTGAGCTTTTTGTCCTTGTAGCTTTAGTGTGTGAGTAGTCCCTGTTGCCATGCTGCTTGGATCTTGACTCTGAGACTGAAAGCTTAGGAGCGTAGAGCTGAAAAGAAAAGTGCCAATAGCAGGGTGTGTGTTCATTGTTTGATGGGTGAAGTTGAAATTGTAGGCAGCAAAGAACTTTCTCTCTCAGCTGGCACATTTGTTGAGCGGATGTCTTTGAGTTTGTTACCGGACTCTGCGAGAGTGAAAATGTTTGTTAGGGCAGAGGATTTCGTGTTGCCCTTTGAGTGTGGTGCAAAAGTGTTTGCACACTTGGAAGGGGAAGATCAGCAAAGTCTTTTTTTCCTGGCACAGTTAATTTGAGAGCAGGGACGTTTCCAACTCGGCTCTGTCCTTTGGAGCTGGCCTCGGTGCGTTTCCTTCTTTTGTTAGTCGACAGCGCCATCGTGTGGTTATTTTGATGAGCGCTGGCAGCCGGTGCCAGGGAAAAAGCCAAGCTGTTTGCAGCTCCGGCCTCATTGGTGTAGGAGCAGCGCAGGGAAGAGCTCCGCTGGGGGTCCTGGCTCTTAGAGACTGAGAGAATGTGATCCTGTATGTAGCACAGAAGGAAGTGGAATTGTTTCATTGTGGGCTGTGCAGTTTATAAGCTGCAAATGAAAAGGCAATTGCAGCGCAGCCTCTTCTTTTCTGTGTGATCAGCTGCTCAACATGTAACTCGCACACACTGAACTGCATCCACCTCCCTGGAGATATAAAATGTGTATATCACTTTCCTCAAACTCTATGTATTACCTTGCACTCTAGCAGATCCCAAACCGCTTCAAAACGTCCAGCAGCTACTCAAAAAGAAAAAGTCCAACAAAAAGCTAGTGCTGGCTTTTAGAGTGCCTTTGCAGTCCGTAAAATAGACAAAATGCACTAGGGCTTTGAATGCTTCTTCCCAACTATATAAATTCTCTCCAAGTGGCAAAGTCCATCATTACAGCAAAATTTTTCAGCTGGAGTTCTGACTGAGAGATGTGCCAGGACAGAAGGCATTTGCTGACCTACCCTTTTTCCCTGTGTAACTTGGTATTTGCAGTACAATTATTTTCAGTGTCGCTGTGTCCAAGCAGCTAGAGATTACACAGATAGAAGTGTCAAGAGAGATGCTGCTAAAGTACGCCCTTCTTATAGCAGCATTTAAATGGCACACGACGCCTTGCTGCTTTTTCTTTCCCAGAGAGACCTGCTGTCAATTTTTTCACTCTGGCTTCTTGATCAAAAATGTCCACCTGAAATGTCTTACAGAAATAGGCTCCAGGTGTAAAAACCAGTACGGGGCTACATTTTCTGCATGCTCCACATAAGTCACATCAAACTCACTCATCAAACTTCACTCTCTCCTTCCATTCTCCACCACTGCCTCTACCATTGTGTTCTCTGGATCTCAGAGTCTAAAGGCAGGCGCAATAGTTTCCACTGAGGGGTTGGAAGAGGTGTACAAGCAGCACAAATAGCTTCTGCGCTGCGCAGGCCATTTCTCTGCATTTTAGAGCCTAAGGGAAAGCGCTAGTGTTCCTGCGGAGAGCTGCAACAGCTGCAGAATATGTGTTGTCTTGGCACATGTTTGCAATCCACCATGATGGATCCTTAGTGAAACCAAACTGTGGTTCTGCTTCAAACATCTCACCCTGCTTGGCCACAAAGCTTTCGCTGACATGTCCCATTGCCTTTTTATTGCCGCGATTCATTTTCAGAGTTTGTACGGAATCATTGCACTTTGCTTCTAAGCTGAACGTCGATACTGCTGGAGTCTCATATGTCCATTTTCTTCTCACACAAAAAAACTGCTTCCTTTAAAACATGCTGATGCGACCTGCTTTCTTGCTCAGCTGTAATTTTAGGGGTGTTCTCTGTCCCGCTTACAGTCTGAATCTAAACTAAGAAGTTTATGGGACACAGATGTGCCAAGACAAATACTTTGCTTGGACCTTGCCACGTGTATTCAAGAGCATCCTTTCACTCCACCATCAAGTCTCTGCTTTACATCCTGCAGACTTCACACACACATACATAAATACATACTGGAATGAGGCAATTTCTTTCTTTCTTTCTCAGCTACACTCACCAATCCCCAACGCTAACTTCTTTACCGCTTTTCTCTTGGCCGTGCTATGCATACTTTTTCTCTTAAGACACCCATTGTCTGGCCTACCCCTTCCCTACATTGCCTTTCCTTTCCTTTCGTATCCAACCTTGCATTTCTTTGTCATTCCTGGCCATTGTTTTCCTCTTCCTTCCTGACCCATCCATGTCTTTACCTTGCCCTTCCTACCAGTCCAGTGCCTTGCACCACCCATCCCCCTTGCCACTTTGTCCAGTTTCCCTTCCCCTTTGTCCAGCTCCAATCTTTCATTTCCTTCTCCTTCTAGGACTCTCATTGCCTTGCTTGCCTCTCCTTTGTCTTGCCTGGCAAAGCCACCACTTTTCTTGGCGTTACCTTTGAACCTCTCCTCTCCCTTGCCTTGCATTCCCTTGCTCACTCGTCCCCCACCTGGAATTCAATACCCCTCTTTTTGCGGCATTTCTTCATCTTGCCTTGCCCTGCCTGCTTCTCCTAGGACTCTCAAGGCTTTCACGTACCTCCAGCGTTTCAGGAGCATGTGAGAGGAAGCCCAAAAGAGGTCACGAGCAAACACACCCATCTGTCCTGGCAGCTTGCTTCTGGCACCTATCCTTACATGTCTTGAATTTTGGACATAAAATTCACATTTCACCTTTGTGCTTCAGGACCAGAATGACAGTTCTTTTGTATACCAAGGAAAGCAGGTAATCCAAGTGTTTTAGGTGCAGATTAGAGATGGCCCATGTGAGATCAAGGCCAGCCAGAGAAGTCTGTCCTAGCCCCTTTTGTGTACCAGCAGTCTTTGAATGTACCTCTCATTTGTCTTGCCTTGGTGACCCCAAAGTTTCCTTGCCTTGCCCTGCCTTGCCTCCCTAGCCTTGCACTCCCTCCAGTGCCTACACCCACACTTGACCTGCCTACTACTTTCCTCCAGGGAAACCTAGCCTTGCCTAGGCCTTCCTGTTTCTGCCTGGCCTTCCTATGCCCATCCTTGCCTAGAAGTTCTGGGCCTTCTCTCACCTACCAGTCCATTTGCTTGCCCCTCATGGCTCCAGCCTTGTCAGCTTCTCCCTTGACTTGCCTACAATTGCGCCTACACTTGGTTTGCATTGCAAAGAGCGGTAGGCAAGGCAAAGCAAAGCAAGGAAGGTCTTTCTAGGTCTTGCCAGGCAAGGCACACATAAGCAAGCAAGCAAAACAAGAGTAGACTAGCCACAGCATCAAAGGCAAGGCAAGGCCAAGTGACTCTGAGTGCTTTTCCTTGGCAAGTAAAAGATATAGTGTCAATGTAATAGGGCAGGCGTTAAAGGTACCATGAGGAGGTGTAGTCCAGCAAGATATTTATGTCGTAGACCCTTCTGTGCAGGAGCCATTGTTGGACATAGTACAGGACATGGCATACAGTTTGGCTTGGTAAGTTCCTGAAGGAGAATGGCAATGCTTTCTCATGGGAAGGAAAGCACGTAGCCCCAGAGTTGGAGGTGCAGATAAGAAGCTGTGTCACGCAGCTCAAGGACGACAGCAGCTTCTTGTGCCGGCATATTTGGAAGCACTCCCTCAATTTGTACTGTCATTGAGTCAGTATCCATCTTTGGAAGGCTGTCCGCCTCTAGTAAGAGTGTTCTGACACCATTGTATGGGATCAGTCACTGGATGTTTTGGATTTTGGAGGAGGGGATGCCATTTCTCTTGAAATGAGCTTCTTGTTCTTCTCTTTGGCAAAGAAATTAAGTTTGGATGGGCACTTTGGGTGGTCTCAGTGAATTTAAAGGTTTTTCCCAAGAGGTTTCCCTGTGGGTTAGAGCTGTTGAACTGACAGTGGGAATCTAGACACCAAGTTGTTGAGCTTTTTGTCCTTGTAGCTTTAGTGTGTGAGTAGTCCCTGTTGCCATGCTGCTTGGATCTTGACTCTGAGACTGAAAGCTTAGGAGCGTAGAGCTGAAAAGAAAAGTGCCAATAGCAGGGTGTGTGTTCATTGTTTGATGGGTGAAGTTGAAATTGTAGGCAGCAAAGAACTTTCTCTCTCCGCTGGCACATTTGTTGAGCGGATGTCTTTGAGTTTGTTACCGGACTCTGCGAGAGTGAAAATGTTTGTTAGGGCAGAGGATTTCGTGTTGCCCTTTGAGTGTGGTGCAAAAGTGTTTGCACACTTGGAGGGGGAAGATCAGCAAAGTCTTTTTTTCCTGGCACAGTTAATTTGAGAGCAGGGACGTTTCCAACTCGGCTCTGTCCTTTGGAGCTGGCCTCGGTGCGTTTCCTTCTTTTGTTAGTCGACAGCGCCATCGTGTGGTTATTTTGATGAGCGCTGGCAGACGGTGCCAGGGAAAAAGCCAAGCTGTTTGCGGCTCCGGCCTCATTGGTGTAGGAGCAGCGCAAGGAAGAGCTCCGCTGGGGGTCCTGGCTCTTAGAGACTGAGAGAATGTGATCCTGTATGTAGCACAGAAGGAAGTGGAATTGTTTCATTGTGGGCTGTGCAGTTTATAAGCTGCAAATGAAAAGGCAATTGCAGCGCAGCCTCTTCTTTTCTGTGTGATCAGCTGCTCAACATGTAACTCGCACACACTGAACTGCATCCACCTCCCTGGAGATATAAAATGTGTATATCACTTTCCTCAAACTCTATGTATTACCTTGCACTCTAGCAGATCCCAAACCGCTTCAAAACGTCCAGCAGCTACTCAAAAAGAAAAAGTCCAACAAAAAGCTAGTGCTGGCCTTTAGAGTGCCTTTGCAGTCCGTAAAATAGACAAAATGCACTAGGGCTTTGAATGCTTCTTCCCAACTATATAAATTCTCTCCAAGTGGCAAAGTCCATCATTACAGCAAAATTTTTCAGCTGGAGTTCTGACTGAGAGATGTGCCAGGACAGAAGGCATTTGCTGACCTACCCTTTTTCCCTGTGTAACTTGGTATTTGCAGTACAATTATTTTCAGTGTCGCTGTGTCCAAGCAGCTAGAGATTACACAGATAGAAGTGTCAAGAGAGATGCTGCTAAAGTACGCCCTTCTTATAGCAGCATTTAAATGGCACACGATGCCTTGCTGCTTTTTCTTTCCCAGAGAGACCTGCTGTCAATTTTTTCACTCTGGCTTCTTGATCAAAAATGTCCACCTGAAATGTCTTACAGAAATAGGCTCCAGGTGTAAAAACCAGTACGGGGCTACATTTTCTGCGTGCTCCACATAAGTCACATCAAACTCACTCATCAAACTTCACTCTCTCCTTCCATTCTCCACCACTGCCTCTACCATTGTGTTCTCTGGATCTCAGAGTCTAAAGGCAGGCGCAATAGTTTCCACTGAAGGGTTGGAAGAGGTGTACAAGCAGCACAAATAGCTTCTGCGCTGCGCAGGCCATTTCTCTGCATTTTAGAGCCTAAGGGAAAGCGCTAGTGTTCCTGCGGAGAGCTGCAACAGCTGCAGAATATGTGTTGTCTTGGCACATGTTTGCAATCCACCATGATGGATCCTTAGTGAAACCAAACTGTGGTTCTGCTTCAAACATCTCACCCTGCTTGGCCACAAAGCTTTCGCTGACATGTCCCATTGCCTTTTTATTGCTGCGCTTCATTTTCAGAGTTTGTACGGAATCATTGCACTTTGCTTCTAAGCAGAACGTCGATACTGCTGGAGTCTCATATGTCCATTTTCTTCTCACACAAAAAAACTGCTTCCTTTAAAACATGCTGATGCGACCTGCTTTCTTGCTCAGCTGTAATTTTAGGGGTGTTCTCTGTCCCGCTTACAGTCTGAATCTAAACTAAGAAGTTTATGGGACACAGATGTGCCAAGACAAATAGTTTGCTTGGACCTTGCCACGTGTATTCAAGAGCATCCTTTCACTCCACCATCAAGTCTCTGCTTTACATCCTGCAAACTTCACACACACATACATACATACATACTGGAATGAGGCAATTTCTTTCTTTCTTTCTCAGCTACACTCACCAATCCCCAACGCTAACTTCTTTACCGCTTTTCTCTTGGCCGTGCTATGCATACTTTTTCTCTTAAGACACCCATTGTCTGGCCTACCCCTTCCCTACATTGCCTTTCCTTTCCTTTCCTATCCAACCTTGCATTTCTTTGTCATTCCTGGCCATTGTTTTCCTCTTCCTTCCTGACCCATCCATGTCTTTACCTTGCCCTTCCTACCAGTCCAGTGCCTTGCACCACCCATCCCCCTTGCCACTTTGTCCAGTTTCCCTTCCCCTTTGTCCAGCTCCAATCTTTCATTTCCTTCTCCTTCTAGGACTCTCATTGCCTTGCTTGCCTCTCCTTTGTCTTGCCTGGCAAAGCCACCACTTTTCTTGGCGTTACCTTTGAACCTCTCCTCTCCCTTGCCTTGCATTCCCTTGCTCACTCGTCCCCCACCTGGAATTCAATACCCCTCTTTTTGCGGCATTTCTTCATCTTGCCTTGCCCTGCCTGCTTCTCCTAGGACTCTCAAGGCTTTCACGTACCTCCAGCGTTTCAGGAGCATGTGAGAGGAAGCCCAAAAGAGGTCACGAGCAAACACACCCATCTGTCCTGGCAGCTTGCTTCTGGCACCTATCCTTACATGTCTTGAATTTTGGACATAAAATTCACATTTCACCTTTGCGCTTCAGGACCAGAATGACAGTTCTTTTGTATACCAAGGAAAGCAGGTAATCCAAGTGTTTTAGGTGCAGATTAGAGATGGCCCATGTGAGATCAAGGCCAGCCAGAGAAGTCTGTCTTAGCCCCTTTTGTGTACCAGCAGTCTTTGAATGTACCTCTCATTTGTCTTGCCTTGGTGACCCCAAAGTTTCCTTGCCTTGCCCTGCCTTGCCTCCCTAGCCTTGCACTCCCTCCAGTGCCTACACCCACACTTGACCTGCCTACTACTTTCCTCCAGGGAAACCTAGCCTTGCCTAGGCCTTCCTGTTTCTGCCTGGCCTTCCTATGCCCATCCTTGCCTAGAAGTTCTGGGCCTTCTCTCACCTACCACTCCATTTGCTTGCCCCTCATGGCTCCAGCCTTGTCAGCTTCTCCCTTGACTTGCCTACAATTGCGCCTACACTTGGTTTGCATTGCAAAGAGCGGTAGGCAAGGCAAAGCAAAGCAAGGAAGGTCTTTCTAGGTCTTGCCAGGCAAGGCACACATAAGCAAGCAAGCAAAACAAGAGTAGACTAGCCACAGCATCAAAGGCAAGGCAAGGCCAAGTGACTCTGAGTGCTTTTCCTTGGCAAGTAAAAGATATAGTGTCAATGTAATAGGGCAGGCGTTAAAGGTACCATGAGGAGGTGTAGTCCAGCAAGATATTTATGTCGTAGACCCTTCTGTGCAGGAGCCATTGTTGGACATAGTACAGGACATGGCATACAGTTTGGCTTGGTAAGTTCCTGAAGGAGAATGGCAATGCTTTCTCATGGGAAGGAAAGCACGTAGCCCCAGAGTTGGAGGTGCAGATAAGAAGCTGTGTCACGCAGCTCAAGGACGACAGCAGCTTCTTGTGCCGGCATATTTGGAAGCACTCCCTCAATTTGTACTGTCATTGAGTCAGTATCCATCTTTGGAAGGCTGTCCGCCTCTAGTAAGAGTGTTCTGACACCATTGTATGGGATCAGTCACTGGATGTTTTGGATTTTGGAGGAGGGGATGCCATTTCTCTTGAAATGAGCTTCTTGTTCTTCTCTTTGGCAAAGAAATTAAGTTTGGATGGGCACTTTGGGTGGTCTCAGTGAATGTAAAGGTTTTTCCCAAGAGGTTTCCCTGTGGGTTAGAGCTGTTGAACTGACAGTGGGAATCTAGACACCAAGTTGTTGAGCTTTTTGTCCTTGTAGCTTTAGTGTGTGAGTAGTCCCTGTTGCCATGCTGCTTGGATCTTGACTCTGAGACTGAAAGCTTAGGAGCGTAGAGCTGAAAAGAAAAGTGCCAATAGCAGGGTGTGTGTTCATTGTTTGATGGGTGAAGTTGAAATTGTAGGCAGCAAAGAACTTTCTCTCTCCGCTGGCACATTTGTTGAGCGGATGTCTTTGAGTTTGTTACCGGACTCTGCGAGAGTGAAAATGTTTGTTAGGGCAGAGGATTTCGTGTTGCCCTTTGAGTGTGGTGCAAAAGTGTTTGCACACTTGGAGGGGGAAGATCAGCAAAGTCTTTTTTTCCTGGCACAGTTAATTTGAGAGCAGGGACGTTTCCAACTCGGCTCTGTCCTTTGGAGCTGGCCTCGGTGCGTTTCCTTCTTTTGTTATTCGACAGCGCCATCGTGTGGTTATTTTGATGAGCGCTGGCAGACGGTGCCAGGGAAAAAGCCAAGCTGTTTGCGGCTCCGGCCTCATTGGTGTAGGAGCAGCGCAAGGAAGAGCTCCGCTGGGGGTCCTGGCTCTTAGAGACTGAGAGAATGTGATCCTGTATGTAGCACAGAAGGAAGTGGAATTGTTTCATTGTGGGCTGTGCAGTTTATAAGCTGCAAATGAAAAGGCAATTGCAGCGCAGCCTCTTCTTTTCTGTGTGATCAGCTGCTCAACATGTAACTCGCACACACTGAACTGCATCCACCTCCCTGGAGATATAAAATGTGTATATCACTTTCCTCAAACTCTATGTATTACCTTGCACTCTAGCAGATCCCAAACCGCTTCAAAACGTCCAGCAGCTACTCAAAAAGAAAAAGTCCAACAAAAAGCTAGTGCTGGCCTTTAGAGTGCCTTTGCAGTCCGTAAAATAGACAAAATGCACTAGGGCTTTGAATGCTTCTTCCCAACTATATAAATTCTCTCCAAGTGGCAAAGTCCATCATTACAGCAAAATTTTTCAGCTGGAGTTCTGACTGAGAGATGTGCCAGGACAGAAGGCATTTGCTGACCTACCCTTTTTCCCTGTGTAACTTGGTATTTGCAGTACAATTATTTTCAGTGTCGCTGTGTCCAAGCAGCTAGAGATTACACAGATAGAAGTGTCAAGAGAGATGCTGCTAAAGTCCGCCCTTCTTATAGCAGCATTTAAATGGCACACGACGCCTTGCTGCTTTTTCTTTCCCAGAGAGACCTGCTGTCAATTTTTTCACTCTGGCTTCTTGATCAAAAATGTCCACCTGAAATGTCTTACAGAAATAGGCTCCAGGTGTAAAAACCAGTACAGGGCTACATTTTCTGCGTGCTCCACATAAGTCACATCAAACTCACTCATCAAACTTCACTCTCTCCTTCCATTCTCCACCACTGCCTCTACCATTGTGTTCTCTGGATCTCAGAGTCTAAAGGCAGGCGCAATAGTTTCCACTGAAGGGTTGGAAGAGGTGTACAAGCAGCACAAATAGCTTCTGCGCTGCGCAGGCCATTTCTCTGCATTTTAGAGCCTAAGGGAAAGCGCTAGTGTTCCTGCGGAGAGCTGCAACAGCTGCAGAATATGTGTTGTCTTGGCACATGTTTGCAATCCACCATGATGGATCCTTAGTGAAACCAAACTGTGGTTCTGCTTCAAACATCTCACCCTGCTTGGCCACAAAGCTTTCGCTGACATGTCCCATTGCCTTTTTATTGCTGCGCTTCATTTTCAGAGTTTGTACGGAATCATTGCACTTTGCTTCTAAGCAGAACGTCGATACTGCTGGAGTCTCATATGTCCATTTTCTTCTCACACAAAAAAACTGCTTCCTTTAAAACATGCTGATGCGACCTGCTTTCTTGCTCAGCTGTAATTTTAGGGGTGTTCTCTGTCCCGCTTACAGTCTGAATCTAAACTAAGAAGTTTATGGGACACAGATGTGCCAAGACAAATAGTTTGCTTGGACCTTGCCACGTGTATTCAAGAGCATCCTTTCACTCCACCATCAAGTCTCTGCTTTACATCCTGCAAACTTCACACACACATACATAAATACATACTGGAATGAGGCAATTTCTTTCTTTCTTTCTCAGCTACACTCACCAATCCCCAACGCTAACTTCTTTACCGCTTTTCTCTTGGCCGTGCTATGCATACTTTTTCTCTTAAGACACCCATTGTCTGGCCTACCCCTTCCCTACATTGCCTTTCCTTTCCTTTCCTATCCAACCTTGCATTTCTTTGTCATTCCTGGCCATTGTTTTCCTCTTCCTTCCTGACCCATCCATGTCTTTACCTTGCCCTTCCTACCAGTCCAGTGCCTTGCACCACCCATCCCCCTTGCCACTTTGTCCAGTTTCCCTTCCCCTTTGTCCAGCTCCAATCTTTCATTTCCTTCTCCTTCTAGGACTCTCATTGCCTTGCTTGCCTCTCCTTTGTCTTGCCTGGCAAAGCCACCACTTTTCTTGGCGTTACCTTTGAACCTCTCCTCTCCCTTGCCTTGCATTCCCTTGCTCACTCGTCCCCCACCTGGAATTCAATACCCCTCTTTTTGCGGCATTTCTTCATCTTGCCTTGCCCTGCCTGCTTCTCCTAGGACTCTCAAGGCTTTCACGTACCTCCAGCGTTTCAGGAGCATGTGAGAGGAAGCCCAAAAGAGGTCACGAGCAAACACACCCATCTGTCCTGGCAGCTTGCTTCTGGCACCTATCCTTACATGTCTTGAATTTTGGACATAAAATTCACATTTCACCTTTGCGCTTCAGGACCAGAATGACAGTTCTTTTGTATACCAAGGAAAGCAGGTAATCCAAGTGTTTTAGGTGCAGATTAGAGATGGCCCATGTGAGATCAAGGCCAGCCAGAGAAGTCTGTCCTAGCCCCTTTTGTGTACCAGCAGTCTTTGAATGTACCTCTCATTTGTCTTGCCTTGGTGACCCCAAAGTTTCCTTGCCTTGCCCTGCCTTGCCTCCCTAGCCTTGCACTCCCTCCAGTGCCTACACCCACACTTGACCTGCCTACTACTTTCCTCCAGGGAAACCTAGCCTTGCCTAGGCCTTCCTGTTTCTGCCTGGCCTTCCTATGCCCATCCTTGCCTAGAAGTTCTGGGCCTTCTCTCACCTACCACTCCATTTGCTTGCCCCTCATGGCTCCAGCCTTGTCAGCTTCTCCCTTGACTTGCCTACAATTGCGCCTACACTTGGTTTGCATTGCAAAGAGCGGTAGGCAAGGCAAAGCAAAGCAAGGAAGGTCTTTCTAGGTCTTGCCAGGCAAGGCACACATAAGCAAGCAAGCAAAACAAGAGTAGACTAGCCACAGCATCAAAGGCAAGGCAAGGCCAAGTGACTCTGAGTGCTTTTCCTTGGCAAGTAAAAGATATAGTGTCAATGTAATAGGGCAGGCGTTAAAGGTACCATGAGGAGGTGTAGTCCAGCAAGATATTTATGTCGTAGA
This sequence comes from Poecile atricapillus, assembly GCF_030490865.1. Classification (NCBI taxonomy): domain Eukaryota; kingdom Metazoa; phylum Chordata; class Aves; order Passeriformes; family Paridae; genus Poecile; species Poecile atricapillus. Next base: position 68,071,481 of record NC_081288.1, read on the forward strand.
CCCTTCTGTGCAGGAGCCATTGTTGGACATAGTACAGGACATGGCATACAGTTTGGCTTGGTAAGTTCCTGAAGGAGAATGGCAATGCTTTCTCATGGGAAGGAAAGCACGTAGCCCCAGAGTTGGAGGTGCAGATAAGAAGCTGTGTCACGCAGCTCAAGGACGACAGCAGCTTCTTGTGCCGGCATATTTGGAAGCACTCCCTCAATTTGTACTGTCATTGAGTCAGTATCCATCTTTGGAAGGCTGTCCGCCTCTAGTAAGAGTGTTCTGACACCATTGTATGGGATCAGTCACTGGATGTTTTGGATTTTGGAGGAGGGGATGCCATTTCTCTTGAAATGAGCTTCTTGTTCTTCTCTTTGGCAAAGAAATTAAGTTTGGATGGGCACTTTGGGTGGTCTCAGTGAATGTAAAGGTTTTTCCCAAGAGGTTTCCCTGTGGGTTAGAGCTGTTGAACTGACAGTGGGAATCTAGACACCAAGTTGTTGAGCTTTTTGTCCTTGTAGCTTTAGTGTGTGAGTAGTCCCTGTTGCCATGCTGCTTGGATCTTGACTCTGAGACTGAAAGCTTAGGAGCGTAGAGCTGAAAAGAAAAGTGCCAATAGCAGGGTGTGTGTTCATTGTTTGATGGGTGAAGTTGAAATTGTAGGCAGCAAAGAACTTTCTCTCTCCGCTGGCACATTTGTTGAGCGGATGTCTTTGAGTTTGTTACCGGACTCTGCGAGAGTGAAAATGTTTGTTAGGGCAGAGGATTTCGTGTTGCCCTTTGAGTGTGGTGCAAAAGTGTTTGCACACTTGGAGGGGGAAGATCAGCAAAGTCTTTTTTTCCTGGCACAGTTAATTTGAGAGCAGGGACGTTTCCAACTGGGCTCTGTCCTTTGGAGCTGGCCTCGGTGCGTTTCCTTCTTTTGTTAGTCGACAGCGCCATCGTGTGGTTATTTTGATGAGCGCTGGCAGACGGTGCCAGGGAAAAAGCCAAGCTGTTTGCGGCTCCGGCCTCATTGGTGTAGGAGCAGCGCAAGGAAGAGCTCCGCTGGGGGTCCTGGCTCTTAGAGACTGAGAGAATGTGATCCTGTATGTAGCACAGAAGGAAGTGGAATTGTTTCATTGTGGGCTGTGCAGTTTATAAGCTGCAAATGAAAAGGCAATTGCAGCGCAGCCTCTTCTTTTCTGTGTGATCAGCTGCTCAACATGTAACTCGCACACACTGAACTGCATCCACCTCCCTGGAGATATAAAATGTGTATATCACTTTCCTCAAACTCTATGTATTACCTTGCACTCTAGCAGATCCCAAACCGCTTCAAAACGTCCAGCAGCTACTCAAAAAGAAAAAGTCCAACAAAAAGCTAGTGCTGGCCTTTAGAGTGCCTTTGCAGTCCGTAAAATAGACAAAATGCACTAGGGCTTTGAATGCTTCTTCCCAACTATATAAATTCTCTCCAAGTGGCAAAGTCCATCATTACAGCAAAATTTTTCAGCTGGAGTTCTGACTGAGAGATGTGCCAGGACAGAAGGCATTTGCTGACCTACCCTTTTTCCCTGTGTAACTTGGTATTTGCAGTACAATTATTTTCAGTGTCGCTGTGTCCAAGCAGCTAGAGATTACACAGATAGAAGTGTCAAGAGAGATGCTGCTAAAGTACGCCCTTCTTATAGCAGCATTTAAATGGCACACGATGCCTTGCTGCTTTTTCTTTCCCAGAGAGACCTGCTGTCAATTTTTTCACTCTGGCTTCTTGATCAAAAATGTCCACCTGAAATGTCTTACAGAAATAGGCTCCAGGTGTAAAAACCAGTACAGGGCTACATTTTCTGCGTGCTCCACATAAGTCACATCAAACTCACTCATCAAACTTCACTCTCTCCTTCCATTCTCCACCACTGCCTCTACCATTGTGTTCTCTGGATCTCAGAGTCTAAAGGCAGGCGCAATAGTTTCCACTGAAGGGTTGGAAGAGGTGTACAAGCAGCACAAATAGCTTCTGCGCTGCGCAGACCATTTCTCTGCATTTTAGAGCCTAAGGGAAAGCGCTAGTGTTCCTGCGGAGAGCTGCAACAGCTGCAGAATATGTGTTGTCTTGGCACATGTTTGCAATCCACCATGATGGATCCTTAGTGAAACCAAACTGTGGTTCTGCTTCAAACATCTCACCCTGCTTGGTCACAAAGCTTTCGCTGACATGTCCCATTGCCTTTTTATTGCTGCGCTTCATTTTCAGAGTTTGTACGGAATCATTGCACTTTGCTTCTAAGCAGAACGTCGATACTGCTGGAGTCTCATATGTCCATTTTCTTCTCACACAAAAAAACTGCTTCCTTTAAAACATGCTGATGCGACCTGCTTTCTTGCTCAGCTGTAATTTTAGGGGTGTTCTCTGTCCCGCTTACAGTCTGAATCTAAACTAAGAAGTTTATGGGACACAGATGTGCCAAGACAAATAGTTTGCTTGGACCTTGCCACGTGTATTCAAGAGCATCCTTTCACTCCACCATCAAGTCTCTGCTTTACATCCTGCAAACTTCACACACACATACATAAATACATACTGGAATGAGGCAATTTCTTTCTTTCTTTCTCAGCTACACTCACCAATCCCCAACGCTAACTTCTTTACCGCTTTTCTCTTGGCCGTGCTATGCATACTTTTTCTCTTAAGACACCCATTGTCTGGCCTACCCCTTCCCTACATTGCCTTTCCTTTCCTTTCCTATCCAACCTTGCATTTCTTTGTCATTCCTGGCCATTGTTTTCCTCTTCCTTCCTGACCCATCCATGTCTTTACCTTGCCCTTCCTACCAGTCCAGTGCCTTGCACCACCCATCCCCCTTGCCACTTTGTCCAGTTTCCCTTCCCCTTTGTCCAGCTCCAATCTTTCATTTCCTTCTCCTTCTAGGACTCTCATTGCCTTGCTTGCCTCTCCTTTGTCTTGCCTGGCAAAGCCACCACTTTTCTTGGCGTTACCTTTGAACCTCTCCTCTCCCTTGCCTTGCATTCCCTTGCTCACTCGTCCCCCACCTGGAATTCAATACCCCTCTTTTTGCGGCATTTCTTCATCTTGCCTTGCCCTGCCTGCTTCTCCTAGGACTCTCAAGGCTTTCACGTACCTCCAGCGTTTCAGGAGCATGTGAGAGGAAGCCCAAAAGAGGTCACGAGCAAACACACCCATCTGTCCTGGCAGCTTGCTTCTGGCACCTATCCTTACATGTCTTGAATTTTGGACATAAAATTCACATTTCACCTTTGCGCTTCAGGACCAGAATGACAGTTCTTTTGTATACCAAGGAAAGCAGGTAATCCAAGTGTTTTAGGTGCAGATTAGAGATGGCCCATGTGAGATCAAGGCCAGCCAGAGAAGTCTGTCCTAGCCCCTTTTGTGTACCAGCAGTCTTTGAATGTACCTCTCATTTGTCTTGCCTTGGTGACCCCAAAGTTTCCTTGCCTTGCCCTGCCTTGCCTCCCTAGCCTTGCACTCCCTCCAGTGCCTACACCCACACTTGACCTGCCTACTACTTTCCTCCAGGGAAACCTAGCCTTGCCTAGGCCTTCCTGTTTCTGCCTGGCCTTCCTATGCCCATCCTTGCCTAGAAGTTCTGGGCCTTCTCTCACCTACCAGTCCATTTGCTTGCCCCTCATGGCTCCAGCCTTGTCAGCTTCTCCCTTGACTTGCCTACAATTGCGCCTACACTTGGTTTGCATTGCAAAGAGCGGTAGGCAAGGCAAAGCAAAGCAAGGAAGGTCTTTCTAGGTCTTGCCAGGCAAGGCACACATAAGCAAGCAAGCAAAACAAGAGTAGACTAGCCACAGCATCAAAGGCAAGGCAAGGCCAAGTGACTCTGAGTGCTTTTCCTTGGCAAGTAAAAGATATAGTGTCAATGTAATAGGGCAGGCGTTAAAGGTACCATGAGGAGGTGTAGTCCAGCAAGATATTTATGTCGTAGACCCTTCTGTGCAGGAGCCATTGTTGGACATAGTACAGGGCATGGCATACAGCTTGGCTTGGTAAGTTCCTGAAGGAGAATGGCAATGCTTTCTCATGGGAAGGAAAGCACGTAGCCCCAGAGTTGGAGGTGCAGATAAGAAGCTGTGTCACGCAGCTCAAGGACGACAGCAGCTTCTTGTGCCGGCATATTTGGAAGCACTCCCTCAATTTGTACTGTCATTGAGTCAGTATCCATCTTTGGAAGGCTGTCCGCCTCTAGTAAGAGTGTTCTGACACCATTGTATGGGATCAGTCACTGGATGTTTTGGATTTTGGAGGAGGGGATGCCCTTTCTCTTGAAATGAGCTTCTTGTTCTTCTCTTTGGCAAAGAAATTAAGTTTGGATGGGCACTTTGGGTGGTCTCAGTGAATTTAAAGGTTTTTCCCAAGAGGTTTCCCTGTGGGTTAGAGCTGTTGAACTGACAGTGGGAATCTAGACACCAAGTTGTTGAGCTTTTTGTCCTTGTAGCTTTAGTGTGTGAGTAGTCCCTGTTGCCATGCTGCTTGGATCTTGACTCTGAGACTGAAAGCTTAGGAGCGTAGAGCTGAAAAGAAAAGTGCCAATAGCAGGGTGTGTGTTCATTGTTTGATGGGTGAAGTTGAAATTGTAGGCAGCAAAGAACTTTCTCTCTCCGCTGGCACATTTGTTGAGCGGATGTCTTTGAGTTTGTTACCGGACTCTGCGAGAGTGAAAATGTTTGTTAGGGCAGAGGATTTCGTGTTGCCCTTTGAGTGTGGTGCAAAAGTGTTTGCACACTTGGAGGGGGAAGATCAGCAAAGTCTTTTTTTCCTGGCACAGTTAATTTGAGAGCAGGGACGTTTCCAACTCGGCTCTGTCCTTTGGAGCTGGCCTCGGTGCGTTTCCTTCTTTTGTTAGTCGACAGCGCCATCGTGTGGTTATTTTGATGAGCGCTGGCAGACGGTGCCAGGGAAAAAGCCAAGCTGTTTGCGGCTCCGGCCTCATTGGTGTAGGAGCAGCGCAAGGAAGAGCTCCGCTGGGGGTCCTGGCTCTTAGAGACTGAGAGAATGTGATCCTGTATGTAGCACAGAAGGAAGTGGAATTGTTTCATTGTGGGCTGTGCAGTTTATAAGCTGCAAATGAAAAGGCAATTGCAGCGCAGCCTCTTCTTTTCTGTGTGATCAGCTGCTCAACATGTAACTCGCACACACTGAACTGCATCCACCTCCCTGGAGATATAAAATGTGTATATCACTTTCCTCAAACTCTATGTATTACCTTGCACTCTAGCAGATCCCAAACCGCTTCAAAACGTCCAGCAGCTACTCAAAAAGAAAAAGTCCAACAAAAAGCTAGTGCTGGCCTTTAGAGTGCCTTTGCAGTCCGTAAAATAGACAAAATGCACTAGGGCTTTGAATGCTTCTTCCCAACTATATAAATTCTCTCCAAGTGGCAAAGTCCATCATTACAGCAAAATTTTTCAGCTGGAGTTCTGACTGAGAGATGTGCCAGGACAGAAGGCATTTGCTGACCTACCCTTTTTCCCTGTGTAACTTGGTATTTGCAGTACAATTATTTTCAGTGTCGCTGTGTCCAAGCAGCTAGAGATTACACAGATAGAAGTGTCAAGAGAGATGCTGCTAAAGTACGCCCTTCTTATAGCAGCATTTAAATGGCACACGATGCCTTGCTGCTTTTTCTTTCCCAGAGAGACCTGCTGTCAATTTTTTCACTCTGGCTTCTTGATCAAAAATGTCCACCTGAAATGTCTTACAGAAATAGGCTCCAGGTGTAAAAACCAGTACAGGGCTACATTTTCTGCGTGCTCCACATAAGTCACATCAAACTCACTCATCAAACTTCACTCTCTCCTTCCATTCTCCACCACTGCCTCTACCATTGTGTTCTCTGGATCTCAGAGTCTAAAGGCAGGCGCAATAGTTTCCACTGAAGGGTTGGAAGAGGTGTACAAGCAGCACAAATAGCTTCTGCGCTGCGCAGGCCATTTCTCTGCATTTTAGAGCCTAAGGGAAAGCGCTAGTGTTCCTGCGGAGAGCTGCAACAGCTGCAGAATATGTGTTGTCTTGGCACATGTTTGCAATCCACCATGATGGATCCTTAGTGAAACCAAACTGTGGTTCTGCTTCAAACATCTCACCCTGCTTGGCCACAAAGCTTTCGCTGACATGTCCCATTGCCTTTTTATTGCTGCGCTTCATTTTCAGAGTTTGTACGGAATCATTGCACTTTGCTTCTAAGCAGAACGTCGATACTGCTGGAGTCTCATATGTCCATTTTCTTCTCACACAAAAAAACTGCTTCCTTTAAAACATGCTGATGCGACCTGCTTTCTTGCTCAGCTGTAATTTTAGGGGTGTTCTCTGTCCCGCTTACAGTCTGAATCTAAACTAAGAAGTTTATGGGACACAGATGTGCCAAGACAAATAGTTTGCTTGGACCTTGCCACGTGTATTCAAGAGCATCCTTTCACTCCACCATCAAGTCTCTGCTTTACATCCTGCAAACTTCACACACACATACATACATACATACTGGAATGAGGCAATTTCTTTCTTTCTTTCTCAGCTACACTCACCAATCCCCAACGCTAACTTCTTTACCGCTTTTCTCTTGGCCGTGCTATGCATACTTTTTCTCTTAAGACACCCATTGTCTGGCCTACCCCTTCCCTACATTGCCTTTCCTTTCCTTTCGTATCCAACCTTGCATTTCTTTGTCATTCCTGGCCATTGTTTTCCTCTTCCTTCCTGACCCATCCATGTCTTTACCTTGCCCTTCCTACCAGTCCAGTGCCTTGCACCACCCATCCCCCTTGCCACTTTGTCCAGTTTCCCTTCCCCTTTGTCCAGCTCCAATCTTTCATTTCCTTCTCCTTCTAGGACTCTCATTGCCTTGCTTGCCTCTCCTTTGTCTTGCCTGGCAAAGCCACCACTTTTCTTGGCGTTACCTTTGAACCTCTCCTCTCCCTTGCCTTGCATTCCCTTGCTCACTCGTCCCCCACCTGGAATTCAATACCCCTCTTTTTGCGGAATTTCTTCATCTTGCCTTGCCCTGCCTGCTTCTCCTAGGACTCTCAAGGCTTTCACGTACCTCCAGCGTTTCAGGAGCATGTGAGAGGAAGCCCAAAAGAGGTCACGAGCAAACACACCCATCTGTCCTGGCAGCTTGCTTCTGGCACCTATCCTTACATGTCTTGAATTTTGGACATAAAATTCACATTTCACCTTTGCGCTTCAGGACCAGAATGACAGTTCTTTTGTATACCAAGGAAAGCAGGTAATCCAAGTGTTTTAGGTGCAGATTAGAGATGGCCCATGTGAGATCAAGGCCAGCCAGAGAAGTCTGTCCTAGCCCCTTTTGTGTACCAGCAGTCTTTGAATGTACCTCTCATTTGTCTTGCCTTGGTGACCCCAAAGTTTCCTTGCCTTGCCCTGCCTTGCCTCCCTAGCCTTGCACTCCCTCCAGTGCCTACACCCACACTTGACCTGCCTACTACTTTCCTCCAGGGAAACCTAGCCTTGCCTAGGCCTTCCTGTTTCTGCCTGGCCTTCCTATGCCCATCCTTGCCTAGAAGTTCTGGGCCTTCTCTCACCTACCACTCCATTTGCTTGCCCCTCATGGCTCCAGCCTTGTCAGCTTCTCCCTTGACTTGCCTACAATTGCGCCTACACTTGGTTTGCATTGCAAAGAGCGGTAGGCAAGGCAAAGCAAAGCAAGGAAGGTCTTTCTAGGTCTTGCCAGGCAAGGCACACATAAGCAAGCAAGCAAAACAAGAGTAGACTAGCCACAGCATCAAAGGCAAGGCAAGGCCAAGTGACTCTGAGTGCTTTTCCTTGGCAAGTAAAAGATATAGTGTCAATGTAATAGGGCAGGCGTTAAAGGTACCATGAGGAGGTGTAGTCCAGCAAGATATTTATGTCGTAGACCCTTCTGTGCAGGAGCCATTGTTGGACATAGTACAGGACATGGCATACAGTTTGGCTTGGTAAGTTCCTGAAGGAGAATGGCAATGCTTTCTCATGGGAAGGAAAGCACGTAGCCCCAGAGTTGGAGGTGCAGATAAGAAGCTGTGTCACGCAGCTCAAGGACGACAGCAGCTTCTTGTGCCGGCATATTTGGAAGCACTCCCTCAATTTGTACTGTCATTGAGTCAGTATCCATCTTTGGAAGGCTGTCCGCCTCTAGTAAGAGTGTTCTGACACCATTGTATGGGATCAGTCACTGGATGTTTTGGATTTTGGAGGAGGGGATGCCATTTCTCTTGAAATGAGCTTCTTGTTCTTCTCTTTGGCAAAGAAATTAAGTTTGGATGGGCACTTTGGGTGGTCTCAGTGAATGTAAAGGTTTTTCCCAAGAGGTTTCCCTGTGGGTTAGAGCTGTTGAACTGACAGTGGGAATCTAGACACCAAGTTGTTGAGCTTTTTGTCCTTGTAGCTTTAGTGTGTGAGTAGTCCCTGTTGCCATGCTGCTTGGATCTTGACTCTGAGACTGAAAGCTTAGGAGCGTAGAGCTGAAAAGAAAAGTGCCAATAGCAGGGTGTGTGTTCATTGTTTGATGGGTGAAGTTGAAATTGTAGGCAGCAAAGAACTTTCTCTCTCCGCTGGCACATTTGTTGAGCGGATGTCTTTGAGTTTGTTACCGGACTCTGCGAGAGTGAAAATGTTTGTTAGGGCAGAGGATTTCGTGTTGCCCTTTGAGTGTGGTGCAAAAGTGTTTGCACACTTGGAGGGGGAAGATCAGCAAAGTCTTTTTTTCCTGGCACAGTTAATTTGAGAGCAGGGACGTTTCCAACTCGGCTCTGTCCTTTGGAGCTGGCCTCGGTGCGTTTCCTTCTTTTGTTATTCGACAGCGCCATCGTGTGGTTATTTTGATGAGCGCTGGCAGACGGTGCCAGGGAAAAAGCCAAGCTGTTTGCGGCTCCGGCCTCATTGGTGTAGGAGCAGCGCAAGGAAGAGCTCCGCTGGGGGTCCTGGCTCTTAGAGACTGAGAGAATGTGATCCTGTATGTAGCACAGAAGGAAGTGGAATTGTTTCATTGTGGGCTGTGCAGTTTATAAGCTGCAAATGAAAAGGCAATTGCAGCGCAGCCTCTTCTTTTCTGTGTGATCAGCTGCTCAACATGTAACTCGCACACACTGAACTGCATCCACCTCCCTGGAGATATAAAATGTGTATATCACTTTCCTCAAACTCTATGTATTACCTTGCACTCTAGCAGATCCCAAACCGCTTCAAAACGTCCAGCAGCTACTCAAAAAGAAAAAGTCCAACAAAAAGCTAGTGCTGGCCTTTAGAGTGCCTTTGCAGTCCGTAAAATAGACAAAATGCACTAGGGCTTTGAATGCTTCTTCCCAACTATATAAATTCTCTCCAAGTGGCAAAGTCCATCATTACAGCAAAATTTTTCAGCTGGAGTTCTGACTGAGAGATGTGCCAGGACAGAAGGCATTTGCTGACCTACCCTTTTTCCCTGTGTAACTTGGTATTTGCAGTACAATTATTTTCAGTGTCGCTGTGTCCAAGCAGCTAGAGATTACACAGATAGAAGTGTCAAGAGAGATGCTGCTAAAGTACGCCCTTCTTATAGCAGCATTTAAATGGCACACGACGCCTTGCTGCTTTTTCTTTCCCAGAGAGACCTGCTGTCAATTTTTTCACTCTGGCTTCTTGATCAAAAATGTCCACCTGAAATGTCTTACAGAAATAGGCTCCAGGTGTAAAAACCAGTACAGGGCTACATTTTCTGCGTGCTCCACATAAGTCACATCAAACTCACTCATCAAACTTCACTCTCTCCTTCCATTCTCCACCACTGCCTCTACCATTGTGTTCTCTGGATCTCAGAGTCTAAAGGCAGGCGCAATAGTTTCCACTGAAGGGTTGGAAGAGGTGTACAAGCAGCACAAATAGCTTCTGCGCTGCGCAGGCCATTTCTCTGCATTTTAGAGCCTAAGGGAAAGCGCTAGTGTTCCTGCGGAGAGCTGCAACAGCTGCAGAATATGTGTTGTCTTGGCACATGTTTGCAATCCACCATGATGGATCCTTAGTGAAACCAAACTGTGGTTCTGCTTCAAACATCTCACCCTGCTTGGCCACAAAGCTTTCGCTGACATGTCCCATTGCTTTTTTATTGCTGCGCTTCATTTTCAGAGTTTGTACGGAATCATTGCACTTTGCTTCTAAGCAGAACGTCGATACTGCTGGAGTCTCATATGTCCATTTTCTTCTCACACAAAAAAACTGCTTCCTTTAAAACATGCTGATGCGACCTGCTTTCTTGCTCAGCTGTAATTTTAGGGGTGTTCTCTGTCCCGCTTACAGTCTGAATCTAAACTAAGAAGTTTATGGGACACAGATGTGCCAAGACAAATAGTTTGCTTGGACCTTGCCACGTGTATTCAAGAGCATCCTTTCACTCCACCATCAAGTCTCTGCTTTACATCCTGCAAACTTCACACACACATACATACATACATACTGGAATGAGGCAATTTCTTTCTTTCTTTCTCAGCTACACTCACCAATCCCCAACGCTAACTTCTTTACCGCTTTTCTCTTGGCCGTGCTATGCATACTTTTTCTCTTAAGACACCCATTGTCTGGCCTACCCCTTCCCTACATTGCCTTTCCTTTCCTTTCGTATCCAACCTTGCATTTCTTTGTCATTCCTGGCCATTGTTTTCCTCTTCCTTCCTGACCCATCCATGTCTTTACCTTGCCCTTCCTACCAGTCCAGTGCCTTGCACCACCCATCCCCCTTGCCACTTTGTCCAGTTTCCCTTCCCCTTTGTCCAGCTCCAATCTTTCATTTCCTTCTCCTTCTAGGACTCTCATTGCCTTGCTTGCCTCTCCTTTGTCTTGCCTGGCAAAGCCACCACTTTTCTTGGCGTTACCTTTGAACCTCTCCTCTCCCTTGCCTTGCATTCCCTTGCTCACTCGTCCCCCACCTGGAATTCAATACCCCTCTTTTTGCGGAATTTCTTCATCTTGCCTTGCCCTGCCTGCTTCTCCTAGGACTCTCAAGGCTTTCACGTACCTCCAGCGTTTCAGGAGCATGTGAGAGGAAGCCCAAAAGAGGTCACGAGCAAACACACCCATCTGTCCTGGCAGCTTGCTTCTGGCACCTATCCTTACATGTCTTGAATTTTGGACATAAAATTCACATTTCACCTTTGCGCTTCAGGACCAGAATGACAGTTCTTTTGTATACCAAGGAAAGCAGGTAATCCAAGTGTTTTAGGTGCAGATTAGAGATGGCCCATGTGAGATCAAGGCCAGCCAGAGAAGTCTGTCCTAGCCCCTTTTGTGTACCAGCAGTCTTTGAATGTACCTCTCATTTGTCTTGCCTTGGTGACCCCAAAGTTTCCTTGCCTTGCCCTGCCTTGCCTCCCTAGCCTTGCACTCCCTCCAGTGCCTACACCCACACTTGACCTGCCTACTACTTTCCTCCAGGGAAACCTAGCCTTGCCTAGGCCTTCCTGTTTCTGCCTGGCCTTCCTATGCCCATCCTTGCCTAGAAGTTCTGGGCCTTCTCTCACCTACCACTCCATTTGCTTGCCCCTCATGGCTCCAGCCTTGTCAGCTTCTCCCTTGACTTGCCTACAATTGCGCCTACACTTGGTTTGCATTGCAAAGAGCGGTAGGCAAGGCAAAGCAAAGCAAGGAAGGTCTTTCTAGGTCTTGCCAGGCAAGGCACACATAAGCAAGCAAGCAAAACAAGAGTAGACTATCCACAGCATCAAAGGCAAGGCAAGGCCAAGTGACTCTGAGTGCTTTTCCTTGGCAAGTAAAAGATATAGTGTCAATGTAATAGGGCAGGCGTTAAAGGTACCATGAGGAGGTGTAGTCCAGCAAGATATTTATGTCGTAGACCCTTCTGTGCAGGAGCCATTGTTGGACATAGTACAGGACATGGCATACAGTTTGGCTTGGTAAGTTCCTGAAGGAGAATGGCAATGCTTTCTCATGGGAAGGAAAGCACGTAGCCCCAGAGTTGGAGGTGCAGATAAGAAGCTGTGTCACGCAGCTCAAGGACGACAGCAGCTTCTTGTGCCGGCATATTTGGAAGCACTCCCTCAATTTGTACTGTCATTGAGTCAGTATCCATCTTTGGAAGGCTGTCCGCCTCTAGTAAGAGTGTTCTGACACCATTGTATGGGATCAGTCACTGGATGTTTTGGATTTTGGAGGAGGGGATGCCATTTCTCTTGAAATGAGCTTCTTGTTCTTCTCTTTGGCAAAGAAATTAAGTTTGGATGGGCACTTTGGGTGGTCTCAGTGAATGTAAAGGTTTTTCCCAAGAGGTTTCCCTGTGGGTTAGAGCTGTTGAACTGACAGTGGGAATCTAGACACCAAGTTGTTGAGCTTTTTGTCCTTGTAGCTTTAGTGTGTGAGTAGTCCCTGTTGCCATGCTGCTTGGATCTTGACTCTGAGACTGAAAGCTTAGGAGCGTAGAGCTGAAAAGAAAAGTGCCAATAGCAGGGTGTGTGTTCATTGTTTGATGGGTGAAGTTGAAATTGTAGGCAGCAAAGAACTTTCTCTCTCCGCTGGCACATTTGTTGAGCGGATGTCTTTGAGTTTGTTACCGGACTCTGCGAGAGTGAAAATGTTTGTTAGGGCAGAGGATTTCGTGTTGCCCTTTGAGTGTGGTGCAAAAGTGTTTGCACACTTGGAGGGGGAAGATCAGCAAAGTCTTTTTTTCCTGGCACAGTTAATTTGAGAGCAGGGACGTTTCCAACTCGGCTCTGTCCTTTGGAGCTGGCCTCGGTGCGTTTCCTTCTTTTGTTATTCGACAGCGCCATCGTGTGGTTATTTTGATGAGCGCTGGCAGACGGTGCCAGGGAAAAAGCCAAGCTGTTTGCGGCTCCGGCCTCATTGGTGTAGGAGCAGCGCAAGGAAGAGCTCCGCTGGGGGTCCTGGCTCTTAGAGACTGAGAGAATGTGATCCTGTATGTAGCACAGAAGGAAGTGGAATTGTTTCATTGTGGGCTGTGCAGTTTATAAGCTGCAAATGAAAAGGCAATTGCAGCGCAGCCTCTTCTTTTCTGTGTGATCAGCTGCTCAACATGTAACTCGCACACACTGAACTGCATCCACCTCCCTGGAGATATAAAATGTGTATATCACTTTCCTCAAACTCTATGTATTACCTTGCACTCTAGCAGATCCCAAACCGCTTCAAAACGTCCAGCAGCTACTCAAAAAGAAAAAGTCCAACAAAAAGCTAGTGCTGGCCTTTAGAGTGCCTTTGCAGTCCGTAAAATAGACAAAATGCACTAGGGCTTTGAATGCTTCTTCCCAACTATATAAATTCTCTCCAAGTGGCAAAGTCCATCATTACAGCAAAATTTTTCAGCTGGAGTTCTGACTGAGAGATGTGCCAGGACAGAAGGCATTTGCTGACCTACCCTTTTTCCCTGTGTAACTTGGTATTTGCAGTACAATTATTTTCAGTGTCGCTGTGTCCAAGCAGCTAGAGATTACACAGATAGAAGTGTCAAGAGAGATGCTGCTAAAGTACGCCCTTCTTATAGCAGCATTTAAATGGCACACGACGCCTTGCTGCTTTTTCTTTCCCAGAGAGACCTGCTGTCAATTTTTTCACTCTGGCTTCTTGATCAAAAATGTCCACCTGAAATGTCTTACAGAAATAGGCTCCAGGTGTAAAAACCAGTACAGGGCTACATTTTCTGCGTGCTCCACATAAGTCACATCAAACTCACTCATCAAACTTCACTCTCTCCTTCCATTCTCCACCACTGCCTCTACCATTGTGTTCTCTGGATCTCAGAGTCTAAAGGCAGGCGCAATAGTTTCCACTGAAGGGTTGGAAGAGGTGTACAAGCAGCACAAATAGCTTCTGCGCTGCGCAGGCCATTTCTCTGCATTTTAGAGCCTAAGGGAAAGCGCTAGTGTTCCTGCGGAGAGCTGCAACAGCTGCAGAATATGTGTTGTCTTGGCACATGTTTGCAATCCACCATGATGGATCCTTAGTGAAACCAAACTGTGGTTCTGCTTCAAACATCTCACCCTGCTTGGCCACAAAGCTTTCGCTGACATGTCCCATTGCCTTTTTATTGCTGCGCTTCATTTTCAGAGTTTGTACGGAATCATTGCACTTTGCTTCTAAGCTGAACGTCCATACTGCTGGAGTCTCATATGTCCATTTTCTTCTCACACAAAAAAACTGCTTCCTTTAAAACATGCTGATGCGACCTGCTTTCTTGCTCAGCTGTAATTTTAGGGGTGTTCTCTGTCCCGCTTACAGTCTGAATCTAAACTAAGAAGTTTATGGGACACAGATGTGCCAAGACAAATAGTTTGCTTGGACCTTGCCACGTGTATTCAAGAGCATCCTTTCACTCCACCATCAAGTCTCTGCTTTACATCCTGCAAACTTCACACACACATACATACATACATACTGGAATGAGGCAATTTCTTTCTTTCTTTCTCAGCTACACTCACCAATCCCCAACGCTAACTTCTTTACCGCTTTTCTCTTGGCCGTGCTATGCATACTTTTTCTCTTAAGACACCCATTGTCTGGCCTACCCCTTCCCTACATTGCCTTTCCTTTCCTTTCGTATCCAACCTTGCATTTCTTTGTCATTCCTGGCCATTGTTTTCCTCTTCCTTCCTGACCCATCCATGTCTTTACCTTGCCCTTCCTACCAGTCCAGTGCCTTGCACCACCCATCCCCCTTGCCACTTTGTCCAGTTTCCCTTCCCCTTTGTCCAGCTCCAATCTTTCATTTCCTTCTCCTTCTAGGACTCTCATTGCCTTGCTTGCCTCTCCTTTGTCTTGCCTGGCAAAGCCACCACTTTTCTTGGCGTTACCTTTGAACCTCTCCTCTCCCTTGCCTTGCATTCCCTTGCTCACTCGTCCCCCACCTGGAATTCAATACCCCTCTTTTTGCGGCATTTCTTCATCTTGCCTTGCCCTGCCTGCTTCTCCTAGGACTCTCAAGGCTTTCACGTACCTCCAGCGTTTCAGGAGCATGTGAGAGGAAGCCCAAAAGAGGTCACGAGCAAACACACCCATCTGTCCTGGCAGCTTGCTTCTGGCACCTATCCTTACATGTCTTGAATTTTGGACATAAAATTCACATTTCACCTTTGCGCTTCAGGACCAGAATGACAGTTCTTTTGTATACCAAGGAAAGCAGGTAATCCAAGTGTTTTAGGTGCAGATTAGAGATGGCCCATGTGAGATCAAGGCCAGCCAGAGAAGTCTGTCCTAGCCCCTTTTGTGTACCAGCAGTCTTTGAATGTACCTCTCATTTGTCTTGCCTTGGTGACCCCAAAGTTTCCTTGCCTTGCCCTGCCTTGCCTCCCTAGCCTTGCACTCCCTCCAGTGCCTACACCCACACTTGACCTGCCTACTACTTTCCTCCAGGGAAACCTAGCCTTGCCTAGGCCTTCCTGTTTCTGCCTGGCCTTCCTATGCCCATCCTTGCCTAGAAGTTCTGGGCCTTCTCTCACCTACCACTCCATTTGCTTGCCCCTCATGGCTCCAGCCTTGTCAGCTTCTCCCTTGACTTGCCTACAATTGCGCCTACACTTGGTTTGCATTGCAAAGAGCAGTAGGCAAGGCAAAGCAAAGCAAGGAAGGTCTTTCTAGGTCTTGCCAGGCAAGGCACACATAAGCAAGCAAGCAAAACAAGAGTAGACTAGCCACAGCATCAAAGGCAAGGCAAGGCCAAGTGACTCTGAGTGCTTTTCCTTGGCAAGTAAAAGATATAGTGTCAATGTAATAGGGCAGGCGTTAAAGGTACCATGAGGAGGTGTAGTCCAGCAAGATATTTATGTCGTAGACCCTTCTGTGCAGGAGCCATTGTTGGACATAGTACAGGACATGGCATACAGTTTGGCTTGGTAAGTTCCTGAAGGAGAATGGCAATGCTTTCTCATGGGAAGGAAAGCACGTAGCCCCAGAGTTGGAGGTGCAGATAAGAAGCTGTGTCACGCAGCTCAAGGACGACAGCAGCTTCTTGTGCCGGCATATTTGGAAGCACTCCCTCAATTTGTACTGTCATTGAGTCAGTATCCATCTTTGGAAGGCTGTCCGCCTCTAGTAAGAGTGTTCTGACACCATTGTATGGGATCAGTCACTGGATGTTTTGGATTTTGGAGGAGGGGATGCCATTTCTCTTGAAATGAGCTTCTTGTTCTTCTCTTTGGCAAAGAAATTAAGTTTGGATGGGCACTTTGGGTGGTCTCAGTGAATTTAAAGGTTTTTCCCAAGAGGTTTCCCTGTGGGTTAGAGCTGTTGAACTGACAGTGGGAATCTAGACACCAAGTTGTTGAGCTTTTTGTCCTTGTAGCTTTAGTGTGTGAGTAGTCCCTGTTGCCATGCTGCTTGGATCTTGACTCTGAGACTGAAAGCTTAGGAGCGTAGAGCTGAAAAGAAAAGTGTCAATAGCAGGGTGTGCGTTCATTGTTTGATGGGTGAAGTTGAAATTGTAGGCAGCAAAGAACTTTCTCTCTCCGCTGGCACATTTGTTGAGCGGATGTCTTTGAGTTTGTTACCGGACTCTGCGAGAGTGAAAATGTTTGTTAGGGCAGAGGATTTCGTGTTGCCCTTTGAGTGTGGTGCAAAAGTGTTTGCACACTTGGAGGGGGAAGATCAGCAAAGTCTTTTTTTCCTGGCACAGTTAATTTGAGAGCAGGGACGTTTCCAACTCGGCTCTGTCCTTTGGAGCTGGCCTCGGTGCGTTTCCTTCTTTTGTTATTCGACAGCGCCATCGTGTGGTTATTTTGATGAGCGCTGGCAGACGGTGCCAGGGAAAAAGCCAAGCTGTTTGCGGCTCCGGCCTCATTGGTGTAGGAGCAGCGCAAGGAAGAGCTCCGCTGGGGGTCCTGGCTCTTAGAGACTGAGAGAATGTGATCCTGTATGTAGCACAGAAGGAAGTGGAATTGTTTCATTGTGGGCTGTGCAGTTTATAAGCTGCAAATGAAAAGGCAATTGCAGCCCAGCCTCTTCTTTTCTGTGTGATCAGCTGCTCAACATGTAACTCGCACACACTGAACTGCATCCACCTCCCTGGAGATATAAAATGTGTATATCACTTTCCTCAAACTCTATGTATTACCTTGCACTCTAGCAGATCCCAAACCGCTTCAAAACGTCCAGCAGCTACTCAAAAAGAAAAAGTCCAACAAAAAGCTAGTGCTGGCCTTTAGAGTGCCTTTGCAGTCCGTAAAATAGACAAAATGCACTAGGGCTTTGAATGCTTCTTCCCAACTATATAAATTCTCTCCAAGTGGCAAAGTCCATCATTACAGCAAAATTTTTCAGCTGGAGTTCTGACTGAGAGATGTGCCAGGACAGAAGGCATTTGCTGACCTACCCTTTTTCCCTGTGTAACTTGGTATTTGCAGTACAATTATTTTCAGTGTCGCTGTGTCCAAGCAGCTAGAGATTACACAGATAGAAGTGT